>NC_143054.1:193728106-194031136 GCF_052426305.1 Pelodiscus sinensis
GGGAGTACATGTGTTTTTTACAGCTTGCAGCCCGCACACTAGCTACCCAGAAATAGGTAGATGTATGGGGGAGGGAAGAAGCCATATGCCTGCCAAAATTCCCATTGGAAGCTCCCACTGCAGCATGACCCAGTCTCCTTCATAGCCAATTGCTTCAGAGCTATAAACTGGCCTTTTGTGATAATCACAGCAAAGATGATAGAATGGAGGCTTGACTTCAGGGCCGTGGTGGGGATTTAAACGGTTCCAAAAAACTGCACTCTCAGAATCCCAACCCCGAATAGAAGAAACCCACAGAATCAGTTATTCTAGAAAGATTTCTGCCTTCTCAGGGTGAAGATGTGGGCTGTATCAGAGCTTGCAAGTGAGTCAACCTGGAGTGAAGACTATGAGGATCTGAAACTCTGTCCTCCAGGTATTCCAAACTCTTTCTATTAAGCGTTCCTGTTCTGGCTTATCTCTACCCTACTTGTGGCATAAGCAAGTAGCACAACAGAGAACATCCTGCAACAGAAAACAACTGCAATAACCCTTAACAACTGGTGCTTTGGATGCTGATTTGCTATTATTACTCATTATTGTTAGCACTTATCTGATGAAGTGGCTTTTACCCACAGAAGCTCATGATATAATATATTTGTTGGTCCCTAAAGTGCCACAGGCCTGCTAATTGTCTCTATTATTACGTTAACGAATTTTTCTCCTATCAGAAAAGTGAAACACAAACCAAAGGCAAGTCTTTACTATATAACCCTGCAACTTCTAAACACATTGTTAGAGGGAACCTGTAAACTTAACTCAGGCCCCTGTTCAGGCATTGACCCTAACTCCCCTCCCTTCCACGCACAAAACTCTGTCACCTGTGTGCCATGGTGCTTTCAGCCCGGGCTAACAGACACAACTCAGAGGATGGGTTAAAACCCAAGTGTGCTTTCACCCAGCAAGCCGGTCCCACCCCTGGGGAGGCAGAAACAAGTCAGTTTCTCTCAGGCGCCTCTGAGCAGAGGTGGGGCCAGCAAGGGAAGGAGCGAGCAGAGGGGAGAGGAAAAAGGAGCCACGGAGGCAGGAGGTAGCTGAGTCTATCTGCACCACCACACAGCTCTCTGTGCCCTCAGGCCCTTTTCCCACCTCTTCCACAGCTCCTCAGATAATCCCTCACCACAGTCCCCAACCTGCCCGTCCCAGAGTCCCCCAAATAACCTCACCCCCTGAGACCATCAACCTGTCACTCCCATCCAACCCCCCAACTCCCCACCCAGTCCCTGCTTAAACCCATCCAACCCCTTGGTCACCCACTCTCCAAACAAACATACCCCAGTCTCCTCCCATCTCCCCCAAAATATACCCAACTCCCACCAAAACTTCTCCTGACACAGCTCCCTCCCTCCCCGTCACATCTCACTAATTCCCATCTCCTTGCACAACCCTCCCCTAAAACATCACCCGGCCAAAATTATCCCAACCCTCTCCCCAGATCCACACGCCCTTGCCTGCCAATCTTCTCCATTCGCCCAACGTTATTCCCCAGTACACTCCATTCTTAACACCACCTCTACTGCCCATTCTCAAACCACGTCCCTCCCCCAGCCTCCCTCTGCATCCCTGCCCCATTACTCACCCCAGGACCTTCTGCTCCTACCCCCCCAACTCCCCAGTCCATCTACTCGGCAGATCAGCCCAAACACCCCAAGCTCCTGGATGAACCAACTCGCCTTTCCCTTCAACTTGCTCCAACCCGCTTTGGCTCACCCAGGACCACCCCCCCTCGATAAGGCCACTCAGCCCTTGAGCCCTGACGTTAGCAGCCCATCTGCACTTTGGAGTGTTCTGCAGGGTTGGTGACCTTCCCTCTTCTCCTACCATCCCCCTCCTTGTCTTCTTACAGTAGCCAAATAGCCCCATCCACCCCCATTTCAAAGAGCTCCCCATTGCAAAGCTGCGAGAACCAATAGGACAGCAACTCTCCAATTCTCCACCACCAGGGGGCCCTCCCCCTTCCACACCAGGACAGCATACAGATACCCCCACCACCCCATGAGGGAAATGAGTGAGTAGGGCCTGACAGTTTTCTCTCAAACCCTGCCATACCACCAAAGAATATATTCACCAGCTGCTTGTGAACACAGGCTAAGCCAGAGAAGGGCTGATAGTCGTCCAGTTCCCTCATGTGCTCAGAAGGACAAACAAATTCTCCCATGAATCAGAGGGAATCATTTAGGGTAGGGGTGGGCAATAAAATGGTGGTGGTTCACCAGAGTGGGCCGCTGCCACTATATTTACCAGCACCTCCTCAGGTACGGGCAATGGCAGTATCCACTGGCCTGCAACAGTGCTCTTCGGCCAATGGGAGCTGCAATTCCCCATACCCGTGAAGACGCGGGTAAATAAATCAGTGTGGGGGCTCTTTAGGGGCTAACCCTGGCAGATGCGATCTGGCCCACAGGATGGTGTTTGCCCATCCCTGATGGAGAGCCTCAGGTTACATTGGTCCTAGCAACACTGGTGAGCTCAACATCAGTGAAGACACAAGAATTCAGATATGGCTTTTACAGTGGAGTTGCTCATATCCCAACCACTCAGAACCAAGTCCCAATCACTCACGTTAACTCTGCAGTGAAAACATACCCGTAATTGGTTTAAAAAAAGAGATACAATCTCCAGTGCTGCACATTCCCATTCCCCTGACAATTTTTGTGTGTTGTCCAATCACATTTTCTTTTTTTATATATATATATTTTTTCCCCTCTCTCCTAATAGATCCAGGCAAATAAGAAAAACTGACTAAGTCACTACAATAAACAAAGGGGACATTGATTACATACACAGGACCATCAAACGGGCTCTAAAAACTCTAAAATAGGGAAAAAATATTCCCTAATCTCTTTCAGTTAGAGTAATCTTAGGTGTAACTTGTAACAGGAGGAGGTAAAAATCTTTCAGATCAAAGTGTGAATACACTGATGATGTCACTTTAAAAGCTAAATATTTCAGGATTTTTTTTCCAGCATCCCTGATGATCTATTTTATAACAACGAGATCAAGGAAGTGAAAGACAGAAGCAGCATCCAACATATCCCTTTCTACATGCTTCCTTGATTATGGACATATATATATTTGGACTAATATGCCGGAGAATTATTTATAAGCAGATTTAAAAAAATACTGCATTGGAAAGCAAATTCCTGCATATTTCACCACTCTTCCCTCACAGGGATCTAGACCTTGGTAATAAAAGTGCTTTGGTGTTTGGATCTTTAATGAGTCATTTAAGAAATTCATAATGTAACAAACAAGAATCTCATTATCCCATCTGGAGAAAAATCATCTTATTTTACCCATTCCATATAATTATGAATTATTGATATGATACTATAAAAAAATAATATATGAACAGAATGCTTCCTTCCTCCCCCCAGAGAAATTATCTATCAAATCTAAAGTTACTAAAAGATAGCTTAGGGAGTATTCATTAAACAATAGTTTATATCTACCTTATGTGTCTGATCCTGCCATAGTTTCAACTGATGTTTTCCATATGTTGGAGCTACAGTCACAAACCTTTTTGGCAGGAGTAAGGAAGACCTAATATAAGTTACATATACTTAGATGAATAAAATGGAAAACTCATTGAGCGAGATCTCCAGCTGATGTAAATTTGCACTGCTCTATTGACGTCAATGGAATTACTCCAATTTGCCCAGCTAAGGATTGGCTCTCCATGTCTAGATATAATGGAGGAGAAGAGTTCAGGTGAATTCATAATTATATACAGCAATCCAATGTGAACACAGGAAAATGGCATATTATCACCAGACAAATGTTACTTTCCCGTCTTGGAATTTATAAGTTTCTAGTGAAATAGCTCAGCAGAAATTATCATGGACATAGTACCTTGTCTGCCACAGCAACAGAGAACAGATGATGCCACTTGGTAGAAGTAAACTTATTTTCATTTCTTTTTCTCTTAAAATCTATAGTTGACATCTTTTAACTAACCTGTTTCTCCTATTTCTTATCTCCTAAACTCACTCAGTTCATTGAGGACGATGGTTAGTCATATCAGTGACTTAATTCGGTGGAGTTCAGAATTTCTTATTAGTTGGTTTTGTACAATCTGTACCTACTTTACTGCATGTGCACTCAGAATATGTAGATAAGCACATTTTAAAAGACAAAGTTAAAAGCATAAAGATAAGCAGCATATAAGGATCTAAATGACTCGTGGGTGAATATCGAAAGATTTAAATTTACATTCAGCCACTAGAAATATGAATGCATAATTTCCTTAATTATTATTTTATGAATCTTCTAAATACATAGGGGAAACAATTATTTTTATTCGTGTATTTGTAGAGCTACATTTTATGCTCTCCTCCTTTTGGCAGGAAATTACACAGAGAGAATTCTACTGCATAAAGCATTGGGTCATTCTGGAATCTCACTGAAAGATGAATTAACTTGCTCCTCCAAAACTTTGCACTGTGGGCCCATAATTCAGCAAAGCACTTAAGAAGGTGCTTAACTTAAAACCTCTTTGCACTTAGATCCCATTAACTTCGCTGGGACGTCACCAGGCGCTTTCCTGAAATGGGATTAATTTCAGCACATATGGAATTTGGGCCTTGGTGCCTTCACATGCCACTTGCAGGTGGAATGACAATTGCCAACATTGCCTGCCTGCAAGTGTTACTCCACCACACAGGATGTGTGGAGCTTTTACAAGGACAGGATTGTACTAAGGATGTAAAAATGCATTAAAAAATATAACTGTGTAACTGCAAAATCAAAGCAGTTATATGCACAGCAGGCTCTAAGCTTATGTATTTACCATGGGCTCTACAACCGGCTTCTCAGGAGTGGGGCTAACAGCCCCTTTCAGACCTGCTCCCAGGGAGCCAGTGTGTAACCTGTGGCAGGAGAGGGGGTGAGGGAAAGAGGGCCTGCCACCAGTGGGCCCCCTAGGGCTGGAGCTGCCCCCTGCCTGGGGCAAGTGGGCAGCTGCCCCAACCCCTACCAGTTAACCAGTACCGGTAAGCCTTTCCATTAAGGGTGAGGCTTATCAGTTAACCTTTCACATCCCTAGATTGGACCTCCTTGAAATCTGAAGAGGTTTCCATCCTTTATTTTCTCAGAAGAATGTTTTCAATATATTTTTATCTGTCTATTCAAATAGCCATTCGCTGCAAAGACGATGAACTGGCATTGTTCAGACAATGAGGAGTTCTGCGGCACCTTAGACTCCTCCCTGGTTTTTGCAGACTGATATAGCTACCCCTCTGTGGCACTGTACAACTGGCTGTTCCATGGCGCAGAAGTTTTGAGACCATATTTTAGGAAGGAACTGAGTAAGTGACAGAATAAAGCTACAGTTCAGTGTCATATTGTCCATCTGCCAAACAAACAAAATAAACTTATAATCCTACTGAGTAATTGCAATGTATAGACGTTTTCCTAGCTAAAAATATGATCAATTGAACTAGGAACATCAGATGACCTTCCTTACTTTTCTAATTGGCTGGCTTGTGCCAGATATGAAAAATTCACAGAAGAATTTGTTTTGTACATTGTTTCTCTGAGTACAGGCAGTCCCCGGGTTACATGGATCCGACTTACATTGGATCCCTACTTACAAATGGGGTGAGGCAACCCCACAATAGCTGCCCCCCCCCCCCCAGCAGACTGCCGGAACGCACCGCGGTCCCGCTGCCCGTGTCTGCGGCAAGAAAAGCCACTCCGCGTCTCCCTGGTCTGCTGCCCCTCAGCAGACCAGGGAGATGCAGAGCGGCTTTTCTCACCGCGGAGGATGCGGGCGGTGGGACCGCCATGGTGCGTCTCGGCAGTCCCGCCGCCCGCGTCCTCCATGGCGAGTCCCCAGCAGCTTGTCAGGTGGACTGCTTAAAGTTTCAGGGGCAGCCCACCATGCAGAATGTCCTAGAGGCATGGTTCAATGCTTTTTATGGAGAGTTTTGAAATTGTGGAGTTTTGTTCTGAATAGGAACAAAATGTTTGAGAGCCCCGGTAGTTTAACCTTACTAAATAAATAAATACAATTAAAATCAAATAATCAAAAGGTTGGCTAACAAATCTGAAACCTCCTTCAGTAAAATTGCTTTTTAGCAGAAAGCTGGTTCATCCACTTCTTCAAGTAATTCCTGTACGAGAGAGCACATACTTAGAAAAAATATAAATGAATAAAATAACCGCGTTTTCCTTGTGCTTTTACCTCAGTACCTAATATGCTGTCAAAATCACAGAATCCATCCATAAGTATCTCTGTATGAAAACACACAAGAGAAATGGGCTTTCATTTTTGCATTAAAGTCATGTACATAGTTAATATGATCCTATATACATTACTTTGCATCATCTCTTTACATTTGATGGATCCCTTTAAAAAAAAACAGGAAAGAAAAGAAAAAGAAAACTACTGGCAATTTGACACCTCTGTATACTTGGAGTTTGAAGGCGACAGTGGGGGAGGCACCCTGCACTAGCTGCTTCCCCCCAGCAGACCAGGGAAACGCGAAGCTAGTGCCCCCCCCCCCTCCAGCAAACCAGGGAGATGCGGAACGGCTTTTCTCAGTAGACACCTCAGCTTGAGAATAAAGGACTGAGGGAAGTGAGGTGTGGGAGAATAAAACTGAGCTCTGGAGAAATGTTTGGCTAGAGTTTCCCCTACAATATGTACCAGTTCCGACTTACATACAAATTCAACTTAAGAACAAACCTACAGTCCCTATCTTGTACGTAACCCTGGGACTTCCTGTATACATGAAAAGATACTCATATGTTTGAAATCCAAGAAAACGGTCTAAGCTTTTATGTGGGATACACAAAAGTACTTAGAAACTTAACTCCCATCCAATTATCTTATCTTTGCTAATTACACCCCTGCTGACTTCATACAGAATGATCAAATTTCAAATCTGTTTCTTTTTTCCATGGGTCCATAATTAACATAACATCTTAAAATGCCCACTTGCTGAACACATAGGAATAAAATGTGCTGTCTCTTATAAAACACTGTTTTACAGATCCTGGAGTATACTGGTGGGGGTTTCGCCCAGTGCCCGCTTTTGTTATTTTATAACACATATTTTCTTTTTTTTAGATATTTTATTGTCTTGAACTCAAAAGCATTTGTTGTTGTTAATATTATATTTGTACTTACTACAAAAGACTTAAGCGAACCTTTCCCAATGTATGTATTCTTCTAACTTCTCTGTTTGTATTGTTTATAATTTGGAGTAACAAATCTAAAGCTGTTCCTATTAAGTAAAGCTATTACAGGTTGAAACTTGCTAATCCAGCACTCTCTTGTCTGACAACATCTGTCGTCCAGCATGATTTTAGTTAGCTGGGTGTCCAATTATTGTGGGTATGACCAAGTTTCTTGCAGTCCCACAAATTTTGTTTACAGCCCCAGTCCTGGCGCTCAGTGTTCTGTGCTGCTATTTAGCTCTAATTTATCCCTGATGGTATGTCTAAACCACATTCTTCTTCCGAAAAAAGAATGTAAATGAGGCCAATAGAAAATTCAAATGAAGCGCAGATTTACAAATCTTGTGCTTCATTTGCATAATCACAGGAGAGCGCTTTTTCGAAAAAGAAACCACAGTCTAGACGGAGTTCTTTAAAAAAAAAAAACTTTTTCGAAAGAATCCGTACACCTCATTTTTTCAGCTAAACTAGTTTTACCAAAAAGAGCTAGATTCAGTGTTCTACAATGCAGCACTGTCAACCCCACCAGATTTTAAATCTGTCTTGGCCAGGCCTCCTCCAGTTTTCAGAGATGGGCTTTTTGCACATAAAAATTCACCCAAATTTGGACAAATGATATGCCCGTGAAAAAGCTCAATTTGCATGTTAATCCTTTGGAAAGGATAGAATGGGACGATCTAGCTACAGACTGTATCATAGTGTACATGCATGTGGCGTCCAAATTAAATACATTCTGGCAATTCTTAACTTTTGAATTCTTGGCATGCCCACTTTAGCATAGGCTTTTTTGGAGATGTAAATTGAACTCCAGTCAAATTTCAGTTAATTCTTAATGTTCAGAACGGCTGTCGCTTTAAAAACAGGCAGCTCCTGCCAAAGCGATTAACATGCTAACGAGTGCTAGTGAGGAGAGAACAAAGGGCAGGCGGCCTTTAGAGGAGCGATGCTTATTTTTGGTAATATGATATTAAAGTTGTCTGAGATACAGCTATTGTGTGGCTAAACCTTCAAAAGGAACTTTAAGTTCTGGAAGGTAAACAGGAAGAATTCATCAGGAAGCTAAATAGTGTCGCCAAGACAGCGATTACAATGACTAGTAAAAACAACGGGAGAGCCAGAAAACATTTTTCCCCCAAGGAGAAACTGGAGGACTCCATCTTGAATAGGGATGGGGTGGGAAACGTTACATGGCAGCCCTGCTTCTCCTAGGCATGTTGCAGCTGGTCATGGGCCATAGGCTGAGGGATTGTCTAACTGCTGTGTGTACACTCAAACTCAGGCTCTAGGTGCCTGGGAGGTGTGAGGATCCCAGAACTTGGGTTGCAGCCTGGTCTGGAATATCTACACTGCAGTGCAACAGCCACACAGCCTGAGTCTCCAGTCCCTGAACCATCTGGTACAGGCTCACCACTGCTGTCTCACTGCAGTGTAGACATGCCCACTGTGGCTCTTTACATAGGCCAATTGTCCCCTGTAAAGCAGCCCCATGATGAGACACAGGTGGACTGTAGCAGCTCTCTCTGAGAAGAATACCCAGTGTACCTTGGGTTCTCTCATCCTATAACTGACCCCGTTTAAGTCCCAAGCAGTCTCCTGGGACAAGAGGCTCCTCGGCCCCAGTAAGAGGTTGAGGATCAGACTCTATGTTACGAGAGGCTGTGTCATTTTATCAAGTGTTAAATAACCTTCCTAATTTCCTCAACCAAGTGCCCGATATAACAAAAGTGTTTGGACAACATATTCAACTTGATTCGTGAGTGTTTGCAGAGTAGCTTGCTCATGCCAACCCAAACTTAAAACGCAAGCCAGCTTGGCCTCGTCCGGATCTTTCACAACACTGGAATTATGTTCCCCAAATAGACAAACATTGCTTCAAAGCATAGACATGTAGCTTTTTCCATCTCCTGATAACATAGATGTTGCCTGAGAAGTTTTAATCAAAAGCCCTGTTATAAATTTGGCTAGCAACCAGTGAATAAAGAAATTTCAAAGTGAATTTTTAGCCTTGTGTTTATCAGTGCAATCTTGCATCAGGTGCTTTATTCTCACTTTAGTCTGTACAATATCATCAGTTTCACTGCTTTACAGACAAGCCAAGAATGTGCATGCACCAGCTCCAGTAAAAAACAAACAACATCTAAAAAAACCAAAGCAGCAGGGGCTTAATTTCCATTTTGGAAGATATGGATTGTAAAAGTTACTTTTGCATGTTAGCTATGGATTTGGGATAAATCTGTAAGCAAGCATTGAACATGCACAGAAGGCACACTCTGACGACTGGAATAATTTTTATACCAGTATAAAATGAACAGTATCCATCAAAAATACCGAAGAGAGAAAACAAAAGGTGAATTGAACCCAGATTTCAATTCTCTAAGATCAATTCCAGTCTTTCAAATGGGGCATGCATTAACTGAATGATGAAATATAGAAAACCCTGCAGGAAGCTTAATTTTCCTTTTGTGAAGTGTGGCTCTAAAACAGTGTAGATGTATAATAGTGTAGCACTTGATCAGACTACTTATTTTTAAGACCATGGATTACATTTCCAAGAGATCCCTGTAAATTGTGCCAAACCGTAAGTGTGTGCATGCATCATCCTGTATTTTTGCATGCAGAAAAGTGAAACTGTATGCATCTATTTCTGCTTGCATACACAATTTCTTCTCTGCTCAAATTTGACAGGTTTAATTAAGCTGATTTATCTGAAAATTTGGCCATGTATGTCAGCATAAAATCAGAGTTCACCTATTCAAATTCTGCAGGTTTTATATTAATTTGTACAGAGGTCAAATATTTCTTATAAAAATATAACTCTAGGGCAGGCTGAATTAACCTTGTTCTTTGATCAGGTCCCTTCTTTGGAGTAGATCCAGTCTTTTCAAAGAATCTACTTGTGGGTAAAATGCTACCACAGCCTCAGGAAGAATAGTATAATCTGGCTCCTAAAGGCTATTAACTGAAAGAATTTGGTATCCTTTACTGTTAAACTTGAAGCCACATGAGTAACTTTTTTGGGTATGAGTCAGAGCTCTTTATACCAAACCAATTGAGATGTATTATCAAATATGGTGGATTCAGACTTCTTCAGAAACAGGCTCAATAGCACATTAATTCTGGAGAAGACATGAGGCCGAAATGGCTGATCTCTTGGGCATCTCATAATGTTGTATAAAGATTTACCATTTCCTTCTCATTGTGACATTTTCAGAGATATGAGGAATTGCAAAGTTCATTCTTCCAAGACTTTTTTCCCAGGTTCCACTACCTCCTGTGATTTCAAATGCCCAGACCTTTACAGCCACAGCACCGATTTAAATACTGCGAGGAAAGTGATTTTTGTCTGTGATATTTAGGGTTTGCACACCAAACTCACATCATTTTGTACTACTTAACTATGTTATCTTGTTTAACTAAAATCTTATAAATGCTAGAGCAGAACGTCTATGAAAAAGAACTCAAAGAATCCCTGTTTGCATTAACTCACTTTCCATTTCAGCTAAATTATAACGCATCTCTGAAGCTCAGAAGAGTCTGAAAGGAATCACTACCAAATGTTCTACAATACCCTTATCATTTCAGCATACAGTTACCGCCCTTTCCCCCCATTTCAGAAACTGAAACTGTACCAAACTTCAGCTTGCATAAATCAGTGAATTTCAGTAATACGAGAGACCAGTTTTTAGCATTTTACTCTGGTCACGGTGGAAGGATTAGAATTTGCAAATTTTCTTAAGTAAGACTGAGGTGCAGAGGTAGGATGCAGACAGAGATGAAAAAAATCAGATAATTTATATGTCTGTTCCATGAGGGTTTGATGTAGATTAAATGCTATTTGGCACAAAGAGATATCTGGAATACCCAGTCCTCTTTCCGCACCATCCTCCCAGTTAATTAGAAAGGAAAGATTTGGGGGCGTAATTGGGTAACTACTATACTTTCTCCTTTATAGTGTCACGTAATCCAGAAGTGTCCTTCATTCCTTGTCCTAAAATCTGAGTACCATTGTTGTGCATTTCATAGTTGCAACTGAAATAGCTGCCTTTCTGTGGAAAACAGCAATTTCCTTTCATACATACAATATAAAAACACGTAGACACTATTCATGTACCTCATGCACACTGTTGAGACAGATGCATTTGGGAAGTTGCCAAGCATGAGATAAATAACATTCATCTTATAAGTCTAAGTGCCTCAACTACCTTCTACCAATCCATCTCCAGTGAGACTTACAACACTAAACCTCTGAACGGCATCAGATGTCATTAAAACCACCATAGTTCACTCATAGCATCACTACATCCGAGCAGTTTAGCCAACCCTATATTTGCTAATAAAACCATGATATTAATATAAGTATGGATTGTTTCTAGAGTGCTTTGAAATGGAAGACACTATATAAAAATGCAAGAAGTTATTGTTATGATTAATTGCCACCCTGAAATAGAGCAGTGATCCAATGAGTCAGGAACCCTACTTCTGATATTAGGAAAATGCAAATCTCTTTTATTCATGTCATATATACAGGGAAGATAGATAAAAGCAAAGTGCTCTTGGCTAGGGCTATGTCTACACTACAGAGTTTTTCTGGGATACTGGAGGAATCCCAGAAAAACTGCCATGTCCAGGGAACGCGTCCGCTTTTTCGGATCAGTTTCTAAAATAGAGGGCCCGTTCTTTCGGAAGCTCTGTATTCCTCATTTTATGAGGAATAAGGGCTCTTCTGAAAAAGGAAGTTTTCCCCACATTTGGCCTCATGTACATGGGCCAAATGTCGGAAAAGCCTCTTCCGAAAAAAGAATTGGAAAAAGGTTTGCAATTTGCATATCTTTTTCCGAAAAATAACTGCAGTGTAGCGGTAGCCTAGAAGGTTTCAATTTAACTACTTTATTTCTTAGAATTCAGAATGGTAACATACAAGAACTTAGGGTATGTCTACACTACCCCGCTAGTTCGAACTAGCGGGGGTAATGTAGTCATCTGCAATTGCAAATGAAGCCCAGGATTTGAATTTCCCAGGCTTCATTTGCATAAAGCCAGCCGGCGCCATTTTTAATGCCGGCTAGTTCGAACCCCGTGCCGCGCGGCTACACGCGGCACGGAGTAGCTAGTTCGGATTAGGCTTCTCCTCATGGAATGAGGAGTACAGCTAGTTCGGATTAGAAGCCTAATCTGAACTAGCTACTCCGTGCCGCGTGTAGCCGCGCGGCACGGGGTTCGAACTAGCCGGCATTTAAAAATGGCGCCGGCCGGCTTTATGCAAATGAAGCCTGGGAAATTCAAATCCCAGGCTTCATTTGCAATTGTGGATGACTACATTACCCCCGCTAGTTCGAACTAGCGGGGTAGTGTAGACATACCCCCAGAGACAGACAAAGCAAGCTTCTCCCTAAAATAGAGAGGCACAATTCACTTTATTTTAAGGTGGCTCTTTATGCACTGACTGATACTAGACCAGAATTGGCTCCTGGTGGGCTGCCACATGCTTTATTTATCTGTGTGTCTGCAGGTACAGCTGCTTACAGCTCCTATTGGCTGCCATTTGCCAATCCTGGCTAATGGGGGCTGCAGGAAGCAGTGTGGGTCAGACCATTGCTGTGAGCAGCCATACTTGCAGCTGCTCAGATTAATAAAGCATCTGGCGGCCTGCCAGGGACTAACCTAGATGAACCACATCCAGCCCGTGGGCTGCTTATTGCCCATCTTTATACTAGACCCTGGTCCCACATTTTCCTACAGAGCCAACTAGCCTTCAAGTAGGAAACCCCTGATAAAGTTGTAAGTTTTCAATACACCATAAAATCCATTAAAATATATCTAGGAAGGATCCAGTTGGGCAGCATGGGTGGAAATACTCTTGCTGGTAACAGCCTCTGATGTATAGGAGGAGTGCTAGCCAGCCGGTGATTAAAGGGTTAAACTCAGGTAGCCACGGGTGTTGGCAGGGGGCCAGAAGAACCAATGGGATACAGTGCTGAAATGTAAATGGTAAATATATACCTGATGCCTGCTCTCTTTCTGAGAGTTCTAAGTTAAGAGCTGGAGGAAGCAAGATGAAGTAAATCAAACGGAATTACCATGCCTACAAGGAATATTGGGCATGGAACTGGACTGGGCCTTGACGTACGGATCAGTACAGATCATGAGTAGATAGGGAAATGTATGTTTAGTCACGATCAGGGTATTTTTCTTTATTTTGCTGTTTGGTTAAACTTCTCTGTGTGAAATCCATGTGCCTCCCTACCCCCCTCTCCCCCACCCCATTCATTATACCTAAGCTATGCCAGAGAGATCACTTTTCTCTGAGTTTTAATCTGCTCTTTTCTCAGTTGCTCTGTAAAACCTAGCAACCAAGTATAGTTTATCCAGCATACCTTTTTGTTTTGTGAATAAAATCTCCTTTTTTAAGGCGATGATTTCATTCTCATGACCTGGAAGGTAACAGGTCTATGTCTGTGCCTGCCTAGTCTGAGAGATCAGCTACTAGCAATTGCAGTTTGTTTTTGGTTTTCTTTTTCAAGCTCTCTTGTGGTAAAAGAGCTTGGGGTATTCCTCTGGAAGAAGCTCAAGTGATTCTTCCTGGGTTTTAAAAGGAGTTGGACACTTGATGGTGGCAGCCTATCTCCCACTGCCAGTGAATCTGTGACTCTGGGGAGTTTTTGTAAGCAAAGCCAATAGAGGCAAGGTATTTTTAGGTCTCGTGTGGGCCCCCACCGTCTGCACTCAGAGGGTACGTCTAAAGTACATGGCTCCGTCGATGGAGCCATGTAGATTAGTTTACTTGAAAAAGGGAAATGAAGCGGTGATTTAAATAATCACTGCTTCATTTAAATCAAAATGGCCACCGCGCTGTGCCAATCAGCTGATTCAGAACCCTTCGTCGGCAGATCCCCATCTAGACTGCCACGCTGTGCCGACTATCAGCTGATTGGCACAGCATGACAGCCATTTTGATTTAAATGAAGTGGCGATTATTTAAATCGCCGTTTCATTTCCCTTTGCTGTCCTGCCTAATCAACATAGCTCCATCGACGGAGCCATGTATTTTAGACACACCCAGAGTGTCAGAGTGGGGAACAGCCCTGACACAGCCAGTGACATCTTACACCCTGAAATATGCAGATTCTCATTCATGTTAACCATCCAATATGGCAGCTCTCTCTGTTTCTCTCAGGGACATCCCACAGCAATGATTTTCCTTGGACTCTGTATTATATAAACAACTCTGAATTTGCTCCTATCATATTCATTATATTGAGTGTACTCTCATTGTATAATGAGACAATGTGAAACAGAATAACTAGACGGCTTCATTCATTATGTCATATGGCTCCAGACGATCTCCTCTAACAGTGCTCTTTTCTTTCCAGATGAACAAGGCTACGATTATTTAATGTGCTCCCATGTGAAACTTCCTCTGCCCTATACCCTACAGGAAGTGGTGTCTTTTCCCTTCTATTTCGAGTGTGAGTTGGCTCAGGAGCCTTTCCCAAACTTAATTCCATTGTGGCTAGCTACAGCTGACTCACCTGGATCCTCAGGGAGCCTCTTTTCCTCCATCTTGGCACGCATTTGCCTCTTTCCATATGCACTGAGGTCTTGTCTACACTGTCATGTTTTGTCACCAAAAACTACCTTTTGTTGACAAAACAGTGAGAGCGTACGCACTACAATGCAACTTTTGTCGGGAAACACACCCAGGTTGGTGACAAAAGACTTCCAGTCCTGCGAGGGACTTTTTGTCTTTTCCCTTCCCTTTATTGTCGACAAAGAACCAGTGTGGACTCTGCTGTTTGTTTTGTCAGAAGAACTGGCTTCCACCACTAGCCCGCAATGCCTGCCCTGATGGCTGTGGCTCAGTGTTCTGTGATCACTGCTGTCTTGCAGGCATGCACCCCTCCCCTTTCAAAGCTCCAGGAAGTATCTGACAGCTAAGTGAGCTACTCCATTTGGAGAATAAACAAAAAGAGTAAATCATTGGAATGCTCCTGTTCTGCCCGGCTAGGAACACAGCGGCAGGCAGATTGCTGCTGGGGACAGTGGCTGGAGAGACTGCTGTGCTGCTTTGACATTCCTCAGCACTGAGAACTCACAGAACTACTCAAGATGCTGCTGCCAGCAACTGAGAAGGCTGTGGGAGAACTCAGAGAAATCCCAACAAGTGCAGGGAACATCTCTGATTTCCCACAGGATTGCACTGTGGGATGCTTACCCCCATTGCCTTCCTCTGTCTCTTGTTTGGGTGCAAGCAACACGGTCATGAAATGTCAACAATAGGAGGCAGAAAAACCAGCTTGACTAGTTTTCACTTTTGCCAACATTTGCATGTCGACGGCATTTTTGTCGCCAAACCTTCCCAGTGTAGCTGTAGTCTGGGAAACGCAATGCTGGCTTATGCTTTACTGCTTTTTAACGGTTGCGGGACAATGTGATGCAATGGCTCAGCATGAGCACCGGTGCTATCTGGTAGTGATTGCATACTGGAGACAACACAGCTCGTGCACTCTGTGGTCAAAAACTTGATTAAGAGCTCTAGGCCATGACTACACTAGGAAACTATTTCAAAATTAGTACATTTGACTTCACAACTCTCGATTTAACAAATTCAAAATAGCGTGTTCACGCTACAGGGAATCCCCAAAATTAGTCCGAGGCAGGCTCCGTTGATGTAGGTGTGCTACCTCGGACTTAGAGACCAAGGAAGCACTGGGAAGTAATTAGTTTGAATTGCTCTGGGGAGTAGTTATATCAAAATAGCACTACCAGCGTATCTACACTACCAGTATTTTGAACTAACTATTTAAGAATTAGCGTTACTCCTGAGGAAAAGCAGTTCAGAGTTCAAATGTCATGGCCCATTATTTCACAATAATGGGCTTGGTAGTGTGGACGCTTCGCTTAGAAATTTGACCGGTGTGGGGAGGAGATGTTATTTTGAAATAAAGTCCTAGTCTAGACCAGGGTTAGCAGATCAAACAAAGGCAAATGAATTAAAAAAAAACAACCTGGGATTGTTTTTATTTTTAAAATTACTTTCCAGGAATAAGTATCATTGGAGATTACATGGCTACTTTTATGGCTCTTTGCTCTGCATAAGGACATCCTCTTCACCCAGGAAAAAGAACCCGTTGTTACTGCTGAAGTATTTTCTTTGGCTGTTATGAAATGGTTTAACAAATGTCTATTGTGCATGTGGGTTAACTTATGGTGAGTGCACCAGAGCTGTTATGATCTGCCCACCCAATGCACATCGCAAAGGGCAGCTTCCCTCCAGTTAAAGGCCATAATGATTTCTAAAGGAGACATTACAGTCTCTTATGTCAATAACACTTACACCAGAGGCCATGGTTATAGTCTGTCAAGTCAATAATCCACTAAATAGTCTAGCTAGTCTCAGTACCGGCTTCCTCGGAGCTACAGAAGAAATGTTACCCATTTGAAAAAAGGTTCTTAATTATATATTTACAGTCAACCATAATTAGCTCTGGTGGAGCCATTACAGATAATCAAATAAATACATATATTACTTTTAGGTCATGATACATCATGTATCCAAATTCCTTTATGGAAGAGCCAGAAAGTGATGCTTATTCTATAAACCTGTATAAATTCAGCAGGAGCCTCTAATACGCACTGTTGCAGCACAAGCCCTGTGTCTTGGTAGAGCCTCGCCATACTTCACAAAAGCAAAGGCCTTCTCCATGGCAGTTTAGACTCATCGGGTCTAACACATTCTGCTGCCCCCTTTGGCCACAGTGCAGAGGATGCAATGAAAAGCACCACCAGATGTCTAGGGTTAGCGGCGTGTCAGTCTGCAACTAGGGAAAAGAGCCAGTGGTCCAATTCCCAATGCACTTTATGCAGCCGCGACTTGGAAAGCACGCCTGCTTAAATCATTGACCAAGCAGATCACTTAGTGTGTCTTCTGGTATATCACAGGCTACCAGCACTGCCTGCACACCAGGCCACCGACAAACGGGACAAAGGAGGTACTGCCCCAGGGCCCAGAAATTTGAAAAGGCCTGGGACTACTGCCTGCCACCACTGCTTCAGCGGCAAGAGAGTCGCTGGAGCCCTGGGTCCTTTAAATCGTCGCTGGAACCCTGGGCGGTACGTGTTGGGTGGTGCTGAAGGACTAGCTATACTAGCCCTCAGCCTCACCCATTTGACTCAAGGCTCTTCCAGGGGCCTGAGCTTCCCCTCCACATACACACTTTGCCCAGGACTCGGCAAAGTCTGTCAGCTATATGCATAAAGCTATTACGTCACACCAGCAGAGAATACGAGGGACCGAGGAACAACTGCGCTTGAGGCTCTCACAAGGGGAGAGAAATGATTACATCATACACATGGTACAGAGGACGGCATCCACTTCCCTCCACCCCCAAAGTCCCTGACAATCTGATCTGGATGAAAATTCCTTCCTCACCCTACCTGTGTGGAGACGGAATTTGGCCCAGCGGTGAAATTAACCACAGTGCTTAGAGCTACACAAAGGTGTCTATGCACTAGCACTCCCAAAACAAAGACCAGATTTCAGGTTTAAAAGCATGCAAAGCGAGTGGCCAAAATGTTAGCTTTAACTGTTACATGACTGTGATAGTAGAGCATGCATGCTGCTCCGTGTTATCTGTACTATGGGACTTCCCCATTATAAAACTACCTAGCAAATTATCTCTTCTGCTTTTTAAACAATCAGAGTATTTCTGTTTTGGCTTCCCAAGTCCAATGTGCTGCCTATACTCTGTAAGTCTCGTGTATACTATTTCAAATAGGTGGAAAAAGTAAGTGTGTTGCTGTAATGGCAGTTCAATTTACACTACGTACTGCTCAATTTGTTTTGGTTAATCCACATGCCTGGAGCAACTGACACAGGGCTTCCTTTACTCCTTGGGAGTGCTAGGAGTATCAGTGCCGACCGGCGCTGCCCTCAGCATTTGATTTAGTGGGTCATAACTAGACCCACTAAATCAAACACCAGAAAGATCAATCTGCAGCAAAACCAGTGAAGACATGGCCTAAGTGACATACATGTTGCATTACGGAAGTGAAATGAATAATCTGTATATACAAGCAAGAAATATATGGCAGGTTAGTAATAAAAGTGAACTTTAAAAGCCAGGTGTGTTCAAGATTTTTTCCCCTCTTTCTTCACTCATCTACCTTTATTATGTCTAAAATAAAGTTAATTTGTTTACTAATGGGTATCTAATATCGAATCCATGGTTTTTTTTTTTTACTTTAAACACAACATAAAACTAAAATTAAACTTAAAGAGGACACCGGCTTGAAAAAAAAATCACAACTCTACCTGATTTCATTTTCACTACTATATTTACCAGTAACACCTACAATTTCTAAGGCTGAAGGAGGGAGAAAACTAATCTCCAATCTTTACAGTGTATTTACTTTGTGGATTAGCCAGCACCTTGTGAGGAGTCCGTTTGGCTGTTCTGCCAAGGTAGGTGAGGTAATTTCTTTTATTGGGCTGATTTCTGTTGGCGAGAGAGAGAAGCTTTTGAGCTGCACAGAGTTCTTCTTCAATGGTCAGTTATATTTTTTGTCTCTGGAAATAACATCATGACACTACTCCTATGCACCGTTGCAGGGGGCAGGAGGCCGGGGGAGGGGGAGGCGGGTGGCATGGAAGATCTCTTGTGCATATTTTCTTCCAGTCTTTGCAAGAAGGCATTTAGCAGGAATAACATCACAACTGCTTCTGAGTTTGGCCCCAAGAGTCTTTCTTCTTTGGATCCCTGCACAGAAGAGGGGAGCCATGGGAACTCAGAAGAGGAATAGCCCGGAGAAGGGATAGGGTGTTTGAGGAGTGAACAGAGCACGTTTGGTTATATTGCTCTAGAACGTGGCCCCTCTCTTTTCCTAAAAGACCCTAATCAGCATCGGCAGAAACCTTTAAAACGGTATTTTAAAAGGAACAATTCACAGACCAACAATTCACAGAGTTCTGTGGAACTCCTTGCCAGAGGAAGCTGTGAAGGCTAGGACTATAATAGAGTTTAAAGAGAAGCTAGATAATTTCATGGAGGTTAGGTCCATAAAAGGCTATTAGCCAGGGGATAAAATGGTGTCCTTGGCCTCTGTTTTTCAGAGGCTGGAGAGAGATGGCAGGAGACAAATCGCTCGATCATTGTCTTCGGTCCACCCTCTCTGGGGCACCTGGTGCTGGCCACTGTCGGCAGACAGGATACTGGGCTAGAAGGACCTTTGGTCTGACCCAGTACGGCCGTTCTTATGTTCTTATGTATGTTCTTATAACCAAAAATCAGGGGTCCTGCATCCGAAAAGTTAAGTTAAAATTCAAAAGCTAAAATTCAACCTGAGTGTCTCTTTAAATAAAAGATACATTAAAAAAATGGAACTAAAGCCACAGAAATCTGTCATCTGACACACCCCTGGTATGCCACTAGAAGGTGCTCTTCACTTCTCAGAGCACAATTTGCCCCATGGTATATAATCAACGCCCCATTTCTTATACAATGGGCAGGTATTCAGTTGATGAAAACTGAAGTATCACATGGGAATTGACACCAGCCAATACTCCCGTGTGTGGCGCTGCTGCATTCATAAATCACAGCTTGTTCAGCCACAGGAATAGAAGGCAACTGACAAGTATAGACCTGAACACTGCGAAGTTAGAGTTGATGGACTTTGGACATGTGTCGCCTTTCTCAGTACAGTTCAAGGCTGTTTTTTTCAACCGGCCTTGGTGGCATGCCTCAGCTGGGAAAAAATAGAGTATGACATCTCTCTGGCTTAACCGCAAGGGAGGGCACAAATCAGAAAATGCGGGAGCCCCATCTCAATTGGCTAAGCAATTCCAATGTAGTTATTTTTCCAATGCAGTTATACTCACATGCACGATATTCCAAAGCAGTACTACATACACTAGTCTTTCTAACTTCCACTAGAGACTTGTACAGAATTGCACAGTATGGATGGTTACTGGTTCTGCGTCTATTTAACCCAAACTCCTCCCAGCCAACATGCAGTGACATAAATCAACTTACTGTCCACAAGAGCTGGATTTCACTGGGGTAGTTGACAGGCGTATGCAACATTATGGGGGCAGATAGCACCTTTTTACATAACCTGCGTTTCTTTGGCTCCTGAATTCCTTGTACACTTAAAACTTCTGCTCTCCTCAGAGAGCCCAAGGAATACCAGATCAGCTTCATGATCAGAGAGCATATTTCATGAGAACAACACGGATCCCTGTGCAAGATATACACAAGCTCCTGAATGCAAGATTTGACAGATAAGAAGCCTTTCCGGTTTAACTTTGCTCTGCTGCCAGCCTACCAGGTGTGCATACAAGACCCAAGCAGTTTGCTTTCAAGTTCAAGTCCAAGTCCAAGTAGTAGACGGCTAAACCACATTCCAAACTTTTCTTTCTGAGTCTGTTTTAAATATGACGGACCTTGTACTGTCTACCTGTTGCAATCCCGGAACAAAATGTTTGGGGATACCTGTCACTATGCAAGCAACTGAACGTGTGTCTAGAGAAGCTGCACCACAAAGACAGAGCAGTATTGAGGACTATTTCAATTCAGTGCCTAATAAAAAGGAGTGGACGCTTTGTGGAGTTATTATAAGACTCTTGGGACTTGGTATTATGGAAATAAGGATTCTTATGAGATTGACTCCTCAAGCCTTCTTATTAGTGCACGTAGGATGCACTGAGTGCTATAATTAAAATAATAAGCTCTCATAATTCAGGTTTGTTTCTCTGCAAGTGCAGGAATAGGCTATTAGAGTTCTATAAATACTTTATGACAAGCCCTGCTTATGCTCCCTCACGCTACCAAGGCAGTTGGGCAACTAGAACTGGCGACTCAAACTAGGCTCCTGTTTTATTTCTGGCCCACGAAAGCTCATCATCTAATAAACCATCTTGTTAGTCTTTAAAGTGCTACATTGTCCTGCATTTTGCTTCAACTACCCCAGACTAACACGGCTACATTTCTATCACTGTTTTATTTCTATACAGCTAATTGATCTTCTTATGCCCAGCGGCTGCAATGGGCTGAATGGGGCTGATGCAAAAGGACACCCCACCTGAAACAGGCTTGAGAACTGTGCACTCAGATGGGAGAGGATGGCACTAAAATGTGCCAGGGGGAATGGAGTCCAGCCCCAGCAGATTGCCAGTGCTGGCTTCTGTCCAATGGATTATAGGCCTGATCCAAAGTCCACTGAAGTGAATCAGTGTCTTTGCATTGATTTTCATGGTCTTTGCATCAAACTCTCAGGGTACGTCTACACTACAGCGCTAATTCAAACTAACTGAGTTTGAATTAGTTAATTCGAACTAAGCTCATTCGAACTAACGCATCCAGACTAAAAAACTAGTTCGAATTAGCGCTTTGCTAATTCGAACTAGCATGTCCACATTAAGTGGACCCTGAAGCGGGGTTAAGGATGGCCGGAAGCAGTGCCGGCAGGGCATCAGATGAGGACTTAGAGCGTGGAGTTGCTGCCTCAGGCTAGCCGAGGGCTGTGCTTAAAGGGACCCGACCCCCACCCCAGACAGACAGTTCTCAGGGGTGCCCCGCTTGCAAAGCAGTCTTGGCTTGGAGTGCCCTGAGTGCCCACACTAGGCACATCACAGCACTCGGCCATCAGCCCGGCTGCACTTGCCGCAGGCTGCCATCTGGGGAGAGGGGGCAATTGGGGGGCTGCAGGAGAGCTTCCACCCCCAGAAGCCCGCAGAGCCAGCCCAGTCCTCCCCATCGGGGGCTCGTACCCCAGTCCTCCCTCACCTCCTTCCACTTACCCTTCCCTAGCCCCCCTTCCTGATGTACAAAATAAAGAAAATGTGTGGTCAAAAATAGAATCTCTCTTTATTGAACAAAACTCGGGGAGACTGGGAAAAGGAGGTGGGAGAGGGGAAGAGAGAGGGTGGGAGAGGGGAGGGCAACTAAAATGATCAGAGGTTTGGAACAGGTCCCATATGAAGAGAGGCTAAAGAGACTGGGACTTTTCAGTTTAGAAAAGAGGAGACTGAGGGGGGATAGGCTAGAGGTCTATAAAAGCATGAGTGGGGTGGAGAGGGTGCATCAAGAAAAGTTCTTCATTAGGTCCCATAATAGAAGGACTAGAGGACACCAAAGGAAAGGAATGGGTAGCAGGCTTCAAACTAGTAACAGAAAGTTGTTCTTCACAAAGCAAAGAGTCAACCTGTGGAACTCCTTGCTGCAGGAGGCTGTGAAGGCTAGAACTAGAACAGAGTTTAAAGAGAAGTGAGATCAAGTCATGGAGGTTGGGTCCATGGAGTGGTATTAGCCAGGGGGTAGGAGTGGTATCCCTGCCCAAAGTTTGTGGAAGGCTGGAGAGGGATGGCACGAGACAAATGGCTTGGTCACTGTCTTCGGTCCATCCCCTCCAGGGTCCCTAGGGTTGGCCGCTGTCGGCAGACAGGCTACTGGGCTAGATGGACCTTTGGTCTGACCCAGTACAGCCATTCTAAGGTCAGGGCTCAGGGTCGGGGGTCTCAGTGGACCACCTTGATTTTCATGCAAACCTGCTCCTGGGTGGCCAGGCTGGCAGCTATCCTGCCCTAGACGGCCGCTTTCCTGTGCCTAGTGCGGAGGTCGTGGACGAGGTCCACGATGTCCGCACTATACCAGCTGGGTGCCCGCCTCTTGCGGTCCCGGGCAAGCTCCCGGGAGCCGCCAGCCTGGTCCCGGGAAGAGGGGGAGGGTTGGGGGGCATCGAGTGGCTGGCTCAAGCCGTGCCAGGTGCAGGGTCTGCTAGCTGGGTGCTTGCAGGCTTGCACCTGGCATGGGCACCGTAGCCAGCCCGTGCCCCTTTAAGGGGTCCGGGGCCGGGAGGGGGGCAATAGAGTTTCCCTGGTGTTGGCCAGAGTGGCCACCAGGGCAAGCTGGGGAGGGCTAGCCTCCCACTAGTTCGAATTAAGGGGCTACACACCCCTTAATTCGAACTAGTAAGTTCGAACTAGGCTTAGTCCTCGTAGAATGAGGTTTACCTAGTTCGAACTAAGCGCTCCGCTAGTTCGAATTAAGTTCGAACTAGCGGAGCGCTAGTGTAGTGCCTATCAAAGTTAATTCAAACTAACGTCCGTTAGTTCGAATTAACTTTGTAGTGTAGAAATACCCTCAGTGAGAATGGAAACTGGGCTGCTCTCCGCTCCCTAGAGGTGTTGGGGTGAGCACACTGACAATGTAGCTTCTGCTGCCACGCTCCACGGCACAGTGCCTCTTCCTTGCACCAAGAGAACTGCAATCTCAAGAGTCGCCAATTTTTCCCTTTAAAAAAAATGGGCAAAGTCATTTGTGACCTGTCAAGCAAAGGGCTTACTGAGCACACACGGAGACATACTTCTCCAAGGGATGCCAGCCGTGGTATCTGCACTCCTCATTTTAATAGACATCTGCTGCTGAACACAGGGTATTGCCATTCTTATCGTAGAATGGTTAATCAGCTGTGCAGTGAATCCACAGACACCTGACTAACCCTGACAATTCCAACGCCATCCAATATGATTTAAGGTGTCAGGTGTTGGAACGGTGTTAGCACTATTTCTGCTCTACCTGGTGTTCTATAGAATCATTAAATAACTAAGGGTACATCTACACAGCACCGTTATTTCAGACTCACAAAGTGCATATCTACACACAAGCAGTTATTTCAACATAACGTCCAGCCAGAGGACTTCTTAATCTGACTCCTGTAACCCTCATTTTCTGAGGATTAAGGGAAGTTGAAAGAAGAGTGCTCAGTTTCGAAATAAGTTCTGTGTAGACATGCCCAAATTGGAAATAAACTATTTCAACTTAAGCTACGGAATTAGCATTGCTCAAGTTGCGTAGCTTATTTTGAGTTTAGCCCTGCTGTGTAAACACACCTTAATGGAGCATCCATGTTGGATCTTGCACTTGAAAGGTCTTTAGGCACCTTAAGCCAAAAAAACCCTAAGTTTTATTCTCCTCCATATCGCTAAGTACATGAGAAAGAGGTTTGGCAAGCTTCACAAAAGCTAAATTTCCCTACACATCCCAGGAGCAAACAGCACTTTCACTGAAGTAGTGTGACTTAAACTAGATGACCGTGTTCACCTTATAGTTATAGTCCACATGCTGCAGTTTCTCCTTGCACTTAGACTAAGAACTAGAATCTCACATACAGCTACATGGTAAACATAGATAATTATTTATTTTTCATAGCAACTCCCGTGCCTTATTTAATATTGCACTTACAGAGTGCCTTTCATCTCAAGGTGCTTAAGGATTCGTTTCAATGGGAGTAAAATCATAGAATCATAGGGTTGGAAGAGACCTCAGGAGGTCATCGGATTCAGCTCCCTGCCCAAAGTAGGACCAACCCCAACTCAATCATCCCAGCCAGGGCTTTTTCAAGCCGGGACCTAAAAACCCCTAGGGATGGAGATTCCACGCACCTCCCTATGGAACCCAACCCGGAGCTTCCCCACTCTCCTAAGAAAATAATTTTTCCTAATATCCAACTTAGACCCATTGCAACTTTAGACCATTGCTCCTTGTTCTCCCATTTGTCACCACTGAGAACAGCCTCTCTCCATCCTTTTTGGAACCCCCTTTCAGGAAGTTGAAGGCTTCTATCAAATCCCCCCTCACTTTTCTCTTCTGCAGACTAAATGAGCCCAAATCCCTCAGCCTCTCCTCGTAGGTCATGTGTTACAGCCCTCTAATCATTTTTGTTGTCCTCCCTTCTCCAATGTGTCCACATCCTTTCTGTAATGGGGGGCCCAAATTGGACACAATAATCCAGATCAGAGGAGTCAATGCTCTGGAAATCTGGACAAAATCTCTCTTTCACTGGGTCTTGTATTCATTAGAGAGGGGAGAAAATGCTCTTCCGATACATTCACATAAATTAGCTTCAAAGCTGTGTATCTAGGCAAAACCATTTTAATCACAGCCAAGAATATCCAGCGGCTTGATTCTCCACTCCCTCACACACGTTTTACTCCCCTGTTGTTCCTCTGGCATCAGTGACATCATTGTCTTCAGCTAGGAAGGGGAATATCAGGCCCTCTTCCTTGGTTTTCACCATACAGAGGCATCAACAGATGCCTGTAGTCACCCATCATTACAGCTCTTAGTCATCGTGTGCCTTCAGAGGCAGGTCACAGAGCTCATCAATAATCCTTCACGTGTGTCACAAGGAGCCGGCGCAGTGCCCTGCTACATTTCACAAGCTAGAGCACTCCTAGTGTGGAACAGCAGTGAAGAGGGAATGTTGTTTCGTGGCTAAAGAAGGGGAGTCAGGACACCTGGTTTCTATCCCTGACACTTTTACTTATTTGCTAAAAGTTGCGCAATCTCAGAGAGGCATTTTTAGAGGCATTCCACACTTCCCCCTTTATTGAGTGCAGGAGCTATTCTAAGACAACTCTAGGCAGAGAAGGGTCTGATACACAAGAGACATGTCTGAGCTGGAAATACCACAATGGGTCAGACCCAGAAAGAGCCATTTTCTTTCCCTTGTTGGAAGTAGCGGGTTGCCCCGTCCCAGCATGTGATCTCCTTGCTGTATTTGTAGGATTGCTGCAGCATTCGCTGCGGCAATAGCAGTCCGTTTTAAGATTCCATTTAACGGCAGGGAGTTCACACCAATCCTAAAAGTTTCAGGTGATTTCTAACACTCACAGCAGCAATTGCTGCTCCATAGGGGCTGCGCCTTGGCAAGATGGATGGATGCCAGTGTTCCCTATACGTGGTGCACTTGTGCGGCCACTTTGGAGAGATTCTAATGCTGGATCTGGCCTGCATGGTGCGCCCCCACCCTGCAACGGGAAGCTGGCACTCACACTCCGACCTCCTGGGGGAGGCCATGGGGCTGGTGCACCAGCAGCGAGCAAGACCCACCTGCAAGATGATCGCAGACCACTAATGGTCCACAGACCACACTTTGAGAACCACTGCTTCAACATGTACTTCAAATGATGGTCTACTACTATATACCGCTTGGAAGCTGAATTTGGAAACACGATTGACATCCTTTCTCCTTGGACCAGCCAAGACTGAATGCTTTATGGTTTGTTTTAAATACGTGCATGTGAGTGGTACACACAGCTATATAAAAATTTGTAACGCAAAATGTACTTTTCGCCTATTTGAACTAATGGGGAGTTAATTATCCAAGTCACAGATTTTTGCCAGTTTCAACTTATTCTAGACATTTTTGTGGCTGGTTGTTTAGCCAGATGGGAGAATAGGAGGAAGTTTCACATGCTGGCAAAAAAACAAAGAAAATTAAATTCAAGAAAACCATGAAAACCATAAAATGCCTTAAAATATATTGCCATTGCAGAGAACATCTTGCAACCAATCCAAAATGATAAACAAGGATGTAAAACCCACACCCCACCCACTCCCACTAGACAAATAAAATGCAGAGCCGCTGTGCCAGTAGAAAGACATCCATCAACAATAAGCAAAATGGTTTGCTTTGCAGAGATTGAGGTCTGGGTATGTTTTTTTTTACCATCTTCAAAGACATGCAATCTGTTTTAAAGATGGCTCGGCTCGGCCCAATTGCCGGTAACTCTCCAGGATATCATTTCAGCATTGCTCTGTTTAGAAGCATAAAGATGCTTTGATTTCTTTCCTAACTGCTAGCTTTGGAAGATCATGGATCAGTCATGGATGGATGGCCAGCATTTCTTGCAGCCCTTTCAAGATCTATACATTTCATGTTATTGCCAACCCCAAACATTGAAAAATCATGAGACTGGCTTACAAATCACGAAAGTTTAAACGGATAATATAACTAGGGTTAATATGTTTGGGGGGGGGTGAGTTTTAGGGTGCTCATTTTCCAGGTTGTCTTGGCAACCATAAACGGTAGAAGTTTTGTTTCAAAGGTAAGCTGATTTCCTCATATAACCACACAACTACCAGAGCTGAAACTTTGAGCAAAACATCACGTGTTATGAAATCTGGGATTGAGTTACACACGTTAGCAATAGGTGTATTGAGAGCAGAAAACAAATGACCATTTGTGGATGACACCTTGACCCAATTAAAGTAAATGGGAGTTTTACCATAGACTTCAAAAGGACCGGGATTTCACCCTGTCAGTCCAAATTCAGACTTTCCCTGTCAAAGAGGGTGATTTTAAAATCTTTGTCCTCCTTTGGAGGTCAGCTATCCTAAGTGATGTAAAAAGGTTAAGAACAGTATGGAAAGATGGCAAGAAGCAATTGGGCTCAGTGGCAGAATACACCTTAGGCCTAATCAGAATATGGAAAAAATAAAGGTAGAGGATAACTCATTTACCTTCCTCCCAATTCACAGCATAGCAGTAAAGCTAGTTCTCCCGGACAATGGACAGACACATTTGCACCTCATATTATATACATTCTGATACGGTGTTCTATATCAGGGGCTCTCACCCAGGGCATGTTTCCTTGGGGGTACACAGAGGCCGTCCAGGGGTACATCAAGTCATCTAGACATCTGCCTACTTTTACAACAGACTACACAATAAAGCACTAGTGAAGCTGGGACAAATGAAAATTTCACAGAGGCAGTGACGTGTTGGTACAATGTTTATATTCCCATTGATTTATAAATTCATGGGAAACAGGAGAAAGGAAGCAATTTTTCAGCCTCAGCATGGCTGAGAGACTTTTGTATTTTTAGGTCTGGTTTCGTAAGCAAGTCTTTTTGACGTGAGGTGTGACTCGGTGAGCACTCGAGACAAATCACACACCTGAAAGGGGGACGATGGTCTGAAAAGGTTGAGACCCACTGAACGAGAGCAGAAGCAGAAAGGTTTCCTTGAACAGTCTGTCACAACAAGAGGAGGTAGAGCCCTTTCCAAAGTGCCCCGCATAATGAGCTAGCAGCTAAGATAAATTACATGCAGCTGCCACTCTAGGCAGTTGGACCAGATTTCCAGCTGGTGTTAATAAAGGTAGCCCCAGTGATTTGTTTAGCTAACCTGACTTCTACTGACGAGTTGTTCCCAGTTGTTTTACTTTAGAAAATGAAGAGTTAAGCATTTACTACAATGCTCATAGTTCTTCTTCCACGGTCACGGAGTAAATGATTGTCTAAAATGGCTGAAAAGAAAAAAAAAAACAATACCTCTTTCCTTTTGGCAGCAGGGACATAAAAGAACTCATGGCAAAAGGCAGATAGTCAACAGCCTATGTCAAATCAAGCAGATTAAAAAAAAAAAAAGAGGCGTGCCTGCCAGGATCATCGCCATCATCATCATGCAATGTCCCAGAAGCAATCTGGAGTCACAGCTCACTGACTGGCTTGCAGTAAGGCTAATGGGAATTAGGTGAATAATGTTTTCATTGAATCCAGACGAGGAGCTTGATGCAGCTCCTTTGAAAGCAACGGGTGTCTTTCCATTTATTTCGACGAGAGTTGGATTAGTCTCTAGAATGTGAAAAACCTTCATTCACGCCTTCTGTAGGCTTTTCCAGCAGCCAGCTGTTGTATTTAGACTAAATCTGAGTCCCATTTTACTATACCGACCGCAACAGTCAGGGTCAAGAATATGGCAGAAAGCAGAGTTTTTTCATACCCAGGCCAGCAGCATCGTCAGTATTCTCATGACTTTGTCTACTTCATGGCACTCCAGGTTATCTTTATCCAAGCTAAGTCAGGGTGATCGTAAATCTGATCCTGAGGTGTTAGCCTCAACGCAGATATCCCCCCGCCCCCATTACACCTGTCCCAGGGCCGGGTCTTGCCTGACATTTTCACAGCAAGCAATTTTTGCATCGCAAGTGCATGAACAACACCTATAATTTAAAAAAGAATGGAAAAATCCACCACTTTTTTAAAGAGCCTCACAACTCAGGAATAGTTTGTCTGATTAGCCTCAGGCGTTCCTTAAAATAATACCGTTCTGCTTGGGCAGAAGCTGCAAATAATACATTTAAATATAGAGAGAGAAGGTGGGTGAGCTTCTGTTGGAGAGAGAGAGTAGTTTTTTGAACTTATACAGAGGCCTTCTTCAGGTCTGGGAAATTTCCTGATGCTTGTCTGCACTTCAGAGTTTACAGCACAGCTGCAGCAGCGCTTCAGGGTGAAAATGTGGCCAGGGCACGAGCGCTGGGAGACAGCTCTCCAAGTGCTCTGTGTAAACCAGCTCTGCAAGGGGAGTAGCTAACAGAGCTGGGATCCGCACTCCTAGCACTGTAGCCTGCTTCCCACAGGTGCTTTTGCAGCAGTGTAACTTGCCGTGCTCCGGTGTATGTGTGTGGTTTTTTCCCACACGCCTGAGCCAGAAAGTTACTACTCCATATAATGCCGGTGTAGACTTAGGCACAGCTAAATACAAGGCAGAACAGATTGCTCACTGTAAGTAGTCAACACATATTTCAAGGGACCATTCAAAGTGAAGTAGCCCATGAACACCCTTTCAGTCACAGGGTACATCTAAACTACATGGCTCCATCGACGGAGCCATGTAGGTTTGTTTGTTCGGCAAAGGGAAATGAAGCGGCGATTTAAATAATCGCCGCTTCATTTAAATTTACATGGCTGCTGCGCTGAGCCGACAAACAGCTGATCAGCTGTTTGTTGGCTCAGTGCGCTAGTCTGGACGCTCCCCTGTCGACATGAAAGCCTTTTATTGACCTCCCTGTAAACCTCATCCTACGAGGCATAACGGGGAGGTCGATAAAGGGCTTTCAGGTTGGCGCGGGAGCGTCCAGACTAGCGCGCTGAGCCGACAAACAGCTGATCAGCTGTTTGTCGGCTCAGCGCGGCAGCCATGTAAATTTAAATGAAGCCGCGATTATTTAAATCGCGGCTTCATTTCCCTTTGCCGATCAGACTAATCTACATGGCTCCGTCGATGGAGCCATGTAGTTTACACACACCCATACTGAGGAAAGAAAGGGAGGTATGGGTAGGAAGCAGAAGGGGATAGGGGTTGTTAGTGGGTTACAGATTGTTGAAATAAGCCATACATTCAGCATCTTTCTGTTCAGTCCACAATTTTTAGTGTTTCACCGACTCACGAATTTCAGCTCCCGGGCCCATCTTTTGAAAGCGCTCTGCAGGCTTTCTTTGAGAGAATGAGGACTGATCAATCAGACAGACAGTGATTGCTTCTCTGGAAAGAATTCACCCACACGCTGATGGGGGGGGGGTTCTTGTGTGTGACAACTTTCCCATGTGAGTTTATATCAGTCAACAGTGTACCCTTGCAGCCAAGAAGGCAAATGGCATATTAGGCTGCATTAAGAGGAGCATTTCCAGCAGATCCAGTGATGTGATTTTTCCCCTTTATTCAGCTCTGGTGAGGGCACATCTGGAGTATTGTGTCCAGTTCTGGGCCCCCACTACAAAAAGGATGTGGACGCATTGGAGAGGGTCCAGCAGAGGGCAACCAAAATGATTAGGGGGCTGGAGCAAATGACCTACGAGGAGAGGCTGAGGGAGCTGGGTCTGTTTAGTCTGCAGAAGCGAAGAGTGAGGGGGGATTTGGTAGCAGCCTTCAACTTCCTGAAGGGGGGTTCCAAAGAGGATGGAGAGAGGCTGTTCTCAGTAGTGACAGATGGCAGAACAAGGAGCAATGGTCTCAAGTTGTGGTGGGAGAGGTCCAGGTTGGATATTAGGAAAAACTATTTCACTAGGGCTATGTCTAGACTGCAGGCTTCTTTCGAAAGAGGCTCTTTCGAAAGCATCTTTCGAAAGAGCCTCTTTCAAAAGATCGCGTCTAGACTGCAGGCAGATCTTTCGAAAGAGAAATCCGCTTTTTCGAAAGAGAGCACCCAGCGAGTCTGGATGCTCTCTTTCGAAGACGGCCTCTTTACATTGAAGAACGCCTTATTTCGAAAGAGGAACTTTCGAAAGAAGGCATTCTTCCTCGTAAATTGAGGTTTACCGCCATCAAAAGAAAAGCCGCGTTCTTTCGAAATAATTTCGAAAAACACGGCTTGAGTCTGGACGCAGGGGAAGTTTTTTCGGGAAAAGGCTACTTTTCCCGAAAAAACCCCTGAGTCTGGACACGGCCCATGAGGGTGGTGAAGCACTGGAATGGGCTACCTAGGGAAGTAGTGGAGTCTCCATCCCTAGAGGTGTTTAAGTCTCGGCTTGACAAAGCCCTGGCTGGCTTAATTTAGTTGGGACTGGTCCTGCCTAGAGCAGGGGGCTGGACTTGATGACCTCCTGAGGTCTCTTCCAGCTTTATGGTTCTATGATTCCATGGTTCTATGATTCATTCCACAGCATCCTGTCTGATTTCACCCATGTGATTGTTCCGCGGTTAGGCCTCTCAAGGCGGTACCCCACATATTGTGATAGGTATCTCTAGCACCCAGAGGCCTTGTAACGTGTGTGACGGAGGGTGCTCATCATTGTGGGGGGAGGGAGCTGTCTGCATGTCAGCATGGTCAGATCTGGCAGGATCTGATGCCACTTTGAAATGGTGGCTCCTCGTCTATGCGGCGTTTGCTCCAGAAGAGGAGCTTGGAGAGGTTGGAGGAGGAGGCGTGTTTGAAGGTCAGAACATAGGTACTGACTCTGTGGGTGCTTCGGGGTTGGCGCACCCATGGATAAAAATTAGCACGCGCTCAACGCCCCCACCCACAGCCAAGATCCTCTTTTCCTCCCAGTGCCTCTTGCCTGTCATCCGCCTTGCTAATCCACTCCTTCCTCTGCCTTCCAGCACCTCCTGCCTGCCACAAGGGGCTGCTTCATGCAAATGCGAAGCCCCCAGAGGGCTTGGAAGGAGAGGGTATGGGGCACATAGAAGAGAGGGGGTGGAAAGAGGCGGGGAAGAGGTGGGTCAGGGACTTTGGAGAAGGAGTGGAGTAGGGACAAGGCCTGAGGTAGAGTGGGTGTCTATGTCAAAAGAGGGGGTTCAGGAAAGATTTCTTTAAGAATGAGGTTTGAACATGGGTTGAAACTGAGCATGGGTTGAAATTGTTTGATATGTTGTACGAGTTCCAGTGTGGGGGCAGGTGACAACCAGGAGTGAGGGAGTTTTATTTCTCTATAGGCAGATTCTCTCTGGCTGTCTACACTGCCTCTTTCTGAGGAAGAGGCAATGCAAATGAAGCGCTCATTAGCAACTTCTCGTGCTTCATTTGCATAATCACTGCCCGAGGCTTTTTGCACAAGAGGTTTGGGCGCAACATAAGCAGTGTAGACGGGTCTGTTTTGCGCCAAAACCCCTTGTGCTCAAAATCCTTATGCCTCAAAAAAGGAGGTATACAGATCTTGCACAAAAGAGTTTTTTTGTGCAAAACGGACCCGTCTACACTGCTTGTTTTTGCACAAAAGATCTTTCGCAAAAAAGCCTCGGGCAGAGATTATGCAAATGAAGCGCAAGAAGTTGCTAATGAACGCTTCATTTGCATTGCCTCTTCCGCAAAAAAGAGGCAGTGTAGACATAGCCTCAGGGTATTTGGGTGGTCCACTGCACGATATGATCTACTTCTCCTTGCTGAAGGGTACTATCTCACTCACCTTGTCTGTCTAATATCCTGGGGCCGAGACACCTACAATGCTAAATTTAAACATGGCAATCAACGATTTTCAGCAGAGGCACAATTGGAGCTGACAGGGGTCCCTGTCCAAAGACCTCAATTACGGAATCATTTGCCTCCCACTCAGTTCCGGGGCCACACTCCTCTCTCTTCGAGGGCAGCCGGCAGCATCCCCCCCACAAGCTGAACTTTGCAGATTTTGTACAAGTAGTTTTGTCCGTCCCCATGGGCATCTCCATCGCATAATGGTGGTGAGGGGACTTCAGGAACTACAGCCCACGGAACTTCAGGAACTACAGCCTGCTGTGCTAGGCACTCTCCACACACACACAGTGAGCGAGTCCCTGCCTCAAGGCACATGGGACTGCTCTGTCGCTAATTTAACAGCTGCTTGTGACACACAGAGCTAGGAAGGAAGTGCATTTGTTTGGCTTTGACTTGATTTCTTTTTTCAGAGGGTTCCAGCCTGAGCACTTCCAGCAATACTACTGTCACGCCTAACAACTCTTCCACAGCATGTGCAATTTTATCCCTTCTGCGAGCTCTGCTTTGTTCAGAAAGGCTACAGGCTCTGAAATCTTTCTTGATCTTTGCTGGACACCACTATCGAAGATCACCTTACCCACTCTGCTGGTCCTTTGGTAATGCTGCCATTCACAGGAGATAGCTCCTCCTGATGAATTTAAATTTAAGGGGAGCTAGAGCGTGCGCATCAAGGGAAGAGCAGTTCCTTTAGGGAGCCTTTTCTATTTCCTGTAGCACGCTGGGATGGAATTCATCTTGGCCGAGCACTTTGTCAACTTCTAACAGTTCTAATTACCTTGTTATCTGCTTCAGTGCACCCTTGAAGACTTTTAGCATTTCTCCCAGCAATGTCTCTCTCATGCTGGGGAACGTTCCTTCCCTCTTCCGTTGGGTATATGGAAGCAGGCACACCACATGCCATCCTCCTTCGTCTAGTCACGTTTCACTCCTGATTCTCAATAACGGCCCTGCCATCTGGGCAAAGATGTTTGGAGGGTCCTTTTTGGTCAGTTTGGATCCAGAGAAGGAAGAGGATCAGATCGTACTTGAGCAAAGGGAAGGAGGGATGAGGAGGAGGAGGTGGAGGGGATGGAGGCTCCAGAGTCCAATCTGCAGGCTGCAACGGCTAGAGATTGTAACCTTCTTAAATACAGACAGTTCTTTTCAAACTCCTTATGTCAGAGGTCTCACAAATGTGTGGGGTACGGAGGAATGTCCCAGGAGACACAGTGGGGCCTGAGTTGGCCCCCACAGGAGTGGGGAAGAAACACCACCCAGTCCTTCCCTGCATGCGGTTCAGCTCCGGTCCCTTTCTCAACCCCTCCCTGGCTCCCCCTGGGCTAAGGCTGGGGGCAGCAGCCCATCTGTAGCTCTGCTCCTCCTTCCCTTGGCTCCCTGATCTCTGTCTGTGTTTCCCCCTCCAACTTCCCAAAAAGCCTTGCTCCCAATCCCAGCACGGGGAAAGGGAGGTGAGCACAGAAGGGGCGAGGTGGGGAGGGCGACCCTCAAAAGTTTGGAGGCTACCACTTTCTGCATAAACCAAGTTACATAGTGCTGCCAAAATGGAAAAAAAAACCAAGACAACAGCCTGGCGTATCTGCCAGCTGTAGATAAAATACATGAAACATCTTGCAAAGAAGTGGACATTTGTGTTCATTTAAGCCCGGGTGCCCATTACTCCTCTTAGCTCTGCACCACGGGTTAGCAAGACGGATTCCACAGTCTGCCATACCCCCAAGTAATTCATTTATTTTCCAGTATATACTCTGGACCAAAAAAAAAAAAAAAAGCAGCTCGTAAGACTCTCAGTGCCCTGAGCAAGAATTAAAAACGAAATTGCAGCAAAGAGAACAATGTTCCAAATGCATAATCGGACTGGATTCAAGAAAACTGTGCATTGAACAGGAGAAAATAAAGGCCGAATTTGACCTGGGGAACCTTTCACACACGCTCAGTTTGAATTAGGATTGCAACTTTTCTAATTGCTGATAACTAGATTCACAGGCCCACTTCTTCCACAATATCCGCCTCTTCCCCTCGGCCCCACCCTCATTGCTTCTTCCTCTCTCCTCTTCCCCCCATTACTCTCAGGATTATTTTCTCCTCCCTCCTCTCCCCCTACAGCTGGGCTCCCTCTGTTCTGGGGCTGGGACAGGAGCTGTGCAGCCTGACAAGGAGATGGCCTGTGGGTATGAGGTGACCCCAGCTGAGCAAGGTCTAACCTGGGTTAATAATCCAGCGCCTCGCCTCATCCCGCAGTCACCGCCAGGTGCTACTTCCAACTGGGCTTTCCATTAAAAAACCAAGCAACCTTAAATGGTGGCACCCAGACACCAAAGCCAACAACTGGACTCTCCAGGTACAACCTAGATGGGTGGCATCCTCAGTTTGCACAGCAATTAGGAAACGCATCTTTTCACTTCCGCCTGTGGCCCACGTGCCCGGCCGGAATCAGCGGGACAACAAACACGAATCCCCACAATTCCTTGGCAACGGGGTGACTCCTCAGAGAAGAGCTGCACTGTAAAACGTCGCCTGTTGGTTACAGGCAAAACCTAGCGTGTGAATAAATGATGCCCGGGACGCGTCGTGTATAAAGAATACATGCTTCCGAAGGGCTATGTCATTAGTTCTTTACGGCACCGGTGTGTGTGACAGGTCCCCCTGTGCACCTGACTCACAGCAGCTCTGGGTGTGCGACTGTACCAGCTAGTATGTCGAAATGGTAGCAGCTTACGCGTTAGCTCTGGAAATCCCTAGTCAGGGTGCCGGCCATTTTTTACCAGCCACGAGTGAGCAACAGGTGAGTGTGAAGGGGGCACGGTTGAGGAGTGAGAAGGGGGTGCGGTCTTGCGGGAAAGAGGCAGCACAAGGCGGGGCCTCAGAGGAAGGGACGGTGTGAGGGCAGGGCCTCAGGGGAAGGGGCGGAGCAAGGACAGGGCTTCATGGAAGGAGTGGGGTTAGGGCGGGGCCTCACGGGAATAGGCAGTGCAAAGGTAGGGGTTTAAGGAGAAGGGGTACCATGGGGGTGGGGCCTACGACCTGTGGCTCCTGCACTTTGAGGGAGCTTCTGCTACTCCTGACCCTGGTTCACTCCTCAGCGAGATGGCCAAGATGGCTGCCATCACACCTACAGTGGGGAGCTCAGAAATTTTGGAAATCTGGCTGCATTCCTGAGCCCTTCTGAAAATCCCAGCCAGGGTAAACAAAGGCACAAAAAGTGCCTGTGCCTATTTCACATCCTCCCACACTCACTGCTGGCCCACACATCAGGCTTCTTCCAAGCGCCACCGCTGACCCTATGTTTGCTTCCAGGCTCTTGAGCATCCAGAATTTCTTTCTTTACACTCTCACCGCTTGGGCTGTATTTGTTCCTTTCGCCTTTGGACATGTTTGCTGAATCCCCTACCTCTTTCTGTCATTTGACTTCTAAGCCTCTTCCTTCCCCAACATTTTAGGTGTCTCATCAGTTGTTTTCTTTCCCTTAATTACACGGTGAACTTCCTGTCTTTCGCTCACAGCGCTGTTTGCCTTTTTTTTTTTAATTCCCCACTGTATTTTATTACTTCCTCAAGCACACAGCCTTTTTATTTACTTATTTTTTTGGCATGCCATTATTATTTTGCTTTAATTATCTTTCTGTACTGGTAGGGGCCAGATTTTTCAAAGTGCTCCATGCCCACACTTGAGTTCACATTTTCAAAAGACTTTAGCACAAAACCTGACTCCCCCCCACACGGCATGATGGGAGCTAATTGCACATGAAAATCTGTTCTCAGTGTTGGATATTGGCTATTTGAAAATCCACATTGAGCTCTTTTGAAAAGTCAGATGCATTATTTTTCTCCATACATACATACCCTTTTTAATTTTATTTCACTGATTAGATCTCATGTTCTGTCAAAAGTTGTACTCACAGGTTTATTTTTGGTCTAACCTACATTACTACGATAGTTCCTTCACATCTAACCTCACAGCCTCAGTCATATTCTTTGTTGTACTATCATTTCTTCTTCCTTTGTCAGTTTGCATGTGTATTGAATGGGAAAGTGACCTGATGCTAGCACAAGCATTCCACCTTGATTTTCTTCTTACTACACCATTAAGATGCTGCTGCTGCAGAGAGAGACGCTGGGGCAGACCAGGTGATGGCAGGCAGCTTGGGTCTTGAACGCTGGTCCACGCGGCTTTTTGAAGCTAGCAGGTTCCACCCTGACACACACAGGGCTTACGATTGTCAGAATAGGAACCTGAAATCAGACAGAGGACTCCAGTCCTGGGAGCTGATTGTGGTCCTGACTGGTCCAGAGGCCCTTCGCAAACTAAACACAAAAAGAGAAAACTGTCCATGCAATTGGGATCCACTTTGCTCTGGACTGTGTGGTTCCTGCTTCTGAAGCTTGATTTCCCGGTATCCCAACCTCTGATTATCGATCCATCGTTCTGCTCTCACATTTTTCTCCAAATTGTGGTGTCCTAGTAACCTAGCCCTGCCTGCCTCCTGACACTCGAATTTCTCTCATACTGTGACCCAGCCTGATTCCTGACTCCTGCTTTGACCACTAGGTCACACTGCCCATGTCCCAGTTGTGACATGGGAGAAGTAAGGACCATCGCTGGTAGAGCTATGATTTTGTGGGTTCCCTAACTATTTCCAACACTCACGTCCATACATGGGGGGGGGGGGGGGAAGAAGGGGAAATAAAGAATTGCAAAGGCTATGGCAGCCACTAAGCCGCAATGCTACCGCCTCACGACTGGAGAGGAAAGGAGTTCTCTCATGTGGATCTGCACAGGCAAGCAACAAGATCCCAATATGGAAGCTCTCTGAGATTCAGCCTACATCGTTTCCATGCATTTTTCAGGCAGACTGTGAGTAGCACCACTAGCCTTCTCGGCCCTAAGCCAGTGAGATGATCATGTAAGGTCAGTATCTAACGACTACTGAACAGCTATTCAAAAAATAAGAGTTTGCTTGTGGCTAAGGCTCAGGAGCTCTGTGGTCATCTTCTGGCTTCGAGACAAACATCTTGTCTGACCTTAAGGAACTCAATTCATCTCTCAGTTTCAGTCCCCCATTTATAAAATGAGGAACACACTTCCTGTCACTTTTAAATTATAATCTCTTCAAGGTGGGGATTATCTTTTACTCCAATTAGCTACAGCCACTCAAGAGAGAGATCTTGGAGTCACTGTGGATAGTTCTCTGAAAACATCCACTCAATGTGCAGCAGCAGTCAAAAAAGCCAACAGAAGGTTCGGAATAATTATCAAGGGATAGAGAATGAGTCAGAGAATATTTTATTGCCTCTTAGAAATCCATAGTACATCCACATCTTAAATATTGCGTACAGGTGTGGTCACCTCATCGCAAACAAACTATCTTAGCACTGGAAAAAATTCAGAAAAGGGCAACAAAAATGATTAGGGATTTGGAGAGATTAAAAATACTGGGAATTTTCAGCTAAGAAAAGAGGAGACAAAGGGGGGGGGTATGGTAGAGGTCTATAAAATCATGACAGGTGTGGAGAAAGTGAATAAGGAAAAGTTATTGACTTGTTCCCATTAAGAACTTGGTGTCACCAAATGAAATTAATAGGTAGTAAACAAACAAAAGGAAGCTTTTCTTCACATAGCGCACAACCTCTGGAACTTCTTGCCAGAGGGTTTTGCGAAGACCAGGACTTTAACAAGGTTCAGAAAGAACTAGATACATTCATGGTGGTTCAGTCCATCAATACATATTAGCCAGGATGGGAAGGAATGGTGTCCCTAGCCTCTGTTTGTCAGAAGCTGGGAATGGATGACAGGAGAGGGATCACATGATGATGGCCTGTTCTGTTCACTTGTTGTGGGGCATCTGGCATTGGCCACTGTCGGAAGACAGCATACTGGGCTAGGAGGATCTTTGGTCTGACCCTGTATGGCCATTTTTATGTTCTTATCTTCCATCTGTACGAGCCTACTGCAATGGGGCCCCGAGCTAAGTTGGGACCTGAAGGCACTACTGAAATACAAATAATTATCATGTAGGTAGCTCTGTAGCAACATTTCTCAAGCTGGGTGTCCTGATCCAAAAAGGGGTTGCAAGCCTATTGTGGGTCATGGAATTGCCATTCTTACTTTTGCACTTGCGTTCAGAATTGGGCGAGCGATTGCTGCTGGCAGGACACCCAGCTCTGAAGGCAGCGCTGCCAGGAGCATCAGTGCAGAAGCAAGTGTGGCATGGTAGAAATGAGAAGGGGAGTCATCGTAGCCTGAACTATTTTTAAAGGGGGTCCCAGGAAAAGAAGAGACCCCCTGCCTTACATGAGTGGGCCTTAAAATAGCAGACATTTCATTCGGTTGCAGGATTAGGAACATGCGCAATGTGAAAACATGCTTTGATGCCATGAAGATGTGCACAATTAAGTTGTTCCTATTCCTATGCAAAGTTTTTGGTCTTGCAATATTAACTAAGGCTTCTATTAAAGATTTAACACCCCCTGTCCCTGTGTAGCTGGTGGCTGTGCCTCGCAGTGCCGGAGAAGGGAAGCAGAAATCATGTCATTGCTACAATATCACCCTGGCTTCCTGTGAGTTCCAAAATATCTCCTTCCACCAAGCTCACCGTGTCACAGAATACAGAGCTATTTCTATTTAAAACTTGTAATGAGCCAGGAAATGTGTGTGTGGAGCAGGGAGCGAAGGGGCTGGAAATGGACTCTGGCTATTTATAAACACCAAGCTGATGTCAGTTTGAACAAGATGAGTTTCCCAAATCGTACATCCAGGGAGACGACATAGCTCTTAAGCTCAAAAAATGCACCAAGGTGCAGTGGGGCTTTCTACTCAGAACACGTTCATTCATTTGCAGCATGTGACTCATTCTTTCTCTGCTCTGTATGTCATTACCTCCTTAGGTTACCAAGGACCAAGCAGCAAATCACATGAGATCTATGGTATAAAGTCAAGTTAACCTCGACCCAGGCTAGGCAAAATTGCAATGCCTGCTTGAGGCAGGTCATAAACTGGAAGCAGGTCATAAACTTGAGGCAGGTCATAAACACACATGCCTAAAAGGGGGCGGGGAAGGCTGAATGCCTCCAATTCCCCCCATGGGCGGTACACAATGCAGTGCACATAGGGCATGGACTAGCCCCACATGAAGAGTTTCCTTTTCATGAAAATCTCTATGGCAGATTTTAGGATGAGGACAGGGCTGGCCTTACCATGAGGTGAACTGAGGCGGCCGCCTCAGGTGCCAGACTGTGTGGCTACGTCTACACTGGCACCCTTTTCCGGAAATGCTTAAAACAGAACAGTTTTCCATTATAAGTATTTCCGGAAAAAGCGCGTCTACATTGGCAGGATGCTTTTCCGGAAAATCACTTTTTCCAGAAAAGCGTCCGTGGCCAATGTAGACGCGCTTTTCCGGAAAAAAGCCCCGATCGTCATTTTCACGATTGGGGCTTTTTTGCGGAAAAGACTACTGTGCGTCTACATTGGCCACTGGCCCTTTTCCGGAACAGTTTTTCCGGAAAAGGACTTTTGCCTGAACGGGAGCAGTATAGTTTTTCCAGAAAAACACTGACAATTTTACAGTAGATCGTCATTGCTTTTCCGGAAAAGCAAGCGGCCAGTGTAGACAGCTGGCAAGTTATTCCAGAAAAGCGGCTGCTTTTCCGGAATAAGTGGCCCAGTGTAGACACAGCCTGTGTGTGTGGCGGGAGAGCGCCACTAGGACCCAGAGTGTAGAAATTGTGTCTGCTGCTGGTGCATATGTAGGTAGCAGAGCAGTACCATGAGAGGAGTAGGACAAGATGAATGCAGAATTGAGACCTTTCAAAGTTTTGGCCCAAGCGAGAGGGCATGGGGGCGTCATTTGAGTTTCCCACTTCAGGTGCCAAAATGTTGTGGGCCGGTCCTGGATAAGGCTGAATCAGCTTCTATTGCTGGAAGAACCTACCCCAGCATTCTCTGGTAGGATGCAAAACATTGGTATATTAGACTTGCCTAGAGATCCAGGGACTCCTTTGTACATGCAATGGGCTAGGTGGGATTTTTAGAAATAATTTTTTTTAAATGTTAGCTGCTGTTAAATGGGGACAGCTCTTCAGGAGGGGCCATGACACATACTGTTGTCTGTTAGGGCACGTCTTGACTGTCTGCTGCTTTCGAAAGAAGATATGCAAATTCGGTGTGAATTTGCATATCTTCTTCCAATCCCATTTTCGGAAGAGTTTTCCAAAAAAAAAAAAAAAAAAAAAAAAAAAGAAAGAATCTAGACATGGTTCTTTCAGAAAAAAACCCTTTTTCGAAAGAACCCTGTAAAGTTCATTTTTTTAGGAAGAAGGGTTCTTTCAAAAAATGGGGGGGGGGGGGAGTTTCGAAAGAACCGCATCCAGACTGCTTTTTTTTCCAAAAAAAAAAAAAACCCTCTTCCGAAAACGGGATCAGGAGATATGCAAATTTGCGCAGAATTTGCATATCTTCTTTCAAAAACCGCAGGCACTCTAGACATGCCCTTAGTGATGGATGCTCAGACCGAGTAGGAACAGGGATGATTTAGCACCTACCATGCTTTGGTGTGGCATCACAGTTCTATTTGGGAAGGGAAAACCATGCGTCCGCTGCCATGCTCAGATTTCCCAGCGGAAAGTCCAGAAATTCTGACCTGGGACATATTCAGAATCTTCCCGATATCAATGAAATGTGTGAAATGTGTTATCCTCAGAGCAGGCACAGTTGCTAGGAAAATAATTGTTACAAATCTAGACATCAGCAAACAAAATTAACAGAGCCGACATAAACAAGGAGCTCTGTCACACCTTAACGACTAACATATTTATTTGGGCATATGCTTTTCATGGGTCAAAACCCATGCATAGCAACGGATGAGGTGGTTTTGACCCATAAAAGCTGATGCCCACATAAATCTGTTAGTCTTTAAGGTGTCTCAGGACTCCTCATTATTTTTGCAGATACAGACTAACATGGCTCCCCGCACCCGAGAGATAACACAGCAATTATGAGTAAGACAAGTATCAGGTACTACTGGTTCATTTCTTGTAAGTCTGTGATTGAGCATGGCAATTGTGGCCAGCCATCTGTTTCAGGTATGTGCGGCTGCCCATATTTCATGTTAATTCAGTCAGACTAAAGTATTACCCTGGGTTCAATAGGGGCCTGTGGGGTTTACATCTTACAGGGGCTTATATTTTGTTTCATGTTGAGAAATATGTACTTTTTCTTCTTAATCTTTGTAAAAAATAAAAAAAACCTATTAAACTCCCCTTCCAAATTCATGACACTATTACATGTTTGTAAAAGGTGTTGCACGTGTATTTAATTTTAAATCAGTAAAATTCCATCCTGGCTACAGAACCCGCAAAGCTTGGCCGTCTTAACATCAGGGGACAACTTCTCCCATCCTGGATAAAGGGCAGTTTGTGCCATGAGGGATAACTCTGAGGAAGGGGATAGGTTGCCTGAGAGAGAACACTGGCTGGGCTATAGGGTTGGGGTGGGAGTCGCCGGTGAGCCTGGCTTGTAGTCCATGGGCATGGGGTAGCAGGAGAATGTATGGTCTGCAATCATGCCTGAGCCAAATGTGCTCCCCACAAAAGGACTAGCCACAGGCTGCTGCTGCTATCTCTATGGCATTACATAGTTTGCATAACCAGGGCCAGGTGGGGAGTGGGGGTGCAGGGTCTGGGCAGGAGGCAGGAATGGGGTGGGGTGGAGGTGCACAGGAGGGGTCTGGAGGATCTGGGAGAGAAGGAAGGGTATGGGAGAGGGCTGGGGTTATGGTACTGGGAGGAGGGAGGGAGGGTGCAGGAGGGGGCTGGGGTAGGGATGAGAGGGAGGGAAGAAGAAATGGAGGGAGGGATGGTGTGGGAGGGGGCAAAGGATTGGTGCGCTTCCCATTTGTGAGGGGGAAAGAGGTTCTACAGTGCTACTCTGTGCCTGCAGGCACCACCCCCTTCCGATCCCATTGGCTACTATTCCCAGCGAATGGGAGTGGGAGGGGAAAAGCCTACAGGTGAGTGAAGGGACAGCTTCCCTGCACTCACAGCACTACCTCCATTCCAGGGGGGAAGGGAGAACGGCAGAGCTGCTCCCTCCCTCCTTGTGAGACAGAATGCAGCACGCCGGGGCTTTAGTGACTTTAGCCCAGTGTCCTGAGATGAGGGGGGACCCCGTAGCCCGGGGCTACAGCCCCTAAATCCTCCTTCATAATCCAGCCCTGCATATCGTCACAGTCACAGAGTGACTCTCAGCCATTCACAGAATTTATCCTGCCCTTTGGGACATATTCTTCCCATTTTACAGAAAGGAGAGTGGGACACAGAGTGGGCTAGAGGGTACAATTTTCACAAGCGATCACATGGTGGCTTTCAATGGGACTCAGGAGCTGGAGTCTCTTAGGGGCTTTTGAAATTTTTGCCCTACAGGATTCGCCCAATGTCATGGAGACAATTTGGGGGAATCTGTTTGTACAACATGTACATTCCAGTTGCTAAAAACGTTGCCACTATGAAAACGGCTGAATCAGTAAGTGCTTCTTTGTAAAGGTGAAATCCATCATTAACTGGCTGGGCTGTGTCTCCTCCTTGCCAGATCAAGGACAATAGCAGGTCATGAGCACCTACTGACCAGATAATATGTACACTGAAGAGGTTGCCTTAACAGAGAAACTAGTCCTCTCCAACTTCCCTCACCCCCAGGCTGTGGGGTAGGTGGGACTGAGGAGTAGACAGCTACCAGCAGCAGAATGAAGCCACCAAAGAGATGAGATTAGCCTTCTAAAAGGCCTCATGGGCGGGGAAGACTGTGGGAGACAGGAAGTTTTCGGTAGGAAAGAAGAAGGCGACAAATCAGACAGGCTCAGAGAAGGCAAGCTAGTAGGAGAAAGCTCCATATTGTGGACCCTAAGCCATGCCCTGCTGCTGCAGGCCTCTGCATGCCCCCAGAGAACTCGGACTACAGTCCAAAGAATGCTTCAGAGAAGTGAGGAAACTAAGACAGGAACATGGATACACAGTTTATTATTCTGATGAGATCTCTGTACTGCTTCTTAGCTCACACACAATGTGCCTAAGGTTGCCAGGTGTCCAGTTTTTAACCGAACAGTGCAAACACTATTTGAGCTTCTTGTTTGAGCCAGGCTTCATGAACTGGGCTTGTTTAGTTTGGAAAAAAGAAGATTAAGGGGGGACATGATAGCGGTTTTCAAATATCTAAAAGGGTGTCACAAGGAGGAAGGCGAAAATTTGTTCCTCTTGGTTTCTGAGGACAGGACAAGGAGTAATGGGCTTAAAGTGCAGCAGGGGAGGTTTAGATTGGACATTAGGAAAAAATTCCTAACTGTCAGGGTGGTCAAATATTGGAATAAATTGCCAAGGGAGGTGGTGGAATCTCCCTCTCTGGAGATATTTAAGAACAGGTTAGATAGACATCTGTCAGGGATGGTGTAGACGGAGCTTGATCCTGCCTTGAGGGCGGGGGGCTGGACTCGATGACCTCTCGAGATCCCTTCCAGTCCTATTATTCTATGATTCTATGATTCTATGATTCAGGAAAAAAATTGAGAAACTATAATTGAGTAAATAGAACTGCCCCGTATTTTCTCAATCAGATGTAAAGTAGATTATGAAGTAATGTCAAGCGTGTCCAGTATTTTTGTCCAGAATCCATCTGGCAACCCTAAACGTGCCTTAGGGAGCCCGCGACCAGGATTCATCACCGAATTTGGTCCAGCAGCTGCATCTCAATAAGACATGAGCATTGGAATCTGGGGCTTAGTGATGGTTCCAAGGAGGGGGCAGTGAGCCACGGGATTGCAGCTCTCAGGAAGGAAGCTTGACGTTGCATCAAGACAAGACAGTGCATGGATGCCGTCCAGATTCCAGAGGCTTAAAACACACAGGGAGGGATTCAGCACAACAGTCTGGTGAGGGACCACGACAGGGCAATCAGGCCGAGCAAGGACACTCGTATCAGACAGTGCCAGGAGCAGGCGCTTTAACCCAAGTTCTCTAACCCCAGAACAGTGCCTAGATCACTACTGCTCTTTCCCACCTTCTCATCCCATCTCCGTTAAGAACGGAGGAAGCTATTTTTAAACCAGCCTGTTAACATTACATAAAACCCCATATGGAATAAAAAGGCAAGCACAAATATAGCACTAGCTGCTTTTCAGATTTACATCCATCGCTTCCAGTTGTCACTTGGCAGCCTCTGGATTGTGACGCCTGAAGGAAGAGCCCCCGCACTTATTTAACACTTGTTTAACCACTCTTAACACTAGCTACACACATTTCTTGACAAATGGGATTTATGGTGCAGCCCTGATTAAGCAACAGTGGTTGGCATTGATTATCATTAGGCTAAGACGGCTCCCAGGGAAAAATCCCAGTAAAAGTGACTGCCCCGATTAACCACATCCCATTTCAAAGGGCGAAACGGTGCTAACACCGGGGCAAGAAAGGCAGACATTTCAAATGCTCATTTTTTTAACTGGAGCAATGTTTAAATGCAGAGATTTAAAAGTAGAGCTCTACTCTCCTCCCTAGGAAAGCAGGAAGTGTGGAGTTTTCTAAAGATTCCTTCCTGCTGTTAAAGGCTCACTCCTGAATGGTGCTGGCCTCAGTAAATGGGGGAGGGAAGGGGCAAAGTTCTCAACAATTTTAAGGATGGACCCATAAAAACCCCTTTAATAATTTTCGGTGGCACTGCAGAAGCCAGTCACCCAGCCAGCACTCTACAAATGCACCCACTCCTTGGGTCTGGCAAATTCCCTTTAACAGTAACTTGATAATCCCTTCCTAGAGGAGAACCGTTAACATGGTAAATGTGTGAGCCACACAAAACACGTGAAAATGCAAGTACTAGTTCTGTATGCAAATCAGTGCCATGGAAACAAAGAAATGCCAGTGCTGAGTTAAGGGCAACCAGCCATCACCAGACAAGCAGTGAATCAAGGGCGAAAGAAAACGGCTGTCAACGGGATCACGTAGAGAGATAGTGTTTCACTCTGTTGTTCGCATTAATACTGAACCGTGGTATTTACATTCAACACGTCAATTGGTAACTTCATCATCAGATAGCACTTTATTGCTTGCATAGCCAGACACCATCGAGGCAATAATCTGACCTGTAACCTATGGTAATGAGGAATTCAATTTTGTTTTTGTCTCATTTATTTTAATGACAATTGCCTTTCATTTCCAAAGGTTGTAAAGTTTGCATATTCTTTATCAACCGTTTCCCGAGCAACTCTAGCCACGGAAGAGTTTCTCCTCCCCTTTGCTTTCATGTGGAAAGGAAACAGAGAGACTCGGGGTCTGTCTTCCCCTTTTCATTGCTTTCCCTTGGGGATTTAAAAATGTTTTAAATAAAATTAATGATGAATAAATCACTTGTTGCAGAATAAGAATCTGTGTAAACATTAGCACTATCTGAAGCAAATCTCCTTTGCTTCCTGAACAAGTCAAGCAGTTATCCAACCAGCCCATCACCATCCTCCTACAGACAGAGCCAGACAAATCCCAGTGGGCTGCCTGTCCAAAGATTTCAGGGACCCGAGTGTCTATTGCCCTGACGCTGCACAGTCATTTCCAACAATGCAAACTGAACGTGAAATACCACCATCTCGGAAGCGCAGAGAAAGAGGGAGGACAAGATAACAGGGATGAAGGGGAACAGAAGGAGAAAAGGAAGCAGACACTCACACGTATGCAACAACACAAAGTGATCTGTTATACAAAAGACAAAATGGAAAGATGGTATAAACTCCCACTGATTAGGGGGCTGGAGACCATTACTTATGAGGAGAGGTTGAGGGATTCAGGCTTTTTTAGTTGACAGAAGAGAAAAGGGAGGCGGGTGTGATAGCAGCCTTCAACCACCTGAAGGGGATGGTGTTCTCAGTGGTGACAGATGATAGAAAGAGGAGCAGTGGTCTCCAGTTGCAGTGGGGGAAGCCTAGGGTTAGATATTAGGAAAATTTATTTCACTAAGAGGGTGGTAGAGCACTGGAATGGGTTATGTAGGGAGGTGGTGGAATCACCATCCCTGGAGGTTTTTAAGTCCCGGCTTCACAAAGCCCTGGCTGGGATGATTTATTTGGGGTTGGTCCTGCTTTTAGCAAGGGGTTGGACTCAATGACCCCTGAAGTCTCTTCTACTGGGCTTTGGTTCTGACTCATAATAACTAGGGCTAGGCCAATAATTTGAGCTATTTGGCCAGCTCAGTAAATGGCCAACTGCTATTTAACAGTACATTACTCCAGAAACACCAGATACATTAGCCAAATGATATGTTCTATGATCCTTAATGGAAAGTCAAATAGAAAGTACTAAATAGAAACTTGAATACATTGATGTCACGTTGAAATCAACACAAACCATACACAACTGAGAGGTGAGGTGGCATTACAGGTATCTGGAGGCTAGTAGAAGACATGAAGTATAGATGGGCACTTCTACACTATGTGGAAGATCAACACTGTCATAGACGATCTTCTGGGTTTGATTTAGTCGGTGTAGTATAAACCCACTAGATCAAACTCAAAGGGTGCCCCCATCAGCACCAGTACTCCTGATCCCCATGAGGAGTAAAGGAAGTCAACGGAAGCGTTTGCTCCCATCAGTCTCTGGCTGTGTGGACAGCGTGGAAACGTGATGTTAAATATGTCCACTCCATCAATGTAATTTATGTATCTGGAGTTATGTATCTTACTTCGACCTTCTGATTTAGTATAAACTAGGCCTAAGTGAGCAGGGAACTCATGTTCCTAGCTTCTAGTATAGACATATCTTACAGACCAAGCCAATAGATGTTGGGTAATTTTTTAAGTCCTGATTCTTAGTCCTATTCTGCATTTAATGGCCACAATTTTCAAAAGTGATTTGTGATTTTTTCAGAGAGACCCAAACTTCAGAAACATCAGAAGGGTGTGATTTTCAGCATTTCCCTGAGAATATCAGCCCATTTTATGGTGTCTCAAGTTGTGGACTCAAAAACCGAGGAACCCAAACTCACCAGTTGTTGTGCAAAAATGAATCTGAGAATATCTGATGACTGAGAAGCTTTCTGAAGAGGTTATTTTATGCAGATAAAAATCAATTCCGTGGGTTCTGTGTTGCTTTAAGGTCAACCACCAAGAACTGGAAGTACTCTTGCGTACAAAAAGCACACAAGAAAACAACCGCTTACAATGCAGCTGGCTTATCTTATCTAGCACAGAGTACTAATAAGTAGCAGAAGACAGACTGCAAAACAGAATCCAAAGCATGCACACCCAAGATAGCAGTACAAGGAGGAAAGTGTTCCCTTCACCAATGAGTCAATAGCAAGACAAGCACTTGCAAGAAAAGCAAACATGATTCTGGGATGCATTATTGTTGTGAGCAAGACACGAGAAATCATTCTTTCGCTCTACTCTGCACTGATTAGGCCTCAATTGCAGTACTGTGTCCAGTTCTGGGCACCACATTTCAAGCAAGATGTGGAGAAATTGGAGAGGATCCAGAGAACATGAGCTATGAGGGAAGACTGAAAGAATTGGGTCTGTTTAGTTTGGAAACGATAAGACTGAGAGGGGGCTTAAAAAGGGTTTTCAATTATTTAAAATGGTGTTACAAGGAGGAGGGTGAAAAATTGTTCTCTTTGACCTCTTATGATAGGACAAGAAGCAATGGGCTTAAATTGCAGCAAGAGAGGTTTAGGTTGGACATCAGGAAAAACTTCCTAATTGTCAAGGTGGTTAAACACGAATAAATTGCCTAGGGAGGTTGTGGAATGTCCATCACTGGAGTTATTTAAGAGAAGGTTAGACAGGCATCTATCAGGGATGACCTAGATGGTGCTAAGTCCTGCCATGAGGGCAGGGGCTTGGACTTGATGTCCGCTCGAGGTCCCTTTCAGTTCTAGGATTCTATGATTCAAAGAACAACTTGAACTGAAAAGCGTTCAAGAATTTCCCTCCATCCTGCCAACAAAGTTAACTTCCCATGCCTATTCATCATCTTTTCCAATTAAATGCTCTTTCCAAATACTGAAATATGGATGCCTTTAAACATTTCTACTTACAGACTACACTGAATGCCACTTCAGTGTCCAATGACCCTCTTTCAACAATTGCTCAACAGATTTTGTATCAGCTAACTTCTATTTTGCACTCACTACAGGCCTAATGGACACGGACGAAAAAGGGTAGCTTCCTCACTAATTTCAACAGTCATTGGTGTTTTGTGCCTCAAGCAGTAAACAAAAAACAAAACAGAAATAAAGCTGCTGATATGCACATTCATTGAATGCACAAGATGTATCAAAAAAAAAGAAATACCCCTTTTTAAAAAAAATCTTTATTCATTTGATTCTCTTCCACGTGTGTTGTGTGGTTTGAGTTGCAATAGAAATCATTTCCCTTATTTAATACCAGACAAATATTTTCAGCAACACGGAGACCTAAACTCATTAAAGTCATCGCACAATGTTATTTTTATTGTCCCTATATCCTCTCTTTAAAGTTTCCTGTACTGATGCAAAAGCAAATAGAATTAATGCTTCCATTCTATTGTAAGAGTTTTTAAGATGTTATCCCATAAATATTTTAATGTGCCCAAAAATAAAACATCAAACTATATTTCATATAGTATCCAACGGATTCATATTCATATCATCATTGGAAATTGTAGTTTAGAGTCTGACCTCAAAATCTGTGATTTATAATCCTACATTCCTCCAAAATGCCAAGAAAACTCCACTAGACATCTGAGGCTATGTCTAGACTGCAAGCCTCTTTCGAAAGAGAGCGTCTAGACTGCACGTTGAACTTTCGAAAAAGCGGCTTGCTTTTCGAAAGAAAGCATCCAGTGAGTCTGGATGCTCTCTTTCGAAGAAGCCCTATTTACATTGAAGAACGCCTTCTTTCGAAAGAGGAACTTTCAAAAGAAGGCGTTCTTCCTCGTGAAATGAGGTTTACCGCCATCGAAAGAAAAGCCGCGTTTTTCGATTTAATTTCGAAAGAACGCGGCTTGAGTCTGGACGCAGGGGAAGTTTTTTCGGAAAAAGGCTATTTTCCCGAAAAAACCCCTGAGTCTGGACACAGCCTGAGTTTGGAGCCCTACTCAACCCATTTACAGAAGTTTCTATGCAAGTGCTATTTGCTAATTTCCTTCTGCAAATCAACTGTGTGGGGAAGCACGAAAAGGCAGCTATTCAGTTTGAATGCCCTCTCTTGCTTTTGGTGTGCTGAACACTTAAAATATTTCTGCACATTCGGGAACAGTCAGGGAAATTTTAGAATCCAGCCCTCAATGGCTCCAGTTGCTTCCCTTTTGTGCCTCTTTCCCATTTCAAGTTCTGCCCTGAGGATCCTCAGCCCGGGCTCTTGTCAACATCTATTTCCTCCTCTCCTGCTCCTGTGCCACTGCCTCCATGCGGATTTACCTCTCTGTCCAGACTGGTCTCCCTGTGTCCAACATACAATCTCAGCCTGTCTCTGACATCTCCCCATTCATCATCTCAAGCTCGATATGGCTAAAACAGCTCTCTTAATCCTCCTCACCTTCCTTGATCATTGTGGACGCCATCTTTCTGCTCATCACTCTCCCTGGGTGTCATCTTTAACTTACGCCTCTCCCTAGGTCCTCAATATTCAGGTAATATCTGAATCTTGCTGATTCATTCTGCATAACAATCTCGAAGATCCACCTTTCTCCTCCAGCCACAGAACTAGAGCGCACACCATCTCCTATCTCATGCCTCGCAACGCCCTTCTCTCTGCCCTTGACAAATGCAGTCTTGTCCCACTCGCAATCACACAGAACATTGTCGTTTTCCTCCTCTCTTTGCATCCCTTCACTGCCTCCACTTTTTCAATAGCATCAAACAGAAAGTGCGTGTCTTCCCTTCTGAGACTGATGGAGGCTCATGATGCTGAACTCCATCGCCTGCTTGTCCACTTTTCTTGCAAATTCCTTGATGTTTGCTCCCATGACATGCCTCACATTTGAGAAGAGTTCCCTGTAAGCATCTACAGAGCTACCTCATTAGTCGCCTTCAAACGCTCCTTTGCCATGATGCCCAGAAAAAAGTTTACTTTGGTTCAGTGTGCTAAGACCACAGCCAGTCATGCTGACTAATATTTTCTCATTGTTTCTTTGTAATCCCCCACTGGACTGTATCACTTTGTAAACTCATTGGGGGCAGGGACCATCTCTTTGTTTGGTCTTTATACAGCACCTAGCACAGCGGGGTCCTGATCTATGACTGTCTTACTACAAATAATAACAAAGTTACTCACTGCAACTAATTCAACCCTAATCTATGAGAACTCCACTGAGAACCAATCACAGCCACAAGTTGTGGCAAAGCAGCAGGGCTTGAAGAGGTCTATTTCTGCATGATCCTCACCAGAGCCCACAAAGGCTTTACGCTAGTTTCTCTGCAGCTTGCCACCTCCCTAAAGGCCTCAATGCATTTCCTTTGCAGGCGTAGGAACCCAGAGCACTCAGCAGGCTGTAACAGCCAGGCACCATGCTCTGCCTAATCACACCTGAATTACGCTCTGGCTACAAGAACTCACCTGCCAACCATCCAAAATCACAGCATGCACTGTGACTCTCTTCTGTCTCTGGGCTGAACCCTGCAATGTGGCTTCAACTCCCAGTACCTTCAATAGGAATTGAGGCTACTCAAAACAGGTGGACCCGCTGTGCATCTTGCAGGATGAATCCCTCCGTCCAGAAGACATAAAAGGGTCCAGAGTTGTCTTTATATGGCACAGAGTTTTCCAGGTGCTCTCCTCTGTGCCCAATCCATAGAGGATGCAAATTGATAATACCTCTCACTCAGGCTGGTGCTTAGGCACAATCTGTAGAGACTAGTGCTTGTACTCCTGGAAGTGTCAAGTGTTGGCCAAGATGGTAGTGATCCCACAGTCATTAAGGGAGAGATATGATCTAAACCCAGAAGAACCACACCAAAAACTATGATCCACTCCACAGTTATATACATTGGATTTCCCTTGCATATGATCTGTTCCACAGATATATACATTGGATTGCCCTTGCTGCCTTCACAGTCAATGAATAGTCCCGTAGCACCATATATATATAAAGTAGTCTTCCGATTATCCGGAATCTATGGGACCTAGGTGGCACCGGATTATCAGATATGCCGGACTATCAGGAGGTACTATAAGCTGGTTATATATATACTGTATACATTATATACTGTATATAAAGTGTTCTTAACCCTTTTTATTGTACATACTGTACACAAGATACAATAATATTTTTGCTTTTTTAAGCCTTTTTTTACCCTTTTTGCTCAGTTCAGCTGCTGCCACTGTTACCTTGTGACTCATTTTTTGCTGAAGCTCACTCACTAGGCTCTTACCATTTTGATGCCGGACTATCAGGAGTGCCGGACTATTGGAGTTTTACTATATATATATATATCATAAGCTTTCATGGGGAAAACTCACTTCCTCAGATGAGTAGATTTTGCCCATGAAAGCTCATGAGACTACATATATATGTTGGTATCTAAGGTGCTACAGGATAATTTGTTTTTAAAGTTACAGACTAACATGGCTACCCTTCTGAGACTTTTTTCATAGTCAATAATGTCCTTTCATAAGACGTTTTCTTTTATTTTTTCCAACACTCGCTAAATTGCAAGGTGTAAATGGGGAGCAGATGAGGTGGGATGCCAGGCTGTCAACTTCCCTTAACAATACGAGGGCTTGTGTGTCCAACTCACCACCCACAGTAGCACAGGTCCTCTCATGTCATCTCTGCAGGATGAGTGGAAAAACCACTTGGTAGGATCTAAGGCAATCATAGGGATGGAGAAGACTTGACACTAAGGGTACGTCTAAACTACATGCCTCTGTCATCAGAGGCATGTAGATTTGTTGTTTTGGCAAAGGCAAATGAAGCCGCGATTTAAATGATCGTGGCTTCATTTACATTTACATGGCTGCCGCTCTGAGCCGACAAACAGCTGATCAGAAATAATGGGGCTGCCGACAAAGGGCTTTGATGTCGACAGGGGAGCGTCCAGACTAGCACGCTGAGCGGACAAACAGCTGATCAGCTGTTTGTCGGCTCAGCGCGGCAGCCATGTAAATTTAAATGAAGCTGCAATCATTTAAATCACGGCTTCATTTGCCTTTGCCTATGTGTCTAATCTACATGCCTCTGACGACAGAGGCATGTAGTCTAGACACAGCCCAACTGTGAATGCACTGATGGTGTTAATTACAGGTTGGCACGCTCTAGTTCAGAAGTATCTGGTCTGGAAACATCTGTGATCAGGAATGATTTTAGTGAGCTGGATGTCCACTTTTCATGGGTGTGGCCAAATTTCCTGTGGTCCCATGAGGTTTGTTTACAGCCACCAGTCCTGGATCTCAGTGTTTTGTGCTTTTATTTAGCTTTAATTTACCCCTAAATGTCTTCAAGGAGCCCAGTGAGGAGTGCAAGTTTTACTAATGCTGCCAGACAATATTGACTTCCCGTGGTCTGGAAAATTCTCTCGTTCAGAACTTGTCAGGTCCTGAGGGAGCCAGACTAGTGAGGTTCAACCTGTACTATTATATTCTTTTTAAACTCAGAAATCCATAGATAACCTAGCTATATCGCTCTTGTTTAAAGTTGTACGTTTACCGGCTAATTGGTAAGCTTCACTCTTAATGGGTGCGGGGCTGGAGCAGCTCCCCACTTGCCCTGTGCAGAGGGCTGCTCCAACCCCATAAAGCTCACCGGAGCAGTCACTATCCATGGTGGGCCCAGCTGTCCCCGTCAATGCAAATTACACACTGGCTCCCTGGAAACACCGCCCCTGCTTCTGGAGAGGCTTCCCTGCAAGCGCTGCAGTATAAAGCTTATTTAAGGGCCCGCAGTGCATGTAACCGTGTAACCGCTATGATTTTTAGCAGTTACACAGTTACATTTTTAACATCTCTACTTGTACAACAGTTTGCAACATTCACGTTGCACTGCCCCTAAGAACCTAACCCGGGCCAAGCAAGTTAAGGATACAACTGGCAGATCGAATCAGGTGATGACTCCTGGTCACGTGCTACTCGAGACGTGTTGTGCACACGCTATGAAGAAGCAGAGCTACCCAGTCGCTTGTTCTGAACTGCCACCTGGGACATCACTGGCAGATTCTCCGTCAGCCTCCCCCTCCTCTCCTCGGCCAGCAGCTGCTGGGCGTGCTGTCAAGACAGCATGTTCAAGGACTGGGGAATGCGATGCCTGTGGGCTGTTCAGTGGCTCCCCATGCAGCTGCATAGAAGGAACGATACGCTGGCAGGCTCCAGACAGCTCCCTTCAGTTTTCTAGCCAGAGGAAAGGTGGGTGGACCTCTGTCTCTAGTATGCAGAGTAGATTAGGGGTAAGGACTGAGCAGCAGTCTGAGAAGGAAACCAGTGACTTCCTCCTATTCCTAGTCTCTCCGTTCTGGGAAAAGTCTATGGTGTATGTAAACAGAAACAAAATGTGCACTGCAATGAATGAGCAGCAAAGAACTCCTGGCGGCACTTTTATTATTTCAGAGACCACCACGTGGCTCTCCCTAGCTTTTTAGTCTATTTAGAAAACTTGCTAATAAAAACGATGGGTGTGTGGGTGCCCAAGGCTCTAGCAGAAAATACTTATATAAACTACAACTAACCAAGATCCCCCCAAATCCTGTCCACAGTGAGTTACATCTCTGCACTGAGCCTCTCTGACATCAGTGGAACTGTGCCCTTGTGGAGTTGGTACTGCAGGTTGTTACTCCCAAATTTGGGACTCTCTGGTCTGGCGACATACATGGTCCGACTGGACCATAGAGGTTCCTGGACCAGAGTGGTCTGGGCTGGGAGCCGTGTCGCAGGAGGGTCAGCATCTGGCAGCCCAACTGGGCCAGAGTTGGGCAGCAGGACTGGAGCTGGGATTTGGCAGCCTGGCCAGGGCTGGAGCCAGCTGGCGGCAGTGGGACCAGGCATCACAGCCATCCGGCAGCCCAGCCAAGCAGGCAGTGGCGGAGGGGGAGCAGTCAGGGCTGGAGGTAGAGAGGCCAGCCAGGGCCAAAGCAGAGTCGGCAGCAAGGAGGGGAGGTAGGATGGGGGGTCAGTGGCAGGGGACCTCCCCTGGTTTGGCAAATTCCCTCATTCGGGACCAGTCAGGGTGCTGGACCAGGAAGTTCTAACCTTTGCTGTAACCATACCAGTCAGCCTTCACCACGTATTCGAAAGCACATCTCGTAGCCTGCAATCGAGTTTGGACCGTAAGACTGGGGCTGGGAGCAGACCAAAGTCCATGGCAAGTTAAGGTTTGTGAGGATGAATGAGAGTCCGGTACTCAGGTTGCAAGAGGCCCAGAAAAGAGATGTAGCATCAGTCACTGGTATTCATGCCAGCCTATAGCTGCCTGGCAGCATCAGGTGAGGTCACAGTGATGTCTAAACACATGCCTAACTTTGACTGAGGGACCAGACCTGTTGGGCCAGGTTCTCCATTGTTCTGCACCTTGTGCGGCCATTTATACTTGTGCAAAATGGGTGCAAATCAGCTAGCATGGAGCATTCACTTGGCACTGGTGTAAATGGCTTCACAATGTGCAGGTGAACAAGGAATTTGACTACAATTCCGCTTGCAGCTGAGTGCTTCGATGGATTGGGGACCCCGATTAAATAATTTTTGTGGAGGCCTAGACAGACTGAATACAGCAATGAAGTGTTCAATTATTCTCAAGTGCTTTGTCTGTGCCATTTCCCCCTTGCAGTGATACATCTATAGGTTTCTTGTGAGTTTTGCCATGAGAAGAGCAATGCATTGTTTTTTATAGATACAATCAATGCTGCAATCCTTGAAAATAAAATTACAGGAAATAATAGTCCTAACCCAAGTCCCTCTTACTGCCAGGCAGCGAAATTATGCCGTGAAAAAAAATTCCATGTTGTAAATAACTCTTGAAGTTCCATCCCTCATGTTTGTTTACATGTCTACAAAATTAACAGCGAACACTTTGGCAGAAATTCAGCTGCGACATGCTCACTCCTCCAATTTGAAGGCGGAATTAAATGCTTTGATTTAAAGGTAACAATCAAGAAAATTATTTGAGCTCCCAAGTCATTACAGCAGAGAATAAGAGGAAGCAGGAAGAATGGTGTTCAGCCAACAAAGGAATCTACTGGTTACATGGCAGGACAGGCAACATAATCTCTCTGGGGCTTGACAATTGAAACAGTGGGCCCGTAAGCATCTGCTGCCCTTTGTCAATATGACATCCTGATTTTTTATGACAGGTGAATAAGAAGAGAAGAGGGGAAGAATGTCAAGGGCAAACATCCTTTGCTCATTCTTGCTGATTGCAGTGCAAGTCTTTCTGAAATATTAGACCACTGCTTTGCAGGGCTCAAGGAAAGTGAGAGCATCTGCAAAGTCAGGACCAATTGGCTTTTTCTGGCTGATGAATAACCTGGTTAATTAGCCTGTTTACATACGTTGACAAATTCTAGCATTTTTCTGGCGTGGTGCCTACTCAGGACTGTTGGCATGGTTCCAGACTTGGATAGGGCACACACAGTTTATTAGTTGGGTACATCCCTTCGTGCAAATGGATGAAGGCTAAGTGTCTATGTAGATTCTTTTAGACCAATCCACTGCCTTCCATGACAATACTCATGATGTGAAAAGAAAGCCAAAATGGTGCAGGCTGATTATAGCAAGAATCGCTGGATATCTTCAACAGCAATATATTTCGCTTAAGTGAAGTTCTGCCCCAAGCCTAGAACTAGCGAGGAAAATGGTTGAGGAAAACATAACAGATTTACTGGTGTCTAAGAGTATGGTGTCTTGGGTTTCAAAAAACCCAAGACTTTCCAGAGATTTGTTATAATGAGTCCGATACATAAAAGGGAAGATTTTCATGATCATTTAAGATGTGCAAGTTTTCCTCCTGGCTCATGTTGCTTTTACTTGAACTGCACCCTAAAGCAGGCAGCACCAATAAGCACATTCACACTATGTTTATGTACAAGTATGGCGTAGGGAATGCAGCATGTGAAACAGCAGATTTTTTTTAAACAAAAATATGGACTCACTACAATGATTCACCTAAAGTAAAATGCCCACAGTCACCTGGCTGTTTTTTCTCTGTGGTACTATCAGAGCACTTTTGAGGATTTGGGAGAATCCCTGGAGTGGCTATGTCACGGCTTCCTCCCTCCCCCTGCTTTATGAAAATTGGCTTATGAATATGCATAACTTGAAGGCTCTTTAGGCAAAATGCATCATGTGACATATTTTTAAAGTTACAATCTGCTGAATGTGTATATTCATATTTCTTACTTCACATACAAGAATGACACATGCACAGAAATAGAAGCGTGAATCTGATTATAAATCTAGATGTGCTAATGAGGGCCATAAGTGATACTCAGGAAATATAATGGCTTGGTACTCAAACCAACAACCTGTGAATAGTCTTGTTTTCAGTAAGCCCGGATTGTGGTTGGTCCTCCCAGGACATGTGGCCAGGTCACCCGATGCAGAAACCCATTTTAGGTCTTGTACTTTTCCTCTCGAGGTGAGAAAAGTTTGAACTGAGCACAAAGAATTCTTGCCTTGGGCAAAGAGGATATAAAGTTGGGAAAACAAGCAATAGGGGAGTTCTCAGAAGCCAGCAGACCGACACTTACCACCCAAAATGCCAACTGGAAACAACTGAGACTGAACGGGGGGAGGATCAGACCCAAACTAGAAGGTTGCCTAGTTTGTGGAAAAGATGATTAGAACGAATGTGCATGTAACATATTTCTTAGGCTTTGTCTACAAAGCAGCATTATTTTGGAGTAACTGACATTTCCCAAAATAACAAAGAGCGTGTCTACACTACAAGCCTTTATTTCGAAATAATGTCGAGCTGGAGGACTTCTTACTCCGACTCCTGTAACCCTCATTTTATGAGGAGTAAGGGAAGTTGAAGGAAGAGTGTTCTTCCTTCAACATCCTTTTGTGTAAACAGCGCCAAAAGCCAAATTAAGTAATTTCGATTTAAGATACACAATTGACCTAGCTCTGGGGTAGGAAAAGTGGTGGCAGTGCAAATGCCAGATGGATATGTTTCCTTTCTTTCTGTGTACTTTTTAATTGATTTTGTTCACTTTTAATCTGTTAAACCTTGTTTCTTTAAGTTGTTAAGTAAAGGTGTGTTCATTCTAATGTAATCAATTAGATGTATATCATTTATAATTGTTGTCTTAGAGCTAGTTTCAGGTTATTACTGGAATAATTTTATTCCTGGAGGCTCCCAAGGCACACCATTAAGTATGTACAGGGCCAGCCAGGAGGAGACACTGTCACTGTATATTCTTTGGGAGCAAGGGACTGCAGCAAGGGGGTGGATAGGGAATCTCCAACTAAACATCACCCCTGGGGTACTCAGGATTTCCTTTTATGTTAATAACATCAGGTGCCCAGGCACACATGTGAGTGTGACCTGTTCCCAAGTCACCCAGAGAGAGAAAAGGTGGGTTATACAGAGTATGGCGGATTTATTTGGGGGGGGTTGGTCCCTTTTGGGGGTTGGCTTCCTGGGTGCGATCAAGTCTCTATAGCTGAGCCCTCCCAAAGCTGCACTGGTTCAGTGTCTGTGTTGCTCTGCCGAGGGTCTGTTACCCCAATTCTATGCCTTTGCTGGAGGAGACGGGAGCTGCTGGCTCAGTAGGACAAAGGGCTGGTAGGTGGGTTCAGTGACGTGACTAGCATGCGTGGTGACAACCTCCAGGGGATCCCTGTGATCCAACCTGTCACAGGCAGATTGAGCAAAACTTTAGGTGAAATAAGAACGATGCCGAGAATAATTAAGAATAATTATTTGAATACTAAAAAAGAAGAATTAATTGGAGTCTGATTCAGAGGTGCATTTTCCTGGGAACAGAAAGCTCAGGGGACTGATAAAGGGAGAGGGAAGGTCATCACTACCAATGCAGATCAGGGTGGTTGTTAACCATGGTTGTTATTGGCTAACTCTTTAGCGCCTTACAATGGTTACCTATCAGCCTTGCCAGAAACGTTATAAGTGAGGCCATGATAAGATGATCAAAGAGACTGACTTTCCTCTCCACAAGAAGAACAGGGATGAAACCCATAGGACCCGGAGGAAAGCGTGTATTGCTGCTTTGCATATGGTACCTTTTCTGCAGATGGACAGTGGGCTTTCATCTCTAGGACTGGCACCCCTTCCGTGAGCATCAAATTCACTTTTAGCACGGCAGACCCTGTCCTGAGAAAGAGAGCGTCACCTGCTAGCACTGCGCTGTAAAGGCAGCCAGGTTGAACGAGTGAAGGTGTGTCACAAGGCCCAGCCACCGCTGGATGCACGGATAAGGCTCGCTGCACCCCATCTGTCATCAGTGAGGTTTTCATCAAGTCGTCCCTCAAAGCCAAATCCGTCTATGAATGATATATCATCTCCCTGAGGAGAACCAACAGGAGACGGCACAACTAGGATTGTCAGTGGATTGCAGAGGCCCCAAGCATGGGTTTAGCACAGAACCGCCTCCACAGCCTACAGAAATACTTAATTCCCTTTTGCAGTGGGCCTGTGTGGTCCCACATACATGGCTTCGGAACACAGGCTTGTGTGCTGTGGAAATCTGCCAGGCAACTTTCACTAGCTGTTACAGATATTTGATGGTCAGCTTGATGGGACTTTCCCATAAAAGATCTCCTCCTGTTCAGAACAATTAATGACTCCTTAACACCTGAAAAGCCATTTTGGATCACTAATGAAACGGTTTCAGAACCTTTTAAAAGCTGTCTCTGCCATTCTGCAGATCAATAGCTTCCGCTGCCAGTCATCCTTCACTGGACATCTTTACTAGTGAGGATTTGCCAGCCTTTGTTTGTCCATCTTCTGAAGATTTTCAGTGTTTTATCAATAAGCTCTTAATGACCTTGGGTTATTTAGAAGTCTCATTTAACCATTTGCTTGTTGAATCCCTGGTTAACTTGGATTGCTCTGAGAGCTTCGAGTCAATGCATTATCCGGAGCTAACTTTAAGTAAGGGCTTGTCCTGCGACAGGATTATCGATAAAGGATGTGCCGGTTGTAGTTATTTTGCTTCTAAGTCGCAGTTCTGTACTTCATCATTTGTGGGTTTGGATGGCGGCTGCTCTCCGCTAGCTTAGCAACCACTTTAGAGTGGTTATTCTTGGCTCCCAGCAATTACAAGAAAAAAAATCAAATTCAATCTGTTTCCACCAAGAGGAGAAAAAGAATTGAAGGAGCTCCACTCACTCAGTACTGATTGTGGCCACCTCTCACTGTGCTTCAGACACCCATGCTCTTGCAGGCACCACAGAATACACAAACTGGACGCCTGGTAAGAAAACCGCTTGCCTGACACTTACACCGGCTAGTTCCCAAGTGGTGAAATGGCAACACAGATTTGACATTCAGATGAGATTTCATTTGACTTCAGGCACTTCCAGATCAACGGAGGAGGAGAAGTGCTATTCTGATGGACAATCAGTGGCGAACGAATTTGATTATAAAGTTTGCTCTCCAGGCAAATTAATGGTGAAGCTCAACATTATGGTTTCAGACAAAGGCCATAGTTAGAATTAAGCAAACCCTTCCAACTGCAATTCAAACCTGACTTGGTGAATATTACTATTACATTCTCATCATGTTAAGTACTGCAAACACAGAGTAAGTTCTTTAAAGCAGACAGTTGAAACAGACAAGAGAGATAACAAGTGAGAGAATTAAAGTACAGGTTGAACCTCTCTCGTCTAGCACTCTCTGGTCTGGTAACATCCATGGTCCGGCATTCCACTTATCATGAGTGTGACCAAGTTTCCTGCAGTCCCGTAAGGTTTGTTTATGGCCACCAGCCCTGGCTCTCAGTGTTCTGTGCTGTTAATTAGCTGTAATTTGCCCCTAAACATCTTCCAAGAGCCCAGTAAGCAGTGGAAGTGGAGGAAATGCTGCTAGACGATATTCACCTCCTATGGTCGGGCAAATTCTTTGGTTTGTCGCCAGTCAGACCCCAAGAGTGCCAGACTAGAGCGGTTCAACCTGTAGTATTTCACCCCCATTTTACAGATGGGAGAACTGAGCCACTGACATTGACTTTCCCACTGGAAATCTGTAGCAGTGCTAGAAAGGGAATTCAGGTCTCAAGAGCCTTAAGAACCAGCCCATCAGTTTAACCACTGAACCATCTTCCCCCCAATCAACAAATATAGCTTTGGAGCCCTTCAATTTACAAGAGCGCATGTGGGTGTAATGTAAATAGGTAAATCTTACCGATCAAGGGGATGAAATGGTAAGGCAGCATCAGGGAAAAAAACGTAGCAGGAAAAGATAAGAACACCAACCTTCACCCATCCAGATAATTGCTTTTCCTGCCTCCTCTCTTTGTATACATTTTTATCTATTCACCAATGTAATGCACCTGCAATTTTCTCCACTTCCACAACTATTTACTTCTCTACTGAAATTGACTGCACTGTCTGCACAAAGGTCACCTGCAGTCTGGAAATGGTAGTTAGAAGAAAGAGATATAAAAGAGAAGCTGGGCAACTGACATGGTGAGAATTAGTTTAAGAGATTATAAGAAGTTAATGTGGTTGACAAACCATCCTGGGTAATTCTGAAGATTGTCAGCAAGAGCCGCCCTTGAGAGCAGCATGTGTAGTTTTAAAAGGAAAAATCTGACTTTGTTTGTTCATGCAAATATTAAACCCTTCTGGCATCTTAACAAACAGCAGCAACTAGTTTTAGACGTGGATACAATTTCCCTATGGTTGTGGTGCAAGAGAGACATGTTACGAGAGAATACAGGTCAAGAAAGGGCATCCCTAAAGGATTATAAAAACTTAGGGATGCATTATAACCCCCAACCTGGCAGGTCAATCTTCCAATGCATTTCTTAGCGACTCTATGGGATTATACATTTGCACTGGCTTAAAATTTTCCCCAAACGTGATCTAACCAAAACTGAGTGAACCAATTTGTCTGTGAGAGTGGGGAGGAGGTATGTGTGTATATATCCATCTATATTCATTTAATCCATGAGAGCTATTTTTCAAAAAAGAAGTTTTATTAGCTATCAAGTAACTCCATTTCACTCAGACTGGGCCAGAAATAAATAAACCCATGTTAGTTTAGTGTGTTTATATTTCTACTTGTACACAGATGATTCATCAGTGTCCTAGGATTATAGCACATGCTTGGCAGACAGAAGAAGAAAAACAAAAATTGCATTCAGCATGTTTCTGGGGTTGTTAGCACTATTTTAACTCATGGTGGGAAAACTCTTACATAAATCAGTGAGCGCGTAATCTAGATAATGACCGAAGGATTAGTCACAGACTTTGACAAGTGGTGATTTTTATGGCAAAGCTGAAATTTAGAGGGATACATCATACAAGTTCCAATTATTGGTGATATGGTACAACTAATCTCCTGGGTAACATATTAAAAACTTTATCCTAAAACACATCTATAAACCTAAACCTATAACACATAAAGGACTGCCGGGTTCATTTATATATGCTAGGAAGACTGTCAGGTTAAAAAAAATCTTGAATTTTCAAAGAACATTTACTTAGTTTACAAGAACATCTTAGAAAATTCTCTCAAATTAGACAATAAATACAAAGTAGTCAGTTTCAATTTTTTTTTAGCCCATTTTTAGTAAATGTCACTTTCACATTTTCTGGCACTAGCACATTTCTACGACTAGCCGTGCTTGGGGTTGGAAGTCACAACAGAAGGTTTATTTGGAAATGTTTTTATGGCCTAAGAATAGGTAAAATGTGGGAGTTTTTTTACATTTTAAGCGTATTTAACCCACCAGTGTAGTGTCTTAAATACTGCATTGGAAGATCTCTCCATAAAAATGGCTATTACAAAACAGTTTAAAATAATATTCTGCCTACCTACCTATTTCAACACAGGAAACAAAGTGTGTGTGTGTGGGGGGGGGGGGGGGGGGGACTACAAGCCAGATAAACAGATGAGTCAAACACTAAAGAGGAAAAAATTAAATATATCCAAAATAAACTAACAATTTTCTGCAATCATGTACTATCAATTTTTTAAAAAAATAGGGACAACTTGAGCAGAATGAAATATCACCCAGATTCCAATGTGTGTTTTAAACAAATGCTGGTATCAGTATTTTAAACTAGACGATACCTTTGAGAAGAGATGTATGAGAGTTACTGAGTTGATTAGTCTGGGAACAGAAAAGGTTCATGGATCATGACCTTGGACAAGCACCTGTCTGTCAATGCCCAAGTTCCCTAAACATAAAAGGGGATAATAGCCCTTAAAGTTAAATACATTAAAGATTGTAAGATACTATGGTAATTGGAGGGGGAGGGAGCGCATATATATTATGCTAAACTGTCTGTTCAAGCCTAGTGTTTTGCAGTGAAACTGTAAGTTAGCTTCCCAGACCTCCAGAAGAGCTGTGTGCATACTTGAAAGCTCATCTCTCTCACTAACAGAAGCTAGTCCAGTAAAAACGATCACCTCATCACCCGCTTTGCGGCTTTCTCTCTGAAACAGAACTCCGTCACGTGACAGCTGTTGTGTAACAGTGTAACACTGACATGCACCTTTAGAAAGCAACCCAGCCTGGGCAGATTCTGCCTCCTGAAAGGCTGCGGCCAGAGCTGAGCAGGCAGGACCCTTCGGAGGAGGCATCTGCCCAGGCTGGGCTGCCAGGTGGCTTTGCCCGGCCTTGAACAGTGTCCGGGGCAGGGAGTGATTCTATCCAGGGCCTGGGCACTGATCCGGATCAGCCTGGCACAGGGAATGGGGCTGCGGCAGCACCGTTGCCATTGCTCGCTGGGGAGACCCAGGTAAAGGCTCTGGGGCAGCTGGACCTGGGATGTTGGGGGCCTTCACGGTGGCCAGAGTTGCCACACGGGAGCAGGCCCACTGGGGTAGCCAAACAGGGCCTGGTGGCTAAAGGGAGGTGCTAGCTGCACACCAGGCTGGCCCTGGCGGCCCCCTTCTCAGGCCATGTCCCCTTCTGGTGGCTACCGATGATGCCCGACCATGGGTGTGGGGCGGGTGGAACTTTGGCTCGCTGCCCGAGGATGGGGGCTACAAGGCCGTGTTTCTCCCGTAGCTCAGGGGGCTGCTTCAGCTGGTGCGAGGCCCAGGACGCGGGCCACTCGCGCTGGGAACGGAGGAAGGCTCCGTGTCTCTGGTTACCCGCCGCCCCATCCTCCGCTGTTCCCGAGTGTTCGCACCAGCGCCGAGCTACTGTGACGGCGCAGCAGGGAGCCCCCAACCCTGCAGCCCCGTCCATGGCCAGATGTGCCCCTCAGTCAGGCCGTAGAATAGAAGGGTTATTTGCTGCTCGGAGATACAGCGAAGCACAGGCGCGACGTTGCCACAGCAGCCAGGGCAGACAGCCTTAGTTCTCTTGGGGGGAAGGGGTCCCAGGCCCCTAAGTCCCCCTGTCTGGACTTAGTCTGCTTCCTTCACGCTCCTCTCTGCCATGACTGCCCCAGACCCCAGCAACTGGTCCCTCAGCCCCCACGTAGCCACACCCCTTGTTTTGTTTCAGCTTCCACCACCTAGCCCAGGTGTCAGGCGGCTGGAATATGCCAACGTGCCTTCCCTCAGGGACTATCTCCCGCTGGGTCCTGCACACACACACGCACACAGAGTCTCTGCAGACCAGCATAGGCCAGTAGGGGATCACGCACAGAACACCACAGCAACCAGCGAATGCCCAACCAGGGCCACTAGAGTGTACAGCCCACCCACCACGTCACAGCCGCCCTGGTGGAAAACGCCGCTGCCGTCTGGCAACCCCTGAAGCATCACGGGGCGGGGGGGGGGAGCCAGCAGCATTCTGAGCAGCTGCCAAGACGGCCGAGAGGGGGTGGGCTAGCCGGGGGGTGCCTGCCTCTGCATGGTTCTGCCTGGAGACCCCCCCCCCACTGCATGGCTCCCTGGCCCTCTTTCCATGTGTGTCCCCAGCCCCTCTCCTGCCCCCTCACAGGCTCCTATCCCCCTTCTCAACCTGGCACCCCAAAGGAACGCCCCCACTCTCTGCCCCTCCCTCCAGCCTCTGTGTCTGCCTCCTTTCCATTTCCTCTGCCCGTGGACATCCCCCTTTCCCACTTCACACCCTCCCCCCCCCCCCCCGCAATGCACCTTTGCTGCCCATTCTCTGCAAGCAGCTGCCCAGATCCTGGTGTCACAGAGATTCCCCCCTCCCCCTGAAATTCCTGCCTAAGGGCCTGGTGAGGTTTTTTGCTGGTTTTGTTGCCTGTCTGTGGGAGGGGGCAGGGTGCGCACAGGGAGAGTGGAATGGGACTAAGGGTGTGATGTGGTACGGGGGAATGGTGGGGGAGAGGAGAATATAGGAATGGAGGCAGGGGGATGAGCAGTGTGGGGTGCGAAGGGGAGTTAGGGAAGGATGGGGGTGTAGGAATATGGAGGAGGGAGGTGGGAGTAGGGATAGGCAGTGTGGAGTGCGGAGGGGGAACAGGAAGATGGATGGGTGTAGAAATGGAGGTGAGGGTAGGGATGAAAGGATGGGATGGGGGGAGGATGGTAGGTGTAGGAATGGAGGTGAGTGTAGGGATGAAAGGATGGGATGGGGAGGAGGGTTAGGGAGGATAGTAGGTGTAGGAATGGAGGTGAGGGTAGGGATGAAAGGATGGGATGGGGAGGAGGGTTAGGGAGGATAGTAGGTGTAGGAATGGAGGTGAGGGTAGGGATGAAAGGATGGGATGGGGGGAGGGTTAGGGAGGATGGTAGGTGTAGGAATGGAGGTGAGGGTAGGGATGAAAGGATGGGATGGGGGGAGGGTTAGGGAGGATGGTAGGTGTAGGAATGGAGGTGAGGGTAGGGATGAAAGGATGGGATGAGGGGGAGGGTTAGGGAGGATAGTAGGTGTAGGAATGGAGGTGAGGGTAGGGATGAAAGGATGGGATGGGGGGGGAGGGTTAGGGAGGATGGTAGGTGTAGGAATGGAGGTGAGGGTAGGGATGAAAGGATGGGATGGGGGGAGGGTTAGGGAGGATGGTAGGTGTAGGAATGGAGGTGAGGGTAGGGATGAAAGGATGGGATGGGGGGAGGGTTAGGGAGGATGGTAGGTGTAGGAATGGAGGTGAGGGTAGGGATGAAAGGATGGGATGAGGGGGAGGGTTAGGGAGGATAGTAGGTGTAGGAATGGAGGTGAGGGTAGGAATGAAAGGATGGGATGGGGGAGGAGGGTTAGGGAGGATGGTAGGTGTAGGAATGGAGGTGAGGGTAGGGATGAAAGGATGGGATGGGGGGAGGGTTAGGGAGGATGGTAGGTGTAGGAATGGAGGTGAGGGTAGGGATGAAAGGATGGGATGGGGGGAGGGTTAGGGAGGATGGTAGGTGTAGGAATGGAGGTGAGGGTAGGGATGAAAGGATGGGATGAGGGGGAGGGTTAGGGAGGATAGTAGGTGTAGGAATGGAGGTGAGGGTAGGAATGAAAGGATGGGATGGGGGAGGAGGGTTAGGGAGGATGGTAGGTGTAGGAATGGAGGTGAGGGTAGGGATGAAAGGATGGGATGGGGGGAGGGTTAGGGAGGATGGTAGGTGTAGGAATGGAGGTGAGGGTAGGGATGAAAGGATGGGATGGGGGGAGGGTTAGGGAGGATGGTAGGTGTAGGAATGGAGGTGAGGGTAGGGATGAAAGGATGAGATGGGGGGAGGGTTAGGGAGGATGGTAGGTGTAGGAATGGAGGTGAGGGTAGGGATGAAAGGATGAGATGGGGGGAGGGTTAGGGAGGATGGTAGGTGTAGGAATGGAGGTGAGGGTAGGGATGAAAGGAAGGGGATGGGGGAGGATGGTGGATGTAGGAATAGAGGCAGGGGAATGGAGGACGGAGGTGAGGCTAGGGATGGAAGGAGGGGATGGACTGTGGGCTGTGGACTATTTGATTGGCGGGTGAGGCAGGAGTGGGAAGGGTACAGTGGGGGGGACTGGCTGGCGAATGAAGGACACGAGCCGGCAGGACGGGCCGAGAGCGTTCAAACAGAGAGGCCCATCCAGGGGTGTGGTGAGCGGGAGTGGAGAAGGGTGCAAGTGACTTGGGGCCATGGAGAATGCAACTGGTCTCAGTGCAAGATTAACAAGTTCTCTGGCCGCGAAATCATCCACTGGGGGAGGAGGTTGGCGAGTGCTGCGAGCAGGGGGCACAGCCCCCTAGTTTCCTGCAAGATACTTTGATACAAATAAACAAAAAATTGTTGTACCCTTTCAGTGAAAGTGTTTGTTTGGGGGTGAGGTTGTCTTGGGGTTTTTTAAACAAAAAAAGTTTTCATTTTCAGTTGCCGAAGGTGGAACAATTTTCAGATTTTAATGCAGCAGTGCATATTTTCAGTGAAATCAGAAATCTTTTGGTGAAGAAATTTCCATTTCTGTGGAGGAGCCTTTTTCCATCAGTCCCTTTCCCTCCCCGTCATAAACCCGGACAGAATTTTTTCTGCTGGGATTATTTAGAAGGGGAGGAGTAAAGGAGCAAGCGTGGGCCTAAAAAACAATGTTCAATGAACATACAGTAATTCCTCATTTAACATGGTAGATACGTTTCAGGAAATGATCGTGTTAAGTGAAAACGTGCTATGCGGGGTCAATTTTCCCACTGAAAATAATGGAAAAGGTGGAGGTTGCATTTCAAGCAGTGGGGAATGGGGAAACCCAGCCACCGGCCTGAAAGCGGGGCCGGAGGTGAGGGGGCAAGGCGTCCGGCGAGAGGGGGTCTCCAGGGAACGGCGCAGCGAGCAGTGAAACCTCCGCCGCTTTAAAGGGAGGCGGGGGAAGCCCCGTGCAGCTGCCGGTGACTGGCCGGCTGGGGAAACCTAGCCGCCAGCCTGCAAGCGGGGCAGAGGAGAGGGAGCAAGGCGTCCGGAGAGAGGGAGTCACTGGGGAACAGCGTGGCAAACCCTCCACTGCTTTGCAGGGAGACAGGGGAAGCCCCGCGCAGCCGCCGGCGACCACCGGGCTGTGGAAATCGTGTTATTTCGGGAATGGTCATGTTGTTCAAAAAACGTTCCCCCTAAAAAATCACGCTATCGTGAAAATGTGTTAAGTGGCACGTGTTAAGCGAGTAATTACTGTACAGTGTTTTATAAAAACGTGTTTGTCAGGAAAGTTTGCAACTAAAACATTCAGTGCTCCTATACGTACATCGCCTATGCATTATCCAGTGAGAAGTTTCATTACATGGCACCGTGAAGAGGTTAGGATTAGAGGTGTTTTGAAGAGAAAAAAATACCATAACCGAAAGGATTTTTTAAAAGTTTCCTGTGCTTTTCAGACAACAGAAACAGAGCTGAGCATTACAAAACCTGAGCGAGTTCCCCAGCTGGTCTGGACCAGTATGGTAGCACTGACTACAACAAAGCTGGGCTAATTTATACCAACGGGGATCAAGCTCTCTTTCCGTTTGAAGGCATGACAGCAACTACAAAACAGCCCTGGGACGATAAGAGAGAGTTACTCCTCAGTAGCAGGCAATGAGATAATCTAGATTAAAATGTCTTGCGTGAAACCAAGCGGAGATGTGATACGGATGTTACACAGCAGTCGTTTCTCCTGTAGGGGAGAGCGATAAGGGATAAGGATTATGGTGAAGTGTTCTGAAAGACGGAAAGGAAAAGCATTATAGACATGCAATGTGCTGTTATGCTGAGGTATAACTGAATCACCAAAGAATTTAAGACTTTGTCCACCCTTACAAATTTAAAGCGCAGCCACGGCACAAGCCACGGCACAAGCATTGGGAGGGAGCTGTCCCTGGCTACGTCTACACTGCATCATTTTTGCGGAAGAGGAAATGCAAATAAAGCACTCATTAGCATTTCTCGTGCTCCCATTTGCATAGTCTTGTCCGATCCTTTTTGCGGAAAAATCGCGGTGTAGACGGGGCCATTTTTCACCAACAAACCCTTTTGCACAAGATCCCTTATTGCTCAAAAATGTGAAATTTACAGGATCTTGCGCAAAAGGGTTTTTTGTCAAAAAATGGCCCCGTCTACACTCTGTTTTTTTCCGCAAAAATCTCTTCCCCGGTGCTCTATGTAAACCACCTCTGCAAGGGGAGTCACCAGCAGCGCTGTAGCCTGGTCCTGGTTCGCACTGGTGCACTGCGGTGCTGTAACTTGCTGCACTCGGGTGGGGGGGGAGGCATTTTTTCACACCCCTCAGCTGGAAAGTTACAGCACTGTGAAATGCCAGTGTATACTTAGCCTAAGGCAGTGGCGCCCAAATGCTCCTGGAATGCCCCCCACCCCTTCCCAACAACGGAATCTCTCTGTGTCAGCCTTGATCCCCCCTTTACAACTCTGCCATGGTTTCTCCAGCAGTGGGGCTCCAGAGGAAGGCAGAGCTGAGGGCAGAAGTGGGCATGGGGGAGTAGGTGGGTCTAGGTGCGGAGGTGGCCTTGGGGCAGAGAGAGCATGAGGGCAGAGCTGGTCTGGGGACAGAGTAGGAGGCGGAGCGAAGATGCGGATGGGGCCAGAGCCGATATGGGGATGGAGCAGGAGAAGAGATGAGGATGGGTCCGGAACTGGTCTGGGAACAGAGCAGGAGGAGGAGCGGAGATGCGGATGGGGCCAGAGCTGGTCTGGGGATGGAGCAGGAGGAGGAGCGGAGATGCGGATGAGGCCGGAGCTGATCTGGGGACAGAGCAGGAGGAGGAGCGGAGATGCGGATGAGGCCGGAGCTGATCTGGGGACAGAGCAGGAGGAGGAGCGGAGATGCGGATGAGGCCGGAGCTGATCTGGGGACAGAGCAGGAGGAGGAGCGGAGATGCGGATGAGGCCGGAGCTGGTCTGGGGACAGAGCAGGAGGAGGAGCGGAGACGCAGGATGGGGTTGGAGCTCAGCTGTGGGTGGGAATGACGGCAGAATGGCCAGGCAGAGCATGAGTTGGAAATGTGGGTCCCTCTCTTTTTGTTCTCCATATGGGGATGGCTGTGCAAACATCACCTCTTATACTATGAAAAAAATACAACCTTGAAAGCTAATATTGCGGCTGCTGTATTTCTGGTCACAGTCACTGAGCTTTTCTTTAAATGAGATAGCTGTACTCTTGAGAATATTATTTAGAATGAAAACACCCCGGGCACTGACATGTTGTGTACTAAATTCTACTCACTCAGTCACACAGCAGGCATCTCGTGTGAAATCCTTCCCCCCAGAAATAAATGTGAGCATTTCCACTGATTTCAGTGGGGACAAGGACTTCATCCGGGGAGGGGAGGGGGTGTCTCTTTTTTCTGTTTCACTTTGCAGCTATCTAGATTTTCCACCCAAAACATTGCCAACTTGTTTGCTAGTTTGGGGAAATCGAGGCACGTTATTAGCATCAGCACAAGGATAATAATTATCCTTTCTGTAGAAGCAGAATAGAATGGGCAAATGTTTGTTTGCTCATTCTTCTTACTCAAGAGCCAAAGGAAACAAACTTCAGTGTTTATCAAGGCAAAACTTGTCTGAGCAGGGACGTCAGTGGGTGCTTTGCCTAAGTAAATACTGAGGACTTGTCTACATTTGAAACACTTCAGCGATACATCTGCAGTGCTGCAAATGTGCCATAGAAGACTTCAGTGTAGGTGCTGTCTATGCTGATGAGAAGGGTTCTCCCTTAATGCACCCCCCTGAGAGTTGGTAGCTAGGTTAATGTAAGAATTCTTTGAATTCTTCTGCAACCTAGCACAGTCTAGGGGTTAGGTTGGCCTAACTACAGCATTCAGGGGTGTGAAACTCCGTCGTCAATTTACCTTACTCTTCTTATTGGGGTAGAGCAGGGATACTCAACACGCAGCCCGCGGCGCCTTGAGCTGCTTCCCAGGCTGCCTGCCTGCTTCATTGCTGGGGTTCCAGCAGCAGTGCCGAGCTGAGCCGCACAGCTTTGAGCCCGGCCGCACGCACAGGACCTGCCGGCCAGCGGAGGGTGAAGGCGGCAAGAGGCGGCGGAACAGTACGCCTGTTGCGTCTGCCACAGCGGCAGCGCCTCCCCGCGAGCGGAGCTGCACGGCACGGCACTGACACAAGCCATGTCTGCCGCCCCTACCCGGCAGGGGCAAAAGATAGTGGCAAAGCACTCCTGCCGTGTCTGCCACAGAGCCAGTACCTCCCCGAGCCAGGCCACGTCAGCACATGCGCAGGAGCTGCTGGGGGCAGCAAGAGGCACGTGGCAAGGCAGTGGCACTGCTGGGCAGCGAGACAGTGAGGCGGTGGTGGAGCTAGGCAGCAAGGCTGGAGTGAGAAAGGCTGAGGCTGGGGTTGGGGCTGAGGTAGTAATCAATAGAATGCTCTTCTGTTGATATGTGTTTTAGTAGTTAAATTCCTGGTCTGTCATTGCTCATGAAAAATGCTGTCATATGGGTGGAAATCGGGTAAATATTGCATTTTATTAATTATCATCAGAACTGACTTAAATGGGGCCTGCGTGTTGTGTAGTCTTGCCTTAATCTTTGTATTCATGATCATCGGTGTAAAATAATCTATTTGCATATATTTGCAAATATATGCATACATGTGCAACCACGCTTACGTTGCGGCCTGAAGCATGTGCTGTGGGTATCATTGTGGCCCCCGGGGCTTCCAAAGTTGAGTAGCCCTGGGGTATAGTATCAGCGTCAACTAGAGAGCAATCTGTGGTTAATTTGGCGGGTCTTCACTAGACCCACTAAAGCGACTGATGGTGCACCAATCCTGGAATATCGATCCCCACTGTAGTGTAACGTAGTCTAACTTTTTAGTGTAGACTAGGCGTGGGTACGGTAAAGCCTGCACATTAGACATTTAACAGAGGAAATAGCGTTAAATTTAAAAAGCACCTAAGTGACGAAGCAAAATGCAGGACAATGTAGCACTTTAAAGACTAACAAGATGGTTTATTAGATGATGAGCTTTCGTGGGCCAGACCCACTTCCTCAGATCAAATAGTGGAAGAAAGTAGTCACAACCATATATACCAAAGGATACAATTAAAAAAAATGAACAAATATGAAAAGGACAAATCACATTGCAGAACAGAAGGGGGATGCGGGGGGGGGGGGTGGAAGGGGGAGGAAGGAAGGTAAGTGTCTGTGAATTGCTGATATTAAAGGTAGGGAGAGTGGGATGTTTGTGAGTTAATGGTATTACAGGTGATAATTGGGGAAACTGTCTTGGTAATGGGTGAGAAAGTTCAAAGTCTTGTTAAGTCCTTGTTGGCAAGTGTCGAATTTTAACATGAATGACAGTTCAGAGGATTCCCTTTCAAGTGCAGATGTAAAAGGTCTTTGTAGCAGAATGCAGGTGGCTAAGTCATTTAGAGAGTGTCCTTTCTGGTTAAAGTGGCAAGAAACTGTTTTCTCTTTGTGATCTTGTCTGATATCTGTTTTGTGGGCATTAATCCTTTGGCGAACTTTGAACTTTCTCACCCATTACCAAGACAGTTTCCCCAATTATCACCTGTAATACCATTAACTCACAAACATCCCACTCTCCCTACCTTTAATATCAGCAATTCACAGACACTTACCTTCCTTCCTCCCCCTTCCCACCCCCCCGCATCCCCCTTCTGTTCTGCAATGTGATTTGTCCTTTTCATATTTGTTCATTTTTTTTAATTGTATCCTTTGGTATATATGGTTGTGACTACTTTCTTCCACTATTGGATCTGAGGAAGTGGGTCTGGCCCACGAAAGCTCATCATCTAATAAACCATCTTGTTAGTCTTTAAAGTGCTACATTGTCCTGCATTTTGCTTCAACTACCCCAGACTAACACGGCTACATTTCTATCACTAAGTGACGAAGACACCTAACTCCCATTAAAGGCAATGGAGCTTTGATATAGGATGTTTTCTACACTAGACTGTGCCGATACACAGTTACACTCCTACACAAGGAATTTCTCTTTCAGCATTGCAATGCCACTTCCCCAGACAACTTTAGGGGCTTGTGTACACTGTAGGGACAATAGTGGCTTAACTATAGCACTGCAGCTATGCAACTGTAAATCAATAGAGTATATGTGTGCTCCAGTGATTAGGGGCTTCTTCCATCACATTCTCCCTGAGGGACAGTACCTAGGTAAGATGAAGAATGCTACCATTGACCTAGTCAAGTCTACACTGAGGGGTTAGGTTGGCATTAGGGATGTAAACGATTAATCGACTAGTTGCTTCCCCCGCCCTTCCTGCCTCTATCAGAAAGAGGCACAACAAGGGGAACGAGGAGGGAGTGCTGGGGGAGGGGGAGTCGGCTTAAAAGCCAGTTCTCCCCAGCTCCAGCTCCGGGGGCGGGGACTCAGCGGTGACGTTCCACCTTTGAAATGTACAAGAGTACAAGGGGCTCTTGTACACTACAAAGCAGAAACCACAAGGAGCCTGGAGGGGGACTCTGAGTCCCGCACGGGCCCTGGGCTCCACGCGGTATTTCAATCTTTGAGCCCCTACTGGGGCTCTTGTACATTTCAAATGTGGAACACTGCACAGCACTTCTGCTTTTGAAATGTAGTATCAGCCAGGCAGGCTCTTGCTACATTTCAAAACGGAAGTGCCCTCATCGACTAATTGAAAAGTCAATGGAAATTCCATTGACTATTCGATTAGTTGATTAAACTAATTTTAATATCCCTGGCTGGCATGGCTCTGGTGTTCAGAGGTGTGGATTGTTTACACCCCTGAGTGCTGTAACTATATCAACCTAATGTTTAAGTGCAGACCAGGCCTAGCTATGCTGATAGCAGAATTCTTCTCTTGCCATAGTAAATATGTTGATGAGAAGATGTGGTTTTTTTACCACACACCAACAGACACAGCCATGCCCACAAAGCTTTGTAGCATAGCCCTAGACCTAGGCAACTACATCATGTAGTGGCTTTGGAAAATTAAATGTGGTGTCTTTTTTCTCTGTTGCACTTGCCGCTGCCCCTCAAATTGTGCTAATTATGGCAACACTGCTGAAAAACTTACAATCATAGTAATAGAAGCTTAGAATACTATAACTGGAAGGGACCTCGAGAGGTCATCAAGTCCAGTCCCCTGCCCTCACAGCAGGACCAAGCACCATCTGGACCATCCCTGATAGATGTCTGTCTAACCTGCTCTTAAATATCTCCAGTGATGGAAATTTCACAACTTCCCTAGGAAATTTATTCCAGTGTTTAACCACCCTGACAGGAAGTTTTTCCTAATGTCCAACCTAAACCTCCCTTGGTGCAATTTAAGCTCATTGATTCTTGTCCTATCCTCAGAGACCAAGGAGAACAATTTTTCTCCCTCCTCCTTGTAATACCCTTTTAGACTTATTTGTGTCTCTTTCTGCATCATTAGCTCTTGTAGTCCCAGATTTGTCTCTCTAATGTTGAAGAACAATACTAATTTTCCATTTTATTATGACATGCTGAAAGCATTTCTTCAAACAGCTTTATTAAAGGAATTCTCTCTCCCGTGTGTTTCTAAATGGTAAAAGGCTGCACCAAGCATGGTATCTCTCTGTTTTAGGGTTCAGAAGGATTTTAACAGATTTTCAAAGGCACAAAGAGCAACTAGGTAGCCTACTTCTGGTGGAAGTCAATAGATGTTGGGTGTCAAATACCAATTTGTACCCTCACAGATCTCTTCTTTAGAGAACTTAAAATATATAGGCTCAATCACTGAAGTACAGAAGAGTTCCATGTATAAGACTCACAAAATTGGTCTCAGTATTGAACAGGACCCTGATCTAAGTTTAGACCTCCACTTAGACTTCAGTGCATGCGAATAAAGTTAAGTGTATGTCTACACTACAGCGTTATTTCGAAATACCTTATTTCAAAAGAGTTAATTTGAAATACGTTATTTTGAAATAATGCGTCTACACAAAATGCATTTCAAAATAGCGTTTTGCTATTTCGAAATAGCGCGTCCACACTGAGTAGACGCTGAATTGCATTTAAGGCCGGCCGGAGCCAGGTCCTGCAGGGCATCAGGTCAGGAGTTACTTTGTGCGGCTGCTGCCTAAGGCTATCTGAGGCCTGTGCTTAAAGGGACCCCCTCCCCCCCCAGGACAGCCAGTTCTCAGATTTCCCTGCTTGCTTGCCTACCTCGATGAGGGACAGCAAAGCTTTTTGTTTGTGTGCGCTCTGGTTGTCCTCACTCGGGACACCACAGCACTCTGCAACATGGAGCCAGAGCTGCCCCTGGGCACTCTGGTACTTCTCGTGGATGCGTTGCTGTGAGCCTGGCTGCACTTTCTGTCATCCGGGAGGTCCATCGGGGGGCTGTCAGTATCCAGGAGGCCCTGTGGGAGAGCTTCCACCCTGAGGAGCACTAAGAGCCTCCCTGGTCTGCCGCACTGGGGGCTTGTTCCCCATTCCTCCCTCACATCCTTCCACTTACTCCTCCCTTCCTGATGTCAAATAAAATACACGTATTTTCATGAACACAAACTCTCTTTATTTAACAAAACTGGGGGGGGGGGGGAGGGAGGGAGAGGATGGAACTGGTGAGACTGGGGAAAGGAGGCGGGAGAGGGGAGAAGAGAGGTTGGGAGAGAGGAGGGAGCTGGAAGGGGGAAGCAAGGGGAAGAAAGGGAAGGAGAAGCTCAGGGCTGGGGGGTCTTGCCAGACCAACTTGATTTTCATGCAGACCTGCTCCTGGGTTCGTATGCTTTGGTGGCCAGGCTGGCAGCTATTCTGCCATAGACGGCCACGTTTCTCCGTCTAGTGTGGAGATCATGGAGGTTGGGGGCATCTTCCCCAAACCAGAATAAGGTCCACGATCTCCACCCTGGACCAGGAAGGCGCCCACCTTCTCCGGGCCCTGTCAGGCTCCTGGGAGCTGGCAAACTGCTCCTGGGAAGCGGTGGAGGGCTGGCTGCCAGTGGCTTGCTGGCTCCTGTTTTGGGGTCAGTGGGTCAGGGGCAGTGATTACTGGCTCTGGGCTGGCAGGCTTGGGGCTGGCACAGGCACTGTGACCAGAGTCAACCTCTTTAAGGGCTCTGGGGATGAGGGAGAGGAGTGTTCTTGGTTGAGGCTGGAGTGGCCACTAGGGCACCCTGGGAAGGCTGGAGGCCCCCTATCCACGCAGCACTGATTTCAAAATAGCTATTTCAAATTTGGTGTTATTCCTCGTGGAATGAGGTTTACGAAATTCGAAATAAGCGCTCCGCTATTTTGAATTAATTTCGAATTAATTTTGAAATAGTTTGGCTGTGTAGATGCTAGGAAAGTTATTAAGAAATAATGGCTGTTATTTCAAAATAACTTTGCTGTGTAGACATATCCTAAGGGACTTTCCTTTCATAGTCAAGTGTGAGTATTTGCAGAAATGGGACCTAAATGGTCTAAAAAGACCACAGGAATGCAATCAAACCCATGATTTTTTAAAAAACCCACACACCACTCTGTTTTCTGGACTAATTCCAAACGTGGCAAATTTCAAGATGACAAATCATGTGATTTTTAAGAAGTTTAAAACAAGCTGAGTAAAGAGAATAATACATATTAAATATAATTCCTAAGGCATCTCCAAGTTGGGAAATGAAGATATGCTATTGCATAAACCTAGTAAATATTCATTCTTGCAGGGGATGAGAAATATATTTCTAGTGCAGATAAAATGGCTTGACGAAAAACCAGTCATCTGCATACTTTATTTTGCCTCATTAGTGTCTTCAAAGAAGAAGAAACTATAACGTGTTAGCTTCCTGACTGATGCCAAGCATGGCGCAACCCACATTTTATGGAAGAAATGGTGAGGCTAAATGTCAACATCAAACAGCTGTTAGTCACTGTGCTTTAAAAATCTTATTTTTTTTCCTGCTTTGTTACTCTTTTAGGTTAGAATATGTGCTGCTTGCTAGAAATTATTAAGTCATGGTTTTTATCCTAAGGGCCATGTTAGCACTGCCCCTTGTCTTTGGTATATGAGGCCAAAAGGTCCATAAGACTGGGCCTCATACATAAATTATATATTAGGATATTAATCTTATTTCAGTTGCTTGCAATTTACATAATTGGCAATAACCAAATTTAGAGTGAACTGCAATGACCAGGTGAAATGTATTATTTGTTGAAGTTTATGCCCAACAAATATATCGAAACGCTGTTAAATATTATAAATGTGATCGTGAAATCCCTATGCAAGGTAAAACTCTCACTGGAGGATTTTTGTCTACATAAGGGATCAGAGTACTGGCATCTATGCACATCGATTCAAACACCACTAAATGAAAAACAAACACCCACTTTCAGTATTGCTTGAGGTAATGCCATGGCAGCAAAACTTGGTGACTGCATTACATAATGACTCAAAAAGTCTGTTAATCTAATTGTCAAACTGCCAGTATTCTAATCAGGGAACTTATGATGATGAATAGCCTATGTCTAAGCCTGAAAAATGTTTTAGTCAATTAAAGTACAAAGGCCCAGGCATTTTCAGTTAAAGAAAGATGAGAACATATCTATATATCTTTAAGAAGAACAGGGTTAAAACAGAGGATGTGTCACTCCGTAATTTAGACAGATCTACAGCTAGCTCACCATCTACAGGAAAAAACATCATAACCAACAAGAAAATCTGTGTTTTGCCTGGCAATGCTTCCTCCAAATTGTCATGCTGTGGGTTGCCTTCCACACAGCAGATGGGGTACTGCCCTACTTCTAAACCCATAGATCTCAGGACATCAGTAAAAGAGATGTTTAGCACCTTTGGCAAATTAACATTCTTGGTGAAACCCTGACCCAATTGGGTATTTTGCTATTATCAAAATAGTCTGGATTTTATCATCCATCTTTAATCATTTTTATTAAAAAAAAATAGCTAACACATGTACAATGATCTGTGACTGAATTAAAGAGTTATCAGGCAGGACCGTATTCATTCTCTCTTTCCTTTTTATGTGAATATTTGCCACCGATGGGATCATTGTTAATACTCACTGTGCACTATGCCCGGAAGCTCAAAGGCAGGTCTGTGAAGTCCAATTTTAGAAACAAGATCACAAGATTGCTCTGGTGAGCTAAATACAGAAAAGGAAGCACAACGTTCAGCTCTACAACCAGAGAGGCTTTGGTAAGGCGAGGGGTGATAATGTTACAAATAGCAATGATCCTATCTTGGCGTATCTGTAGAAGCAGCTGCTGGAGCATTCATTATGCTAACAGGCATTTTAGTGATGAAAAGAAGTGACAGTTAAGCACGGAGACCACTTTCCCTTCAGACTTCTGAAGCGTTCCCAGCAGAACTAACAGGGTCCCCAGTTGCGTTAACGAGCACTTCCTCTCTCTCTCATCCAGACACAACGAGGCAAAGGAAGACTAGGTCTGCCTACAAATGACCAACAAATGGTCCACACCCCATGTGACATATATTATACCAACCTAAACGCTAGTGTGAACAGTGCCATGTAGGCGGGACAACTTCTCCATGGAGGAGAAACATGGAAGAGGTAGGAATTAGTAAGCTCATGGGAGAGTGCTCTGCTGTCAGCTTGGACCAGCTTCACCAAAGGTGTGGCTTTCAGTGATGTGATGCAGACAGAGTTGAAGAGAATGCCAGTCATATTTTAAGCCTCCAGGACAATGTCTTCTCTCTGTTACATCCGTTCAATTGGGAGCGGCTCTGAAGAAGTCAGCAGGTCCTTGTGCAGAAGGGGCGAGGCTGAGATTAGCCATCCCCAATCAGCCCTTCAGTGCCACCAGGACTAGGTTTTTTGCAAGCATAGCTGTGGTGAGGGAAAACAATCACACCGTGAATGGCATAGCTAATAAATATAGACAGACTATAATGAGAGCCTCTGCCCCCAAAAGCTCACAATTCAAATAGACAAGACAGACACAGGGTGAGAGAAAGGAGTACTGATCTCCTTATCCTGCATGGGTGGAGCAGAGGCACAAAGAGATTGAGTGACTTGCCCAAGGTCACACAGGAGGTTTGTGGCAGGGCTAAAAAGTAACCCACTACCTGAGTCTGCCCAGTGGCTTAACCCCAAGACCATGCTTCCTCTCTGGAGCATGCTGCATAATACTGGATAGCGTTCTACGGTGAGAGGTGTCTTTTGTTTTAGAAATCCAAATAAATAAGATAAATGTATGAAGTTATTTGACAGCAAGTGAACACTAAGAATGATGATAGGGATAATCATCTTCTCAGAACACAGTGAATCATTGGCAAAAACACGCTTCCCCTCCTTAGTTTTAGTGTGAAATTTAGTTTTCCTAGAAATAATAGTACGAGAACATTTATAGTAGTGGTAATGGGTTCTGCACTAGGGATGTGAACGGGTAACTGGTTAACGGTTTACTCAGTAAGCATCACCCTTAAAAAGTGATGTTTACCAGGTAATGGTGAAAAGTTACCCAGTAGCAGCCCCTCCGTGTGGTGCCCACTGTGAGCTGGGGGCTGCTCCAGTCCCACAGGGCTGCTGGCTCCCAGCCCCCGCAGGCTAGGAGTCAGCAGCCTCATGCGAAGGGAAGGAAGGGGCTACTCCTTCCTTCCCCCCTGCTCACAGTGCAGGTTCCTTCCCCCCTGCTCCAGTGTTTTCCCCTTCTCTGGTGTAATCATTTGTGACATTCCATTGCTTTAAAACTAGAGGCCGAGAAACGCATAGTGCAAAACCTAAACAGAATGGCTTAAAACTGCTGCCAGAAATGGCTGAAATCAATGTGCCCTTAATAAGGTAGTTATCATCTTAGATTTCTGTTTGCTCATAGATCTGCAGTGCTGTAAAAGTACAGGTAGTTAAAGTCTTTATTCACATGCCTGTTACTATTTTCCCCTGGCAACTTTACTGCTAAGTAACTTCCAAGCTATTTTCTTTTTCGGTCTCCTAAAAAAAATATGTACAATCAAAATACAATGGAGATTTGTGAGGCCAGGGGCTAAAATCCAAAGATGACTAAAATCAGTGGGAGTTTATCTACCAACATCAAGGGGCATGAGGGTCAGGCCATAGTTACAATATTAAAAGACCTGTATATCATTGTCTCTTACAAGTTCCTGGTGTATGATCCATAGGATAGACCCAGCCACTAAATATGTCCTGTGATCTCAGTACATTGTCATTTACTGCACTATCGCATCCTTCCATCACATGTGCTCACACAAATTCAAGCCAAGAAAAGGAATGGCAGAAATACGCTCGTTCATTGAATGTTGCCCAACTACTTGCTGCACATTTTTCAAGTTTTCTTATTTTCGAATCCTTGGAGGACAAAGGTAAGAAACCAGCGCCTTTCTCTCCATTCAAGGGACGTGGCATGGCTCTATGTTCTAGCAGGCTGGATGATGAGGCAACAGAGCCTTGTTGGACAAGGCTCTGAAGAGATGAATCTTTTTGGGGGGAGAAGTACGGTCAGGAGATCAAGCACTGAACACATTCCACTATCCTTGCTGAGCTCAATGTGGGCTGGATTTAAGGGCGGGCAACCCAGGCAACTGCCATGGGTGCAGGGTTTGTGGAGTACAAAGCTCAGCGTGTTGGTTTTGTTGCTAGTCACAAAAAGGAAACCAGAATGTCTGAAGTGAAATGTTTCGGGGATTCCATATATGGATGCATGAACCTAATAAATAGAGATTCACAGGGCCTCGCATGCCAATGTATCATGTCAGATGACAGGGACAGATCATATGTCTCAGAGGGGAAGTCATGTTAGTGTGTAACTGAAAACACTTAAAAAACAACGAATGGTCCTGCAGCACCTCAGACACTAACAAAAATGTAGATGGTATCATGAGCTTTCGCAGGACCATTCGTTGTTTTTTAAGGGATAGATCATACATGAAAACCAGGCATTAACGTCACAAAATGAGCTAGAAATGCAATCAAAATAAGGTATTCAGAAGTTTAACAAATGGGGGGGGGGGCAGAAGGCAACAAAGGTTCTCCTTTCCAGGGGTGCCTTTCGGTCTAGGGCTAGCGCTGGCTCTATGGAGATGACCCCAGTTATTGGGCTGGCTGCTGGAAATAGCTTCTGCAGATCAACACTGCACTGCCTGGAAGTGAGTGATTCCACTTTCTTTCATGAGCAAAACCCACTTCAGCCACACATCACACTTCGGACACACTCACCCAGGAAACTACCCCCGCAACAAACCCCGTTGCCAACTCTGTCCACACATCTCTACAAGCAACACCATCACAGGACGCCACAACATCAGGGGCTCATACAACTGCACTTCTCTTTTCCTTTTCTTCTCCCCACCACAACCATGGGTGTCAGGATGCGGCTTACTTTTGATCTCGTTCCCCGGACACTAAGGGAGTGAGGGGAAAGTGCCTGCACCCCATGCGTGCCTCTCACACATCAGCCAGGCATGAGAGGCATGCATGGCACACAAGCACTTTCCCTACGCTCCCTTAGCATCTGGACAATGGCATCAAATTCAAGCTGTGTCCCAGCATGCACGGCTGCTGCCCTCCCCCCCCCCCCACGCTCCTGAGGTTCCACCCTTGCCCCCTACCCACAATGGAACTTCATGAACTATTAAACATTTCAAATGATTGTCAAGTAATGCAATGTTTGAAAATAGCTGTATTGTCCGGGGGGGGGGGGGGGGATGATGTCCGTGAAATTTTAATAGACTGAAAAAGGGTCCGTATGCTCGAAAAGTTTGAGAACCACTGCTCTAATGTGATCTATGCCATCAAGTGCCAGCAACGCCCCTCTGCCACGTATACTGGCCAAACTGGACAGTCTCTATGACCAAGGATAAATGGATACAAATCAGACATCAGAAATGGTAACACACACACAATCTGTAGGGGAACATTTTTACCTGCCTGGGCACTCATTAATGGATTTAAAAGTAGCCATCCTTCTATAAAAGCCATTTCACCAGCCAATTATAGAGAGAGAAAGAGAGAGAGAGAGAGAGAGAGAGAGAGAGAGAGAGAGTGGAACAGACATTCATTTGCAAATATGACCGTTTTCCTGGGCCTCAACAAAGACATTAACTGGATATTGCATTATAAAGCCAGCCTTCTCTGCACCGAACACCTCATTTTTACATTAAAAGCTAAATACGGGACACTTCCAGCCCACTTAATTAGCCTCCTTAGCACCGGTCTTAAAACAGACAGATACCTTTCCCCCTCCTCTTTTTTTTCCGTTAGAAATTATGGGTTCTTGTTATCCCTCACCAGTTCGTGTGAAGAAGTGGGTTTTGCCCATGAATGTTCATGATACTCTATATATTTTTTTCGTCTCTCAGGTGCCACAGGGGTACTCGTTCTTTCTAAAGTTACACCCTAACATGGCTACCCCCTGAGAGGATTCTGCTTTCTTTCCCCCTACAGCTTCCCAGTGCCCCACATGACTGCTTGGCACTGGGCAAAGCATTTGGCCAAATACAATCATGCTGAGTATCTACACAGATTCATTGGTTCACGACTGGGACACCTACATTAACACAGCATTGGGCAAGAGATAAAGAACATGGAAATAGTTTCAGTGACCGGACAAGAAATCTGTACATCTGTTCTCTTTTTTGCCTTTTAAAGTAGAGGCCACTGAAAAGGGCAAGCAATTGGAGAAAGACTCATCTCATTCGCATCTGCAAACCTATTATGCTGATTAATGAAGTCAATGGTGGTTATTTTAATTGAGACGATCAGATCTGGGTCTGTACCAATAATATATTTGCTAACAAGGCTTTTTGTCCTCATTATAAGCATTACAATGTGAGTGCACTTTAAGCACTTGTGCTCTTTTTATTTAAAAAAGTTGCAGTATTTATTAGGCAGAAAGATGAAACACACTATTCTAATGCTACCCGGAAACACGTTTTTTTCAGAGCTTCATTAACTTAACAGTTTGGAGCAGAATTAGGACCTATTAGATGTATCTACAGGGGTTAAATTAATGACTTATATTAGCATTTTAATCACAGAGCAACATTATACTCCAAGGATCATAACTTGCCCTCAATATATAACGTGGCTAAATTTCTGTTGCTGTCAGTGGAAGCTACATAGGCACAGAGTGGTACACATAGGGTATGTCTATACTTGCACCCTAGTTCGAACTAGGGATGCAAATGCAGGCATTCAAAATAGTCAATGAAGCAGGGATTTAAATATCCTGTGCTTCATTAGCATGATCTCGCCAGTGCGTTACTCCGAATGCCAGCTGTTTCGAAAGTGAAAGTGCACGCTGGGACGCGTTTGGTTCGAACCAAACCCCTTGGTTCGAACTAACGTTACTCCCCCAAAATGAGGAGTAACGTTAGTTCAAACTAAGGGGTTTGGTTTGAACTAATGTGTCCCGGCGTGCACTTTCACTTTTAAAACAGCTGGCATTCAGAGTAATGTGCCGGCGAGATCATGCTAATGAAGCACAGGATATTTAAATCCCTGCTTCATTGACTATTTCGAATGCCTGCATTTGCATCCCTCGTTTGAACTAGGGTGCAAGTGTAGACATACCCATTGTTTTTTAAAGAATACTAACACTTTGGTTAAATACGTTTATCAGATGAGATAATCCTTCTGAACAGCAGCAGAACTAAGGCTAGCAAGTAACAACATGGACTCCTTCACGTGCAAATTATCCAGATTCAGCAGAAATGGCACCTTTTTGGTGACTTAAGCACTAAGAAGCCAAAATTCTTCACCAAATTGAATGACTATTGTGAACTTGTTTTGTTATGGTCATTTCTACTTTAGTAAAGAGTCTGTTCCTCAGCTAGCGCATCAGGCAGATTTTAAACAGGCAAGCTGAAGCCAGTATAAGACTTGAAGCAATTACCAGAGCCTTCCATACTAACTGTAGTTCAGAAGAGCCAAGGAATAATATAGTTATTCTGTCAGCTAATCATTTTAAAGGAGAGACACAGAGAACGAGACGGTACTTAGAGAAGTGCTGAAAGGAAGGTTTGGCACACATATTGTCACTGGAGTATTGGGCAAATGGATACTGTATTTTATAATCACTCCTGACTAAAACAAATAGGGAATTTCAAATACATCAGTATTCTCTAAGGCTCCACTGGTTTTGATGTGTATGAATATAATAAAGGGAAGCTGTTTTATTGAGAGATGCAGAAGTCTAGGAATGAAACAGATAGAATAGCTTTGTTAGCTGTAAGCTTGATATGCTCCTAATTTTTGGGTGCCCTACACAACTACACACTCTGCATGTGAGGAAGGACGGCCCTGTTTACAAGACCACAACTATCTGTTATTTTATATATGGTGATTATTGGGCCAAATCTGGTTGTGGACTTTAGGTACTGCCACAGCATTAAATTGTAATAATCCTACACTTGCATGTGGAAGAAGCGATGTATAATAGTGCACAATTAGGTGCACTAAGAGGTTTATAAGTTCCTTGAATTAATCCCACATTAATCACTGTCAAAAACAAGGTCTCAAACTAGATGAATCATTGGGCTGTTCCGTAGATCTTGATAAGTGCCCTCCAGAGGCTGTCAGGAGTTGGCATGGTTTGTACCAAGTAAGAAAAATCAACAGACCACAAAGAACAGTGAAAAAAGATTGCTATCGAACAATCAGACTGGTGGGTTTCAAGCTTTCTTCCACAGTTCAACCTTGTAGAGCAGAGGAAGAGAGAAAGTGGGGCAATTAAGCTTAATAGCAGTTTTTAAAGCATGAATGTTTAGGATGCAGAGGAAGCATTCCCAATTACTACATATTTCAAGTAGGTATCAAGATCAAAGGAAAGCAATGTTAAATTTAAGGCTGCAATTAAGAACATGAACGCCTGGGAAAGTAGAAGGAGTTTGCTTTGGTGATTGAAAATACAATAATTATGTACAGAACTAAGATTAGCTATAAATGGTTCTATGTCTAAAGAAAATATCCTAGAAAAGGAATAGGAACTGGCGATCTGTAATGCCATATGCCACCCATCATGAGAGTCCTGGAAGTATTGGGAATTATTGGTTGTACCTTGTCCAATCTAGCCAACAATCCCTTTCCCCGGCAAGGGTGTACAAGCAAGAAGAGTAGGATTCGGCAGGTTGGAGCACATAAAGCTAAGATCTGTAATCTGTCAGGCCCAGTGGCTAGATTCTAGGAAGAGAATGAAGAATGATATTTGAGAGCAGGGAGGCTAGGCTTACAGAAGGAGATAATGTAGCCAGAACCCCAGACAGGGAGAACTTGTATTTTAAAACTTCAGACAAAACCTAGAAATGGAGGGTTAGAGCTGGGAGACAAAATGAAAGCGACGAGAACTTTTCCGATGAGGAGTTGGCATGCCAAAATAGGTTGCCTTGATTCTCCCCAAAAAGGGATTTTTTTTCTGGAAATGCCTCCCCACAAAAATTTTTACATTTCTAACTTTTCATCCTGATGTGGGATGAAAAAATTTGAGAAACGAAGTATTTCCTCAGGAAGGAATTTCCATTTTCCAGCCAACTCTACCCATGAACTGTCTCAAAGAAATAAAGAAATCTTGGATATTTTATTAGTTACAGAAGTAGGGAGAGCCTGTCATGAATTAATCAGACCTGCTCATGTGGGTCCATTTATTTCATTTGACAAACCAATTCAAATGGGCAAGTCACAAGATATGTCAAGAGATCCTTTATGGCAAACACACATATAGAAGCTGGTTTTTGTTGGCTAATATCCTTTTTTTAATCTGCTAGGAATTAATCATAGGAAAAATAATTCCCCATAAAAACTATGCCCAGGAGTTATGCTTTCTTTGTTCCATGTTTGAATCAATTAGTTCTCATTTTTTCAGTACATGGTTGTAAAGTGGGCAAAGGCAGATTTCTCTTATTTTGGGTCTCACACCAAGAACTATTACAGACCAGTAAGGAAGCATTGCAACTTGCCTTTGGAATTCCCTCCGTAGAATTGCCAACCAATAACCCCTGCAGAAGTTATAGCATGTGGTGTTAGATTTGGTGTTAGATTCTGTGCAGAGTTTTACAACCCAAACAAAAGATAAGACATCCAAGATAGATGCAAACAACATGAAAGAAGCACAAAGTAATAGTGAATAGTAATAGAGATGTAGCCGTGTTAGTCTGGTCTTGCTGAAACAAAAAAGACAGGACTATACAGCACTTTAAAAACTAACAAGATGGTTTATTAGGTGATGAGATTTCGTGGGCCAGACCCACGAAAGCTCATCACCTAATAAATCATCTTGTTAGTCTTTAAAGTGCTGCATAGTCCTGTCTTTTGTTTCAGCAAGATCAGACTAACACGGCTACATCTCTATTACTATTCTACATGCAACGCACTACATTTAGCCGTTTGGAATGGAAATCCATTGACAATTTGATCTGAGGAAGTGGGTCTGGCCTGCGAAAGCTCATCACCTAATAAACCATCTTGTTAGTCTTTAAAGTGCTGCATAGTCCTGTATTTTGTTAAAGTAATAGCGAGACACTGATGAAGGTGACATGTAGCAGTCCTAGCATACAGCTGTCTAGGTACTAGTGACTATTGGGTAGGCACTGTAGCAGATTTTAGTAGTTTTTCAGGAGAGATTTGAGGGAATCTAGTATAGTGGCTTTGCAGATATTTACATGACACTTTTGCCAAATAGAAGGAGAAGTGAGAGAAAGCACAATTGGTCAGTGAAAATATGACCAATAGACAATGGAGGCCAGCATTATCGTTGGAGCAGCGGTTGTCAGTTCAGTAGCACAAAAGAGATGAAATATGGGTGGAATAGAATCTTCTCCTTTAAATTGGGTATGGCAGGTTGAATCACAGAGATCCCCTTGAGACTGTCACCTGGTGTGCCAGCTTACCTGCCCTTTGCCCCCCTCCCCCCCCCCCACAACTCTGTCCTGCTGAGCCAGAAGCTCTGGTCTCCCCCAACAAAAGGCACAGAGTTTGTTCGGCATCTTCAGCTTCCTTGGCCTTGCTTTTTACCCACTTTTGTTTATCCTTTTCACAGCGTCTCTTTACCAAGATTTCTACAGATTCGGTTTGCTTCCTCGTCCTTATTTTGAAGCACGTAGGTTTTCAGTTTTCTCCCCAATACGTCCTCACGCGTGCGCCAAGATCCATTGCTCTTTGGCAGTCCCTCTCTTTCTACCAATCGTCTTTTCTCCTGCTGCAATGGCAGCTGCTTTAAAGTGGTCCCAACATTTATCTGCGTCATTTGCTTCAGTCTCGGAGTGCCTCAGATCCGTTGGTAAGCTCAATGCAGCACACTTCCTGTAGTTCGGAATCTTGCAGCTTTTTTCTGTCAGAGGGCTTGGGTCTGTCAACCTTCTTTTCCAGCTCTGTAAGCTTTAATCTACTGCTTGCCTTCTGTAAATAGAGGTCACTGCCCCTCTAAAAAAATCCAACATCTCTCTCAGATGTTTCCCATCTTCGACTGATACATATATAGTTTATTTCGTTCTGGTTTGATAATAAAGAAAAGTGAGAAGTGGGATTTAAGTGGTTGCAAGCGATGACAGACATGCTGAGCCTCAACGTCTCCCCTGTGAAATAGCGTGCTACCATTCCACCATCTTGTCTATGTAGACTCTGAGTACTTTGGGTCAGGTATGGTGATGTACCTATGTTTGTACACCACTGAGCACAGTGGGGCTGTGGTGTATGATGTAAATAATAATGATAATGCCTCAGGGGAACCGACAGCCATACCAGGCCTGTGGGCAAGGTGTGGGGAAGTGGCTCTATGCTTCTGGAAGGGGTGGGGCTAGAACAACCAACCCCCAGAGTGCACCATAGCAGCCCCCCACAGCCCTTAGAACCATCCAGAGTGTGCCACCCAGTGCTCTGGTGGCAATTTAAAAGGACCAGGTGCTTCAGCTGCCACCACAGCCGGTTAGGAGCTTTGGGCCATTTAGACTGACCGGGTCCCAAGGGAATTTCCTCTTTCGTCCCACCCCCATGTTAATGGGCCTATAATGCATCAATGACAAGACCCCACCATGCCCTTAATTTCCATCACCAAGAATTCCATGGAAGCCTCCCTCCATTCTTTAAAGGAGGTTTGCCCTCTACCTTCCTAGGGAGAGCTGAAATATTTCTAAGCCAAGAAATGGGGATTTAAAAAAAAATAGTCAGCAGAAAGAGCTAGGATCAGGCGTAACACATTTTCGTACAACTCAATACTGCTGCCTTGATTTTACACATGCTCTAGGAAATGACCTATGGAAGAGAGAGATTCAGCAAGATCACTTTTCATAACCACAGGCTGAAATAAGATTCAGAGGGGTAGCCGTGTTAGTCTGAATCTGCAAAAGTGGCGAGGAGTCCTGTGGCACCTTATAGACTAACTGAAGTGTTGGAGTATAAGCTTTCGTGGGCAAAGACCCACTTCCTCAGATGTATGTAGTGGAAATTTCCAGAGGCAGGTATTAATATGAAGGCCAGAATCAGGCTGGACATGATGAGGCCTAAGAAATAAGATTAAAATTGGGTAATTCAGGCAAAACCAGCTGCTGGCAGAGACAATTTCGTTTTGGACATAATGCTGTGACAAATGACTTTAAATGCAGTCTTACACTATCAACACCTCAAAAGCTACTAATACAAGGCTGACAACTTCTTTTTGTGCACCGGGGGGCCAACGTTGAGTTAAATTTGTCTTGTCTTGTCTTATCTTCCGGGTGTGCCTAATGAGTTCCAAATTTTCTCACATAAGACTTGGAAAGGACTTAGAAGTTACAAGTGGCAGTAATCAGCATTATAATGGTATTTGAAATCTCTTGGATAAAGACATTTTCTGTTACAGCTAATAACTAAATTCTATACTTAATATGTACATGCAGAGGAGACAAAAATGACTGGAGGAAGAAAACTAGCTGACACCACCCAGCACATCCCCTGCTTTCCACTCAGAGCACTTTTAAACCTATCAATTAGCAGAAGGAAGTTCATTCAGCTATTGGGTATGCTGCCCCTGTTTCTTCCACATGCAATGGACCCTGTATGAGTTGGCAGAGGGATCTAAATCCAGGCATTCCACAGTACCTTTTTGAGTTGAACAACTAAACCCTATAGCACAGGGCTACTCAACACATGGCCCACGAGTGGGATCCTTTGAACGTGGCTTCCACTGGGAACACGCTCCACAACAGCAAGGCGTCTCCCAGGCAGGGTGAGCATTGAAAGACGCAAGTGGATGGGCTGGCTGGAACAGATGGGTACAGGGTGTCGGAGTTTCTAGCCCCCAAGGAGGACGTGCCAGGAGCCCCGGCCCACTGTGGGAAGTGCTGGCTGCTTAGCACTGAGAGGTGCTGACTAGCTCACACTGGCCACGTTTGGGTCCGGTGCTGCAGCTTAAGGCTTAATCTTTGTGTTCATGTCCATCAGAGTGAAAGAGGCTATTTGCATATATATTTGCATGTATGCAACCACACTTAAGTTGCATCCCCTGGCATGTGGTGTGAGCATCACTGTGGCTCCTGGGACTTCCAAAGTTGAGTAGCCCTGCTATAGCAGAATGTGGTAGCAAAGTTGCTTAATTGGACCTACCATTAAAGGGGCACACTCTTCCCCCGCCCGCCCGGTCAAGAAGGTGGTGGAGGGGGCTCCAGATTCAACAGACGGGGAAGTGGTTCTACTATTCAGGAGTTGGTGACTTGCAGAGAAGCAATGGATCTCTGTGCACTGTGGAGTACATCTATTGAGGCTCCTTGTCTACCATGATGCAGTCAATGCTGGGATTAGGTATATGGATATAGCTTAGTTGAGGCCAGCAGAACATGACTGCGCAGATCCATGCATCATACTTGTTTGGAGAGGAGTACGGGGTTGTATAGGTTCCTACAACTTCAAGTCCACAGGTATGGACATTGTGATTTTGGGGGGGGAGGGGGAGGGAAGGTTCTTTTTCTGTGTTTGGGTAAGGAGTTGCTCAACATGCAGCCCAGCTACTCAAGATCCGCGCCAGGGATAGCGCTAAGTCTAACTGCTTAAGTCCCAAGGTCCTATCATCGTAAACTGTAAAAATGGTCTGAATAGTCTGCTGATAATTCATATACTTTACAGTCCCAAATAGGAATGGGCACCCACCCAGGGCACACATCTCCCCACTGCTCCTGAGTCAGAAAGTCAGATGACACGCATCTCTTCATTTTCAAGTATTTCATCTGACCATGTAAAGAGATTATCAGACGGCAAAGGTTTGAGTTTCCCCAAACTCTGTGTATGCTCCATCAAACACCACGCATATCGACACTACTAGGGTACAGTCTCCCTCCCTCGCCACTGATTTTGTGCAGCAGCAGATTTACCACCAGGAAGAGGCCTTTGATAGAACTGCCCCCATTTACTATAGAGCAGTAGATCTGACTTCTCTGATTCTCCTAAGCTGGGGCATCTTAGAGCACTTCCCAGGCTGAGATTGGGAAAAGCTAGTCTCTATTTTTTAATGTCCCCATCTCCTCCATGCTGTCCAGGCTGGGCCCAGAAGACCATCTACTTCGACTTCATTATGTCAGACAGTGGTACAATAGCACAGAGATACATAAAAAGAACTCAGATCACCAAATTCCAATACCAGATGGGCCTTAAGTCATTTTAATTTAGCTAGTTGTTTGGTGTTGTGCATGTTGTACAAAACTACCGATAATTGAAGTAGTGTTGGTTAGTTTTGACTGGACACAGGTCCCATGCCATTGTTTGTGTTCTCTGACTGGGTAGGCATAAAACTCTTAGAATCACAGTGCCAGTATTTGCACTTACTTGGTCAGACCTCACTTTTGGAGAATATTCCCTAACAGTTGCTTAAAGTTGACCATGTCTTGTACTTGTCTCGACAATACCCTTGGAAAGTGAAAACAAAAGGGAAACACCCACAGGCCAAAAGGGGAAAATCTTGCAACAATGAATTCTATCCAAAAATTATCCCTTTTCCAAAAGCATTCGCGGAGCCTAAACTGATAGGCCTGTGCAGTAATTGTGATTTAGAATTTGCATCTCAGCTCAAGATAAACATACCCTCAAATAGAGTAGATAATAAACTGCTCCAAATTGACACACAGTAATAAATTTAAAAAATAAACCTATCAAGTGAAACAAGAAATACTAAGCAATTCTGCCTATATACACATTATGTATCACTGAGTGGCTTGGAGAGTCATCTAATAATGGCTTCACTCACAGACATGTGGCTTTGTATACAACCTATAATGAGGCTACTTCAAGTCAGACATCTAACTCCTCAATAACCACCTATTCACTCCACTCTCTTTTACTGTATAGTCCTTTTAAAACTCACTTTATTCTCTTCCTTTTCCCAACCACGTTAAGACACATAGGCTACATCTACACTGGAGGCTTCTTGCGCAAGAACAGCTGTTTTTGCGCAAAAACTTGCTGGGTGTCTCCACTGCACGCGCGTTCTTGCGCAAGTAAATTTACAGTCTTGCATTAGAAAGCAGAGCTTCTTCTGGAAGAGTTATTCCTCTCTCCACGAGGAATAAACCCTCTTGCGCAAGAGCTCTTGCACAAGAGGGCAGTGTAGATAGGCAACATTAATTTCTTGCGCAAGAAACCCCTATGGCTAAAATGGCCTTCAGAGCTTTCTTGTGCAAGAGAGCGTTCACACTGCCATAGATACTCTTGCGCAAAAGCACATGTCAGTATGGACACGTTCTTGTGGAAGACTTTTTGCACAAGAACTCTTCCACAAAACAGTTCTTGCGCAAGAAGTTGCCAGTGTAGACGTAGCCTAAAGGAATCAGTCTTGTCCACCAGATTCTGATAGCTTCCTCAACATGTTTCTCTTGCTACAGTTATATTAAATCATCCTAGATTTATTGCACATCCTGCCAGTGTCAGCTCACACATTTTTTCCTCTAGTCACAGAATATCAGACTTCTATTAAGCCTCCACTTGATCATTTTAATTATATTTTTATATAAGCAATAAAGCACAAAGAGGAAGAGATGTACCAAAATGTCGTCAACTACACACTGGAAGTTTCCACTTGCAGCTAAGTGCCTTCCAGAGACGGGACTGTCTAATAAGGTGTCTAGAAACTGGATTTGCCATGTGATCATTTTGAAGAAAAATGTTCAGCTTCACATACTTAAGGAAATCATTTGCATATGTAAAAACTAAAATTTTAGCATGTCTGGCATTACTGTTGAGCACTGCGGGGAAAATGGTTCCTAAATTTGTCAGTTTCATGGGGTCAATCTGTGTATTTTGGCTACTTCTGCAAGTCTTGGAAGTATATAACTCCACCCAAGTCATTAAGAATTTAATGTGCAAAAGGAATGAAAAGAAAGAGAGAGATTGGTCAGTCTTAATGCAATCATTTTAAAACCATGGTTGTAAAGTCTCTCATGATGCTTCATCTCCAACAAAAACATGTTTGTAGTAATGGACTTCCTGGGAGTTTCAGATGAAAACAAAGCTATGCATGCAACTGCCATCATAGGGCATGTATACACTAGGAAATTATTTTGAACTAACTAAATTCTAAATAATAACTCTCAAAATAAAATTGAAATAGCGTGTTCCCTCTACATTAGTCCAAGGCAGGCTCTGATATTATGGATGTGCTACCTCGATTTAAAGCACCCAGGAAGCACTGGGGAGTAATTACTTCGAATTGCTCTGGGGAATAGTTTTTTCAAAAAGCAGTAGCAGAGTATCCACACTAATGCTATTTCAAAATAACTATTTCGAAACAAGCATTATTCCCTGAGTAAATCAGGAGTACAGATTTCAAAATAAGCAGCACATTATTTCAAAATAACGGGCTTGGTTGTGTGGACACTCTGTTTATTATTTCCAAATAAGAGGGGTTATTTCTAAATAATTCCCTAATGTAGACCAGGGCATAGTGTAGATACATCTCACTTTATTATAGCAACTACTTGCCTATGCTATCTTTAAGATAAGCCAAAACCCACCTGGCACTAAGAATCAGTCCTCAAATATACAAAAGATAACAAAGATATATGTAAAAATATTGTAACAATAGTGATAGCTAAGAGGAATACAGATGTCACAAAATGGATTTTGCCTTTAATGAAAGGATTTTAGATTTGCATGTGCCTGTACTGTGATCTCTAGGAGCCCGATTGAAAGACCACTAAAGTCAACAGAAAAACTCTTATTGGCTTCACATAAAGCCCATTCACACTGTTAGAAAAGCAACAACATTTGTTTGAGTCACCACTACAGCATTGTTCATGTTACAGGCATACATATGGTTATTTTCTTCAGGTTAAAAAAACCAACCTATCTCTACACTGGGAAGGTCTGGAGATGAAAGCGCTGTCGACATGCAAAAGTTGCCAAAAGTGAAATCTGGTTTTTTTGCTTCCCATTGTCGACATTTCATGGCCACATTACTAACAACCTTTGGCTAGATAGAGAAAAGCAATGTGAGTAAGCATCCCACAGTGCAGTGTTGTGGGAAGGCGGAGCTGATCCCTGCACATCTTGGGATTCCTTCTTAGCTCTGTGAGCTCTCCATGCTGCGGAATGTCAAAGCAGCACGGCAGTCTCGCCAGCAGAAGCAGGCAGACTGCTACTGTGATCCCAGTGCAGGGAAGAGCAGGAGGGGTGCATGCTTGCAGGGCAGCACAGATCACAAAACACTGAGCACAGACATCAGGGCAGGCATTGTGGGATACTGGTGGAAGCCAGTTCTCTTAACAAAAGAATAGCAGAGTCCACTCTGGCTCTTGGTTGACAATAGAGGGAGCGGGAAAGACAAAAAGTCTCTTGCAGGGTGGAAGTTTTTTGTCACCAGAACTGGGTGTTTTTCTCAAAAAAAAGTCACATTGCAGTGTAAACACTCTCACTGTTTTGTTGTGAAAAGGCAGGTTTTGGTCATCAAATGTGCCAGCGTAGACAAGGACAATATCAAAAAAATTGGCCAAAAGCCAAAATATAGCCATCTCTTGACAAGAAAAAGGAAAAGGAAAAGGAAAAGGAAAAGGAAAAGGAAAAGGAAAGAAAAGAAAAAAGAAAACTCACCAAAGATTTCCATTAAAAACAAACATTTTCACAAAACCCGGTTTTCCATTTAAAAAACAGCTTTGGCGGAAAATTTTCAGCTGGCCCTAGATGTTTTCCCTCATCTTCCAACACAAATATTCACATGCCTAGAACTCTCTTGTGGCTAAGTTGGAAGCTTCGAACTTGACTTTCTTTACAGACTTTATGGATGGAAGAAAGTTTGGTATTTTTAAAGTTTGTGCACATTTAAGATTTTTCTTGGGTATTATAAAATGTCCTGTTCACCTGGACCAGCTTTCTTTTACAGCAGTCCATAATGTTTGGGGTTTGCAGGCAACTTTGGTTAAAGACTTCTCAGTGTGTCACAAGAGGCTTCAGTTAAGGATGCATTTGTTGAGAACTCCTGCAGTAAGGATGCCTTAGGTAGAATAAAACAGTTAAGGACATGTTTGTTAAGGATAAATCATAGAAGGTATCCTGACTTAATATCCTGAGTTTATTTCACTACATCGCTTCTGAGATCAAATGGATTGAATTTTTACTGAAGAGTCATGTAAATTGTGTTTACTTATTTATTTTGAAGCAGCCCAAGAAACAGTTCCTCCCCTGACACCTATCACATTTGCATTCAATATTCCTATTATTTATATGAAAAGGCCAACTATTAAGGGTGTGAGGGGAAAGGATATATTGGATTAAGCAAAGAAACAAGGAAGTGATTCATTTTTTCTCATTTCTTGGAATCTACGATGTACAATTATACAGAACTCTTTCACAGCCCTCAGAAAAGTTGGAAACAGCAAGAGATTCTCCATTGTTCCATTCAATGCTCATTTCCCACAACACAGAGAAGTATTAGGACTACAGGTTTAATAGAACATACTGCATCTTGTTGAGGATAAGTTCTAATTCAAACACAGCTATTTCACATGAGGCAGGAGTTAATTCCAGGAAATCCTATACACTGGTCAGTTCAGGAGACCAAATTAGATGATCCTGAAGTCCATTCGGACCTTAAAATCTATTAATCTTTGATAACATACACATCTATAGGTCAATGAAACTATTCCCAAGAAAGCCCAAATGACATGTCACTAAGGTTCACACTTAAATATTAGTTTATTATGTAACAATATATAGTATTCATATAATAAGCATTTACAATATAACATATTCATTCTCTTATTACCTCTTCTTTCTTGTCACTTCCCTATTCAAGGTTGACTACTTTTACGGCCTGCTTCTAGAACTCATGACTGTCAGCCAGGCTCTCATACAGATTGGTCTCTCTGAGGTCTGTTGATATCCAGTTTTTTGTCCCCTACTTTTCTGTCTCTTACTAATGAATCATTTCATGTTTCAACTTGAGAGGCACTTCTGCAATATCATCACTGCAGATACAGCCTCTGCAAGTCATTGTCAGAGGGAGGATTAATGGATGCTGGGGTGCAGGCAGGGCTCCAGTGTTTCAATGACTTCTTTAGCTAAAACTAGGGATACAGGACACAGCAGTAAAGATGCTGATGCTTCTTCCACATTAGAGTTTCCATTGTCAATAGAGTGGAGCTGTACTGATGGCGAATTATGGAGCAATTCAGAATAGGAATGTTAAATATTGGTTAATTGAATAGTTGATTAATCTCATGAATTCTTTTCGGTTACTCAACTATTCTATAGTCTCCGGGGGTGGGGCTGGCAGCCAGTGTGCTCCAACCCCACTCCCAAGGAGCCGTCTGCCACTCCAACATTATAAGGAGATATAGAGGCAGCAACGTGGGGTGCCAGATAGGAGCTGGTCCGCGAGGGGAGCCAGTTTAAAAACCAGCTCCCCTCGTGGACCGGCTGTGTCACCCCATGCTGCTGCCTCTGATACAGAGGCAGCAGCGTGAGATGGCAGCAGCCCCTGTCCAGGGATGGGGCTGAACTCCTGGACTTGGCACAGCCGGAACTGAGTCAGGCTGCCTGCCCGCCTGGCTTCTAATACACTTTAAATGCAGAGCCGCAACAGGGGTAAGGTTCCATACCAGGCATGAGCCAGGACTGAGCTGGGCTGCTGGCCAGCTTGCTAAAAAACTGGCAGGGGTGAGGGAATGTGTGTAGTCCATAGCATTAACCTATAAGCTACTGTTTATCGGTTAATCAGTTAATCAACTACACTATGACATCCCTAATTCAGAAAGTGGCGGAAGACAGATGTTCCTCTGCCTGGCCTTCCTGCAGAACCCAATCTAGCAGGGATGCTCAAAGCATAAGTACCATATTTGGTCCTGCAGGAGAATTCACAGAAAACCAGTGGGGGGGTGTGATGGCGTGCTGAAACCCTGCACTACCGGGGTAGGGGAGAAACCCCAAGGCAGAGAAGGTGGTGCAGTGCGGGGCTTCCCCCAGGAGGGAAGGGAAAGCGTGGAGACTGAAGTGGGACAGGAGCACCCAGGCCGGAGCGTACCCATAGCAGAGACCGTGGGCGGGAGAGGCCAAATTGCTACAAGGAATGAGGAGTACGGAGGCGGGCGCCTGATGGGCAGGGCAGAGGAGAGAATGCCAGTGCAGGCGCAGCAGCCATGAGGGCCAGATGCCCAAGGTCACGGAGTCCACTCAAGGGGGGGGAATAGATGCCCGGGAGGGGCGGAGCCAAGACGGGGCAGAGAGGCCGATAAAAGGGCACAGCTGGGAGAGGGAGGGGCGGCGTCCAGGGGAGAGAGAGCTGCCGTATCTGAGTGGGTCAGGGATCGCAAACCCCAAGACTACTGGGAGAAACTCACTGCCAGGAGGCTGAGAGGTGATGACCTCCAGACAGGAGGAGCAAGGAAGCAACCCAGGGCGGGCAGAAGGATTACTGCCTGCGGGCTGGCGAGTTTTGGTGGGTAGCCCCGCCAGCCGAACAGAGAGTGAGGGTCTCCGTTCTTAGGGCCCTGGGTTGGGACCTGGAGAGGGGGCAGGCCCAGGTCCCCCTCACAACTCCAACCCCGAGTGTGGACAACAGTGTCTGGACTCTGGCAAGTAAACACACCCTCACGGGGAACTATAAGGGGGAATTGCTATGGCGGTAGACTTCCTTTTAGGCGGAAAAGAGGTGAATCCCAAAACCGCCGAGGGGGGGGGGGCGCATTGTAGGGACACTGAGGAAAAGAAGGAGACCCACCCTCAGAACTTCTAGCCAGTCATTAGATACTCACTTGTGGTACTGAAGACCCCCCCGCTGAAGCGCCTCCTCATGTTATAAGGAGAAGAGAACTGAACAGGGCTCTGCCACATCTCAGTGACCTAATCAATGGGCTAGGAGATGATTGAGGGAAACCTTAGGCTCTTTTCACAGGGACTGTACCTTGAACTGGTGAGAGCGCTTGCATCCAATCACCCTTAGAACTATACTGGTGGGAGAACACTCCTGGTAGGACCATCCAAGCCAGAAAATGTAGCGGGGCAAAAGGCAATCTTGACTGACAGCCTGAGTTTGGGTCAGGCTGATAACCTGTCCACATAAAAGCAATCCAGCAACGAAAGAGCATTTCAAGCTGCAACTTGGCAACAGATTTGAAAAGTTGAAGACAGACACTGAAAAGCTGCCACTGTTCTTCTAAGAAGCAAGTGCGGATGTAGCCAGGAGTACAGCTGGGATGGGAAGATTTAAAGGAAAAGATTGGCTCTCCCCAAATACATGGAGGCTTCTTGAAGATGCAAAATAATTAAAGAAGAGAGCGAGAGTAGGAAAAGAGCTATTCTCTAATAAGACTATGTAGACAAAGACAAGAAAGTTAAAAGAGCATCCAGAAAAGATAAGAGAGAAGGGCCGGAAAACAAAACAAGATGCACTGAGAACAAGTTCCAAAAGGGGATTCTAAAAAGCTTTTTCTAATCTCTAAATAACTGACATCACACTCCTCAAAGTATTGTGGCATTGTGACAGCTTCAGATGGTACAATTTTAGCCTCAGAGAGAGCCAGACAGCCTGTTGGATGGAACATTTCTAAGTTGTGATTAATCAGCAGGAACCACTAACACATGAGAAGTACCAGGAAAGCCCATAGATCACTTTTGTGTTTGTCAAATATCTGGAAGAGTAAGAAGATACATCTACACACTAAAAGGAGACAATTGACCCCTTGAACTATAGGATGTCTCAGAAACGTGATAGACGGTGGAAGTACACAACAGGAAACTGAGTGCACTCCACCAGTATTGTTTAAGAAGAATTTTATGAATTCAGTGGAGACGTCATGTAACCAATGTGGAAGTACTGATCTTCATGGGTCAACAGACTGGAGACCCAATAATTAGACAGATGGTTACAATAGCTTAGCCATGTCGTAAGATTTTCTTTTGGAAGAGGCCAAAAGTACACCTTGGCCTGCATCCCCCCTGGAGGGGAAGAAGGCATGGAGAACGAAGAATGACTTAACACAAGATGATCTAAAAGGATGCTGCTTTCACAGAGACGACTTACGATGGAGTCGAACATCTTGCTCCAGGCAGACAGCAGTGGGGAATTGAGATGCCTCCTGTGCAGCTAGGAAAAGGAGATTCTAAATCCAAGTCTAAGTCCTCTCAGTGTGTCCTGAGGCAGTTGCTGCACTTTGGATAAACATCACTGGGCCAGAGTGAGCACATGAACTCAGTCATGAGAATTACTCCCTCACCTGGCCCTTATTGCACTCACCAAGAATGTGGAGATCCAGGAGCCAGTCCCACTGCTCCAAAGACTCTTTATTCACCTTCGTCACGACAGACTGAAAGACAATCACATAAGAATATCCCACAGCCTGGTTTTTAGGTCCCTCACTCAAAAGATGCCAGATCCCTGGTTAAATCCCTTCTCCCTCATCAGGTTGGGTTTGGAGGACTTGAATGAGGACTTTTCCCTCGGCTCTGTTGGGTACTCTAACCACTAGGCATTCTGAGAGAGGTCCTCCTTGCAAAGCTTTTTGCAAGAAATAGCATAGGCACCTAACTCCAGGAGACAGTTCACAGCTAAGAATGGCCAGTAGAAAGAGGCACCTCCCTGAGGCTCAGACTTAGAGTCTTATCTCCATGAGAAGGGAAAGTCTCCTCTCCTCAGCTTCTCCCATTGGCTAGGTGAGGCAGCTCCCCGCCTAGTGTACTGGCTTTTGTGAATTATATCCAAAGGCTCCTGTCTCTCTACATGCATTGTACAGGGAGTTGAGATAACTAACTCAGAAATATAGTGCTGCTCCTGCAGTTCTCTAAGCCAGTGTTTCTTAAACTTTTTAAGACCAAGGAACACCAAACAATTTTTTTTTTAATGGGGAACACCAAGGATTATTATGTTTTTGTTGAGGAAATAAAGCCCGCATAAAGCCCCCAAGGAAAAATTGTTGAGCCAAAAAAAAAAAAAAAAGGAGGTTTGCCCCTTTAAGGGCAGCCATTTTGAATTCTGTTCTCTCCGTGGCACACACGTGCCATGGAACACACTTTAAGAAACACTGCTCTAAGCCTATAAAAGTTAGGTGTTGTGATGCTCTATGGCACATCACTTAAACGCCTTTTAGAGCCTGGGCCTTGGTTCCCACTGCACTTCCAAATTGTACCCTCAGTTGCAGTATCTGCTGCTCTAAAGATGACAGCAGCTGTAACTTCAGGCACCGAATGTAACCTGCAACATCTTTTGCTCCTGGTGATCACTCACCACCTAGAAATACGACAGCTTGACTTTGACAGGGACCTGCTTTAGTTTGCAGTAAAACAGGAAAAGAACCAATCGCACTATACCTGCAAACTTGAGCTCATTTGGTATGGAAATTGTGAGGATGCTGGAAACTCAAGTGGCCAGCTTCAGAAGGGTGCTGTGAGACTTTGTTAGTGTTGGTAAAACACTCTCCATCCTCCACTGAAAGGCAATATGGAAAGGCCAATGACAATCTCATTAATCACCTCCCTCTGAGTCCTTTTTGCCACATGAAAAGGCTGCACATAGGGCTATGAAGAGCTCAGTCAGCATGGAAGCCCATAGGACTGTCCAGACAGGCTGTAACATGGAGCGACTCCCCAGATCTGTTTATCTTATATTGGAAATCTCTTCAGCCTCCACAACAGCCCCAAACCAAGAGGGTGCAACGATGGGTTAAAGCCACCTAGGCCCTCCCTGTCATTGTACTGCAAGCTCCATGCGAGGCTTCTAAGAGGCACAACACAGAATCTCACCTCATTTATTGGTTGGGGCGGCAAAAGCTTCCGTAGCTAGTAATGAAAACCAGCGTCCACTCAAACACATTTTCACATGCTCACCTCTACAGCTAACAGAAATGCAGAACTTCAGTCTTTGCCTCAATAAAAATGTGAACTGGCTTGGCCTGAGTCTTCTCCCCTTTTCATTAATGTTCCAGGAAAAGAAATTACCATCAGGAAAGTTAAAAGAAAAAGTCATTTTAAAGCAGATATTACAGGAGAGTCTCAGGGAGTGAATTCTGTACTTGTAAGTATTCGCACTGGGAACCAGATTCTGAGAGTTATGCTCATCCAATCATGAAACAAACAAAAAAAATGCTGTCCTATGTGTGTTCAAGCCAAGACAGCTTGAATTTTGGATATTAAATACGAGCTGATAGTTAAATAATCTACGAATAATTCTCAGAAGTTGTCCATCCAATTTAAGATACATATATTTGATTCTCTCTGACTTCTCCTGTTCAATTCACAAACAGGAAAAGAGGCTAAGTGTGCTGAATAAATTATTTGCTATGAATTATTCATGCATAGCTTTTTGCTTATAGGTATTTACAAGCTCAGCTGCAGGATTGGAAGCAGTTTGGAAGCCCAAAACGTGTAAGGGTTTTGAAAGAATCAGACAGGTTGACACAATCAACTGGGGGAACTCTTTGCCAGGGAATGTTGTGAAGACCAAGACACAAACAAGGTTCAAAAGAACTACATAAATTAATGGAGGATAGGTCCATCAATTCATGGAAGATAAATCCATCAATAAGCCAGAATGGACAGGGATGGTGTCCCTCGCCTCTTTTTGCAAGAAGCTGGGAATAGGCAACAGGTGATGGATCATTTGATGGTTACCTGTTCTGTTCATTCCCTCTGGGGGCACCTGATTTTGGCCACTGTCAGAAGACAGAATGCTGGGTTAGATGGACTTTTGGCCTAATCCAATAATGTTATTTTCTTATGTTATGTTATCTGAGCAAAGAGTGGAGGAGTTTATGAACACAGCTCGCTCGTCACTCAGGGTACGTCTAGACTACCGGGTTTTGTCGACAGAAGTTTTGTTGACAGATACTGTCGACAAAACTTCTGTCGACATAGAGCGTCCAGACACATTGAGTTCTGTCGACAAAGCAAGCTGCTTTGTCGACAGAACCCTGTAGTCTAGACGCAACCCTACAGGCAATAACACCTTCTGTCGACAGAACTCTGTCGACAGAAGGCGTTATGCCTCGTAAAATGAGGTATACCAGCGTCGACAAAACTGCTGAGTTCTGTCGACGTTATGTCAACAGAACTCAGCGGTAGTGTAGACGCTGGTATAGTTTTGTCGACAAAAGTCCACTTTTGTCGACAAAACTCAGTAGTCTAGACACACCCTGATAGATGAAGGGTTTACATGGCCATTGCAACTCTTCAAAAGCATTAGCTTCAGAGAAAGGTGGAGATAGTCTTTGTGGACAACTATGTCTGCAGAAGAAGTTTATAAAAGCAGCTACCAAAGCAAATGAGAGCTCTGAAGTAAACCAGGAAGACTTTTACGAACCCGAATTTCAGTCACGTCTTGGGGAAAATGTATTCTCTTCAATTGAGGAAGCATTATAAAAAACAGAGTTCAGACCATCTAAGTTTACTGCACCTGTACTTGAAGGAACATCCAAGATCACCTGGTATAGCCTGAGCAGTTTGGCAGCTAAAGTTGTGGTTATTTTATATCAGCTACAGTGTGTGACCATAAAGCTCCTCGAACTTACATCCTAAGTCACTAGTAAGCTTAATATAAAGGAGCTTTATTTCATTTCCCCAAAAAGAAAGCTTTATCCTTCAATGTTAACTTGTTGATATTAGACTTACCTATTACTATTTTTTCATCTCAAATGTACACCGCATTAGTATGTAACCACCACCAGGTGGATTTGAACCTGGGATTTCTGGAGCTGAGTATAGGAGCCTCTCCCCTCTGAGCTAAAAGCCAGCAGACTCCCAGGCTATGCTGTAGAGGTCTCTTGGTCTTAATTGTTGCTGTGGTCTAGGTACCACTTGCATTGCTCAGTAACCACACTAGATGTGTGGGTTACAAGTGCACACGAAAACACATGGAATGGGAAACACACTCAAGGTCAACATTACCAGAGACACCTTCCCTCTGGAATCCACTCAGTTTTCAGGGCTTGAGTTTTGCAACTTTACTGCTGCGTTAGCTCTAGCATTTTATGCATTTCATTATCATTATCCTCTTGCTTTCAAACCTTCTTTGTTTTCTTAACATAGCAAGTCAAATCCCCAAAGGCAAAAGCAGAGATTTATTTCTAGAGATGCACAATTTGTCTTTTTGTTGTTATTTATTCCATTACAAACAACATTCTGACCCAGGTTGTGTATAAGTTACTCATTCATTTATAGTTAATTGTCTCCTACTGTGGGGGAGGTTGGATGGAATCCTTTCATGCCTTCTTCCTTTACCCCCTTCAGCTCTGAAGCTAACACACACAGCTACTGGCAAAATATATCTGGGAGCTTTAAAACAAAGAGTGCTGCATTTTAGAATGATTCTTGCCCTCCTCTTCTCCAACCAGCAACATCCCGTGACTGTCTCTGCTTCTAGATATTCCATGGGCTACAACTGAATCACTGTGTTCATTGCTCCTGGACATTTTGCGGCTCTAGCATCTTGTCCAACCAGAAGGAATGGACCTACCTCTTAATGGGGAAGATTCCAGTGGAAGTGTTACTCCTAATATAAAAAAAAGTGCATTGCTTTCAAAGCACTTATCCAACTTCACCACTCGTTTGCATTGAGAGGATTCCAGTCCTGTTTCTACAGAAGCCAAAGCAAAGCTCCCAGGAATTTAAATGGGTGCACAAGTTGTCACGCCAGGCCAAATTCTGCCCTCCATTATATTCATGCAATCCCACTGCTTTCAATGGCACCAGCACATGCTGCAGTTCCACATGCGAAGAGGCTGAGCTTCAAGTTAAAACTCCACTTAGCCGCTTTACCCTTGGGACTTTTTAAAACAAGCTTTTAGAAGGGATCCTCCTGAGTCCAGGATATTTTAAAAGATCGTGGACACTTGAGTGCCATCTAGGAGTGAAGACACCATGTGCCTCAAGGCGTTGCTTTCACTCTTCTCTCATGGGTTCGTAAAATGGCAATATAGTCGATATAACCAACAGCTTTTTGTCTAATGTGCATGATTCAGAAAAAGGGGTGTTTGGACTCCTGGAAAATCATCACCATTTGGCAGAAGAGAAGGAAAACAGAAGACAAAACTAAAAATTGGATGAAAATGGCATGCTTGCTAATTAGTTTGCCTTTTAGATTTCAAGCTATTTGCAAATGCAGCCATTGCACTCCCACTGTAGCTGTGAAATTGCATTGCTATCATTAAGAAAATATAAAATGTTGGCCCCTTCATGCTCAAAGTGGAGTAGTTAAGTAGTGAACAAAAAGTTAAGTGTAGCAATATTGCTACACTATATGGGGCAAAAGCTCTCCGTTTATGATCCCATATGAACTCATTATGCAGCATTAGTTAATGCATTACACATTTTATGAACAAAGATAATTTGTGTCTGGGAGTTAAATAACTCATAAGTTAGAATTTAAGGTTAAAAACAGAAACAGCTGTGAGGAACACATCTGGATTATTTAAAGGTTCTATTTATATTTGTGTGATGATACCCATTAAATGACCGTTCCTCTTCAGCTAGCAACAAGCAAGTCTGAATCCTTTGGATAGTTTATAGCAGGAGCTCAATTAGCCCAGCATTGGTGGCCAGTGCAACCAATTGCTTGGTTCTTGGAGTTGTAACCGGATGGGTCAAGAGCACCTGCGGGTCCAGGTCTGGCCATTGGGCAAGTCAACAAGGAGTCATTGGGCCCACTGGCAAAGGCAGGGAGAATCGGGTTTCACTCTGTATCTGTGATGTGAAGCATCGCCCTTTCCCTTCTCATTGGTCTGTAACATCATTGAGCCAAAGATCTGGCGATGATGCTCAACCCACAGCACTTCCTTTTTGGTGGACAGCCATGGGAAAGATAGGGTCAGACTGGCCGGCTGCTGGGTTAAGCAGACCATCATTCACGTGCTTTGGGACTTTCACTTCTGTTGAGAAAATCCTTTAGAAAGCATGAAAAACAGGACCATTGTAAATGGGTCCATGGTGCCTTGCTAGTCCTCCCTAAAATGACCATCCTAGCACACTTTCCTACTGCCACAGCACTCTCTCATGGAGTAAGGAAACAGAGTTTTCTAATGTAAAGGAGATCAGAATCAGACCCTTGATACAAAACAACTCTGGAGCGTAAGGACAGAAAACCCAGCAGATAAATCAAGGATACAGGGGCTTCTTTCATTCTCCTACAAATTGTGTATTTGAAATAGCTATTCGCTTTTGTAATGCAGTTTTAATTTTTCTCTTTTTTTTTCCCACTTCTATCTCATTTTTATTTTTTGTTTTCTCCTCTTCGGGCGGGATATCCTGAAATTTGATAGCAGGTGAGTTCATGTTATGCTTTAAAAAAAACACTAGACATTCTAAATAGAGTAGCATGAAAACAGTGGGACAAGCTCAGCAAAAATACCCTGGAGAGAGACACTGGATACACATTATCCACAACTGTTTGCTGTTAATTAGCACGATGGATGTTGAAATACAGTACAAATCTGCCCTGCATCCCGCTGTGAGGGATTCCCCAATACTTGGGGGGACAAAAAAAAATCGGAACTATTCCATCTTTCACCTAAAAAAGACTCACTGAATTTAGTTGAATAATAATAATAGTAATGCTGCTAAGGAGCCCAGCAGTCCCTGGGGAAGAACTAACTATGCCAAATTGGTGACAGGCTTAATATACAAGAGATGTATAACTTCCAACCTGTTCTTTCTATTAAAAATGCCTTTGCAACTGATTGGCAGGTGCCATTACAAGTGCTTTAATAAAGATTGTTAGGGTATGTCTACACTAGCCCCCTAGTTCGAACCAGGGAGGCTAATGAGGGTGACCGAAATTGCAAATGAAGCATGGGTGTTTCATGGGCCTTGGCAACTTATGAGAGAGAATTGAGAGGAGTGATCTTTCAGTGTATTTGAGAAAAGAGCTGGTCTGCAAAACTGAAAGAAAATAACAGATATTTGCAGACACTACAAGAATAGCATAAACGGACACTCCATTTGGTTTTAGTATGTAATTGCAGTGTGAAATGAGAGTTTAGATGGCCAGTTGACATATTTATATGAGCCCTAGGCCATGTGGATATATGCATTTTATAAATGTAACATAAAAAGCATCCAAAAAATAGGCCCTGAAGTCCATTCTCTCATGTGCATTTTTAAGTATTAAGTGAAATGACTTTTTGAAGGGAGTAGCTGATAGATAGATCTTAGAAAGAAAAAATAATTGTACTGAACATCTGTACAACATCTGCTAGGGTAATGGTAAGGGTCAGTTTAATATTTCCCAAATAAGCAGAGAGATCAGAAATGCAATGAATATAGAAATGCCTCAGGCAGTGTATTAATTATGCATCACATCTGAGGGGTGTACCTGAAAACTCATCTCTAGTATTCAGCCAATGCGGAGTAGTCCGTGGGAGGTATGTGAAATTGAAGTTGAGCAAATGGGAGAATGGAAGGGTTCTTTCTGTCATTTTATTTCATAGTATGAACTTAACTTATTGATGGTTAGTCTTGTTGCACGATAGTCCACCTTACGTTATATTAAGAGGCTACAGGTCATGTAAATTCCAACAGTGTGTATTCCTTTGGTGGATGTGTGGAAGAGGAAATTGTAAAGGCACAGTCTGGGTTGAAAGGACAAGGTTGTCTTCAAGTCCATTGTTCAATTATGTCTCTTAGGACGCCATTATTGTGGGTATTATATGATAATCGGTGACTGCACACCTTACAATGCATGGACAATAAAGATTCAATCAAATGTTCCTGCATGCTCATGTGACAGTGTTTGTATATTTTGTGATTGCCCTGTAGTACAGACCTGCCAAGTCAACCTAATTTACACAATTCCAGCTATATGAATATGGTAGCTGGAGTCAACGTACCATGGGATGAGTTATCTTAGGGTCTCCACTGCAGGGGATCGATGGGAGAAATCCTTCTGTCAATTTTCCTTACTCTTCTCCCTCCAGTGGAGTACCAGAGTCAATGAGCGATCAAAAGGTGGTCGATTTAGCAAGTCTTCACTAGACCTGCTTAATCGACTCCCAGAGGATCGATTGTCGCAGCACAGACATGCCCATACATTGTACAGAGTTGAGATGGGAACTTCCTTTTCCAGGTGGTGTCAAATCATCCAGGGGCATCAGATACGTTGGGAACAACATTTGGTACTGATTCAAAAGCAGACCTGAATCGTGCTAAGAAGAATGTCACTTCTCAGGCTAAGGAGATGAGGTGGAATGGTTAGAACTGACACTGGCAGATAGGTGCCTACTCATAAAGGAACTATTAGTGTGCCTATATTTATGTGTCTTGTGTGCATCCTCTTTGTTGGAACTCGTATTTCAGAAGCTTTCAGGCAATGTATGTCATTTGAATAAGAAACATATCGTGCACTTACCAGTGAAAGAAAGTAGATTGAAGGTGACATACCCAGAAGTTCTAATTTCCATAGGTTCAAGTTCCCCCTTGAGGAAAGCCTAGTTCTCTGTCAACTTCCTTTCCCTAAGAGCAATGCCCACAGTTCAACTGTGACACATGGTGGGGAGAAGCGGAGATGGCCACATCTACCTGAAGTTCCGGTGGTTATTCAAAAATTAATTTTAGAAGGCAAACCACTGCATAATGAAATAGGCAGCTGGACGTTACCTATACAGATTCCCTATGCCTGAATGATTGGAACAATGGCACTTACACTGTGAGAACTAGTCAATTAATGTTAATACAGCGCCCTGATGGCAAAAAAAGCTCATTGATATAATTAAGGTTGTGAAGGCTGAAATCAGTCTGAGGCCTGAGTGGATTCAGAGGCTTGCTGCATTCGTTAAATTTGCCAAGAACCTGGCTCCCCTGAGGAATGGAAACTCTTCGGCTATGTCTACACTGGCATGAATTTCCGAAAATGCTTTTAACGGAAAGTTTTCCGTTAAAAGCATTTTCGGAAAAGCACGTCTAGATTGGCAGGATGCTTTTCCGCAAAAGGACTTTTTGCGGAAAGGCGTCTGTGGCCAATCTAGATGCAGTTTTCTGCAAAAAAATCCCCAATCACCATTTTCGCGATCGGGACTTTTTTGCGGAAAACAATACTATGCTGTCTACACTGGCCCATTCAGCCAAAAGTCTTTCGGAAAAAGACTTTTGCACGAACAGGAGCAGCATAGTATTTCCGGAAAAGCACTGATGATTTTACAGGAGATCGTCAGTGCTTTTCCGGAAATTCAAGTGGGCAGTGTAGACAGCTGGCAAGTTTTAAAGCTTGCCAGCCTAGACACAGCCTTCATGTTTAAATGAAGAATAACTGTACACTGCAAAAAATCCTGAACTGTGAAAAGCACAGATGACCAGAAGACAAAGCAAATTAATATTTAACCACGAACGTAATATTTTCACTATGCAGTATTTTAATAAAAGGAGCACACACCAAACCTACACACCTGATGTTCAGACTAAATCTAAGAGCTCACTCTTCTGCAAAATACTTATCCCAAGAAGTGCACAGAAAGGGCATGCTAAGCATGGGTGTTCCTTTGAACGCACATATTACATGGCCAAGTGTCTCGGTGCTGGCAAAGGTTACTGAGATTTATTAAAATAACCTTCCGAGGTGTAGCCGTGATAGTCTGTAACTTTAAAAACAATAAGTAATCCTGTGACACCTGAGGTCAGGACTACATTACACAGAAGATTGATGCTCCTCACCTCGAAAAAGATATTTTGGCCTTAGAAAGGGTTCAGAAAAGGGGCAACTAAAATGATTAGGGGTTTAGAACGGGTCCCACATGAAGAGAGGCTAAAGCGACTGGGACTTTTCAGTTTAGAAAAGAGGAGACTGAGGGGGGATATGATAGAGGTCTATAAAATCATGAGTGGTGTGGAGAGGGTGAATAAAGAAAAGTTATTTGTTAGTTCCCATAATAGAAGAACTAGAGGACACCACATGAAATTAATGGGTAGCAGGTTTAAAACTAATAAAAGAAAGTTCTTCTTCACACAGCGCATATTCAACCTGTGGAACTCCTTGCCAGAGGAGGCTGTGAAGGCTAGGACTATAACAGAGTTTAAAGAGAAGCTAGATAATTTCATGCAGGTTAGGTCCATAAAAGGCTATTAGCCAGGGGATAGAAATGGTGTCTCTGGCCTCTGTTTGTCAGAGGCTGGAGATGGATGGCACAAGACAAATCGCTTGATCATTGTCTTCGGTCCACCCCCTCTGGGGCACCTGGTGCTGGCCACTGTTGGCAGACAAGCTACTGCGCTAGATGGACCTTTGGTCTGACCCAGTACGGCCATTCTTATGTTCTTATGATGCTGCTGCACTTGATCTTCCAGGGTTCAATTTAGCAGATCTAGTGAAGACCCACTAATTCAAACTAAGAGGGCTCCCGCGTCAGCACCATGAGGAGTAAGGGAAGCCAACGGGAGTATTTGGGGTGCGTCTAGACAGCGGTGCTATTTCAGGATACTTCCGGTATCCCAAAATAGCTATTCTGTGTCTTTTAAACAAGCCCGCTATTTCAAAATACCCTTTGAAATAATAGGCTCACTATTCAGACATCCCTGTAAACCTCATTCAACGAGGATTAAGGGACGTTTCAGAATAGCGCTCTATTTTGAAATACACTTGAAATAAGCTACACAATTTGCACAGCTCATACTACGTAACTTGTTTTGAGCTACAGGTGCAGTGTCTATGCACCTTGGGTGTGTCTAGACTCCAGGGTTTTGTCGACAAAAGTGGACTTTTGTCGACAAAACTCAGCAGTTTTGTCGACATAACATCGACAGAACTCAGCAGTTTTGTCGACGCTGGTAACCTCATTTTACGAGGCATAACGCCTTCTGTCGACAGAGTTACTGTCGACAGAAGGTGTTATTGCATGTAAACTGTCCTTTGCGTCTACACTACCATGTCGACAAAGCAGCTTGCTTTGTCGACAGAACTCAATGTAGTCTAGACGCTCTTTGTCGAAAGAAGTTTTGTCGACAGAAGCCTGTAGTCTAGACGTAGTCTGTAGTCTTGACTGTAGTCTTGACTCCAGAAATGTAATTAATGGAGCTGGAGTTGCGTATCTTAAGTCGACCTTCCCCTTTAATTTAGGCCTGGCCTTAGAGACTAACAAAAATATATAAGATCATGAGCTTTTCTGAGTAAGACCCACTGGACAATGTATTTCTTTAACACAGCTCCTAATCTAAACATAAGTTGAAGCAGAGTTGGCATTTTAAAATTCACTCTGCTTTGGCAATGGCATTTAAAGTAATGTTGGAAACAATTTCATTACTGACATTTACTGCATGGGACAAAGAGCAAGCTGCAAGGAGCAAGAGAAGAGTGGAAATGCTGTGATGCCTCAAATGGTTCGACACCACGATTAATGAAGGCACGGGGGCACATTTAAAATTAATGCAGAGTGCCAGATTTAATTAGCAGTCCATTGTAATGGACTTATCTTCCAGTAAATAAAGTCCTAGATATTCTTTAAAAGCTCTTATAGATGTAATTTGTAGCCCTTTAGCTTGTACTGCTCAAAATTATGGACATATTATGACCATGGCATATTGTTTAAAGAGGTAAGGGGAATGTGGAAAGGCTCCATATTGCTAGTTTGAAATTTCAAGTGCAAACTGTTTAGCTACCCATCTAAAACAACATCAAGTCAACTGTGAAAACAGACAGCTAGATGTCCGAGGAGACATCACACTCAAGATATGTCCTCAATAGGGCCCTACCAAATGTACAATCCATTTTGCTTCATTTCATGGTAGTAAGATTTTTTTAAATTGTGAATTTCATTATTTCAGCTACTGAAGTCTGAAATGTCACAGCATTATAACTGTAATGGTTCTAGCCCAAAAGGGAGTTGGGAGGCGGTTGCAAGGCTATTATGTGGAAGGTGGTGTTGTACTGCTATCCTTACTTTTGTCCTACTGCTGGCCTCCATGCTGCTTTCAGAGCTGGGCAGATGGAGAGCGGATATTGCTGGACGGGAGCCCAGCTCTGAAGGCTGCGCCCCACCAGCAGTAGGGCAGCTGTAAGGGGGGCAATACCCTACCATGCCATCCTTATTTCTTTGCTGCTGCTGGTGGCATCTCCGCCTTCAGAGCTGGGCTCCTGGCCAGCAGCCACCACTCTCTAGCTGCTAAGCTCTGAAGGCAGCACAGAAGGATAATAATACTGCATCCTCCTTTAAATAACCCTGTGACTTCCCCCCTGCAACTCCCCTTCATGCCAAAGTGCCTAAACATCACACCAGATATGGGACTTTTAAGGTGTGTATTGTTTCTTTACAATGATTATCCAGGAGTGGGGCTTCGGATGATTTTGGGCAGAGGCCTCCCAAGAAAAGAAAGTGGGTGGGCTGGAAAGAGAAAAGAACGGTTAGAATAACACTTTTTTTCCTCATTCTACTATCTTGTAACATTTGTGGATCAGTGCTAGAAGAAAGCATACATTACCACTCTGCTGGGACTGCGCTTGCTATTGGTGGACCCAAAAGGGCTTCTAAAGGGTAGCTGGGCAAATCCCTCTCACAACCAGAGTCACAGAAAACATCTATGAAAATAAGAGGGCAACTTGTACTCCACTCCAGCAGGAGCCACCAAAGAGTCGATACCGGAGGCCCCCGACTTGCGACTGCCCAAGTTTCAACTCAACCCCCCACACTTACAACCATTTTTGTAAGTAAGCTGAAAACCCCTGACTGACGTCCTTGGCCCGCATGTACGACGGCATTTGAGTAACGACGTCCCTGACTTGCAACGCTTCCCCAGGAACCGATCACGTCACAAGTCGGGGGTCTCCTGTATACTGTAAATATCTTTTGTTTTTCCTTTCAAGGGCAGACCTGACTGCAGCAGGATGGCCCCCCATTATGCATTTCTAGAACAACAAACATGCCAGGACTTCTAGGTCTACCTCACCCCTGTGTGATCACATGGGGGATGCCATTTTGAAAAGTGCCCCATCACAGCAGGAAGGAGGAGGGAATATACTCTACTCCAGGCAAAACCATGTCCCCTTTTGTCTCAGTACTGAAAAGGGGGACAAACCTTAGAAAAGCAGGCCTGTAGGCATCATTCATGCGGTTTTAAGCCCAAGTTGCCAAGCTAGCCTTTGGGGGCCACACATCCCTCAGCCTCTGCCCCCTCCCCAACTTTGGAACCCCTGTCAGTGTTAATGCTGACCTCAGCTTCTGTATCATTTATTGTTAAGCCCTGTTGCTGCAAAGTGTATGCTTCAAAATGCAAAATGGGCCCAGGAAGGAAAGTGTGTCCTGGCAGTTCCCTCTGAAATTCACAGGTTGTTTGCGGTCCCTATCACAGTTGCCCAGAACTAGGGATGTGAATGGGTAACCAATTAACCGGTTACCCAGTCAACATCAACCTTACTGGGTGATGCCTACTAAGTAACAGTTAAACACTGCCCAGGAGCAGTCCCCCGCCTATTGCCTGTTGCAGCCCCATCAGGCTCCCAAGTGTGGCTACCAGCTCCCAGCCCAGGTGAGGCTAGGAGCCAGAAGCCCCATGTAGGGCCAGGAGCAGGAGACCCGTGGGCTGAGAGATGCTCCAGCCAGGATGGAGCAGTCCCCCACCCAGGATCCTACTTAATCAGTTAACCAGTTAAGTGTTAAATCAACATAGAAGGAAAGAGGTTCTTTTATTATTTTGAGGAACATATGGCATTCAAGAGAGATCAAGCTACAGACCAAAATAAGGTTCTTCCGCTCAAATGTAAAATCAGTACTTCTATATGGCTCAGAATCATGGCGAACAACAAGGACAAACATCAAAAGATTGCAAACTTTTATTAATAAATGCTTGAGTAAAATCACTGGCCTGAAGTGGTCTGACAAGGTTACAAACATTAGCTCACAGGAAAGAGGAGGCCAGTAGACCAAGAGATTTTGAGAAGAAGATGGCCACTAAGGAAGCCACCAACTAGCATTACCAGACAATCCCTATCCTGAAACCCACAGGAGAAAAGGGGAAGAGAAAGGCCAAAGAATAGTTGGAGAAGAGACATGGATGTGAATGTGAGGAAAATGGGCAAAAGCTGGAGAGAATTAGAAAAGGTGGCACAAGATAGAGAGGCTTGGAAAGAAATGGTTGATAGCCCATGCTCCCATAGGAGCTAAGAGCAAAGAAAAAGAATTAAATAGGATTTTTACATCACTCCCAGAAACCTCATAGCCACAGGAGCTCCAATTTTGAGGGGCCATCTTGGAGGAGCTGATAAGGCAGCTTTTGGCCACAAGGGGCCAATAGGTCCATCAGATCATCCAGTACCTCCACAGAAAGAGATGTAGCTGCATCCTCAGGAGGTGGGGGAAAAGGAGGAGGCCAGAAGGAATTCTGGATAACTCAGAACAGTAGTTCTTACATCCCCCTAGTCCTTTTAAGTGCACATAAGATTCAATGTATGCTTTACTTTCCAACACTCGTGTCAATTAATAAATCCAAGACACAACATTTAAACATAACACATGCCATGTTTTAATGACTCTGGAGAGAAATGGCTACTCACGACCACAATGCTTTCTGTGGCTGATCTTGGCGGCTTTTTGTTTATCTTACAAGAGATGCTTGGAAATTTAACACTTCTTAATAAACATGTACCTAATTTGAAAAATAAAGCTCCCTGATTAGTTTCAAAGAAGTCTCTCTGCTTTGTTTAAGTGTCTACTTCTCTTTTTAGCAAGTGTACTGGAAAATTAAAACAAAGGCTAACCTTGAGTGGACATTTCCTTTGAAAACTTCATATCAGCCTTCACCTTGCCAAGTCTTTCTTTATTTATCGCCTGATTTTTCTAGAATGCAAATACATATCATCCAGCTTTCATGAGGCAGTCTGTTGTGCATTTTATTCTGGTAGGGGGAAAGTATTGTGAAACTCCAGTTTGGAAAAGACATTTCCTGATCTTTTTAATACAATATTATCCCTAGAGAAAGGGACATGTACAAGCTCCGTGAATGTGTCCGACTTCAGCAACTTTAAAGAAAGTGCCTTGCTTTTCCTGAGTGCTAAAAACATTGGGCTGGATGTTTATGTACCCGAAACACAATCCTTTCCCATGAAATTCAACCAGTTTTGCAAGCTCTGGGAAGTGAAAAGAGCTGGCACAAATTCAACAAAAGCAACTGTGTAAAGTAAAAAAAGCTTACGGCTCAAATGCCAAATTTCAAGAGACCATACGTCCTCGAATCCACAGCAAAGAGGTTTTTGTTTGTTTGTTTCTAAGATTACAGTATAATGTAAGGTGCATTATAACAAAGGACTTACTGATTATTGTAACACCTAACACTGGTGGGGTGGGAAAAGTCACGTTTTTATAGTAAGCTATGTGACCTCTGAAAGAATTATTTTCACTGGTGGATAATTGTAATCTGGATAAGTGTCGGCTCAATGAAAATAGCTATTCTCAAATTACTGTACATAATTTCCTTCTGCCACTCCCCAAATAATACAGGGTATATTTTAAGGATGTGTTAATATTTCCATCCTAAACACCAGTCAGACTTTCTTTCCAAAGTTTCCTAATAGTTCTGTGCTGAAAACTGGCACACTAGCTATCAGCAGATATTTTTGAAAATCATTGGAGTATTCTTTTTAAATATATATATTAATGGGTAAAAAGGACTTCTTCTAGTTTCAGAGCTTCAAAGTGCTTTTCTAACAAATTAAGTTGTTTCAAAACAACACCCAACATTTGGTAGATATTTATAGGAGAAGATTTGGTTTAATGTAGCCCCTTTCTTACTAAAGATATTGTTCTACAAAACAATTTATAGTGCATTATTTCTATTAATGTAGTGCCTAGGAGCCTTACATACGGACCCAGACCCCACAATACTACATATAATCAATTTCCTACTAGAACATCAATAGCTGAACCCTTCCTCGATATTGTCCACACAACGTTGAACATTAGCTCCTGAAAGAGTGGGAATGTTGGCTAGGAACATCAAGGTTATGTGCTGCACTTTTTAAAAAGGACATTTCTTAATCGGTTTGGGCTCAATATTTCAGTGAAAGATTAGAGTCCGTACTAGGGTGAAGTCCTAACCCTGCTCCCCTTCAAATCAATGAAGGTTGTTCCATAAATTGTAGTGATCACATGATCAAGTACTAGCTACTGACAATACAATTCTTGAACGGAATGACATATTATAAGACCAACTTTGCTTACATTTAACACCTAATTGACATCAAAAGCTAAGTATGGGGCACTTTCAACCCACTATTAGCCTCAGTAGCACCGGGACTACAACTGACAGGGTTTTTTTCCCCCTCCCTCTCCCTTCTTATTCTGATGGTTCCCCTTTTTTTCTCCACTTAAGATCATCTCATCTGACAAAGCAGGACTTACAATACTTAGTATTACATGGGGGTGTTAACAGTGGAAGTGAGCCCAAGTTCTGAAACTGTAGGTGAAACTAAGTCCAGCTGCCCCAAAGGCAGGAAAAGCATTGACTGAGCCATGGGAGCATTGTTATTTTGAAACAAGAGTAATATGAGAATAAGGAATTTTTATCTGATACTGTTCGGAAACAAAAGGGCCCGATCCAAAGCTCATTGAAATCAATGGGTATCCTACCACTGATTTCCACAGGCTTTGTATTGGGTCCTGTTTATACCTGTGCAGACATTGTGTCTAAGACATTTCTGGATCAGAAAGGCAACACATTAGCCCCCTCTGGTGTAAATGATTACATAGTTGCAAAGTGGAGGTTCGGGTCCTAACATCTTCGAAGTGGTGCACACAGAGCAATCGCTTTTTCCCATAATGTTTGCTTGACTCAAAGACTCATCTGCGCTAATCTAAGAAGGGGAAAAAAAGGGTTGATCTAAGATCAAATTTTTAAATACGTCTAAATTGTGCAAACACATACATTTGTGTATTATCTGTTCCTTACACAGAATGCTAATGGCTAAAGGAACTTCTTAAAATTCACTTCCACATTCAATTACAATTAACAAAAATTCTTAATTTCCTATACTAAGCTATTGGACGGTGTTTCACAATTAAATAGTTTCAATCTTTCATCCCAATGGTGCATATGAACCTAGGAAATACTACATGGGATTGCATTCAAAGATATCAAACACCCTGTCTCTGATTCTGGCCAGGAACAGATCACGATGTGAATAATCACACTAAGAACAATTCTGGAGTACCTCAATTGAATTTGCCTCTTAGACTACTGAACATCCCTGATCACTGTATCTCTCTGATAGCCTAGGAGTAATGTTTCCAACTTAAACACAAAAAGCAAGGAGATTCAAAATGTATGGCTTGTCTGAACATTGGACACAGAGTTCAGAGAGGAGCATCCGCATTGCTGGGGGAAAAAATGAGAGAAAGTCATGTGTGCTGCAATAGCTGAAGAGAACCAGACTAAAAGATGTGAGCTTCAACATTAACTTCGCTTTTCCTTGATTTTAGGAGCTTGAGTTACAACATTACTTTAATGGATTTTTCATCGGAGTCCTGAAAGTGGTTTTTTTGTTTGTTTTGTTTTTTGAAGAGGCTAATAAAAAGCAGCTGGAGAAGCATTTGGTGATCATGGATTGATGAGCCTGAGACTAATAATATAGGTTTTGTAGGATTATGATGAGTGTTGTTTCTGTTTTTCAATCACAGTCTTGAACAAAGCCACCAGTGGATTTGGCAAGAAGTCAGATTATATCTATTACTTGCAGTCTTAATGATTTAGGTTTAGATCACAGCATTTTCTTTTCTACTAGCAACAGACTGCCTTACTCTCTCATGTCAGGGGACTTTTCCACTTGCCTTTACAATATCTTTCGTGTTCTCTGTTAGCTATTTGGATTGCAGTAAAACCCAAAATTTGCTAGAAACTTTCCAAAGATAAAAGAAGGCACAGTCCCTGCTCTGAAACATATCTGCCATCTAAATAACTAACAGCAACCCTTTGAGGGCAGGATACTGAATGCATGACAATTCTCTGGCCTTTGCTACACAGGATATAAATCTAGGTGATCATAATGGTCCCCTGAAGTCTATAATATAAAAGCAAAATGATCAAGGTAACAGGCATACACCTTACTCACTGCACTGCTGTTTAAATGAAACATATTTGAATCTTCTCCAACTCCCTTTCTCCATAATTCAACCTTTGGCTTTCTCCCACATCAGCTTCAGCTGTAGTATCCTCGTATCCCTCCCTCCATATAAATAAGCAGCTCACTCAGCTATGTACTTATTACATTTTTTTAAATGATTGACTTGGAGTAAAAGGCAGAGAGAGAGAGAGAGAGAGAGAGAGAGAGATCAGACAATCTATAAAATGGGCCAAATACTCAGGTGGTTTAAATCAACATAGCCTAAGTGATTTCAACAGACCTGTGCCGATTTATACCTGTTCAGGATTTGGCCCAGTAAATGTTGCTGTGAATACAGGCGTCCTCTATCACTGTAATGAGATTTTTAAGTTTATATAACAAAAAATGATTTTCAATTTCTTATTTCTCTCAGTCAAAACACGGCCTGGAAAAAAGTCATTGCTTGTTATGTCTTTAATTCTAGTAAATCACCTCATTCTTTTACATACAAGGCTCAATTCCCAGTAACTTTGCAAATAGGAAGTGCACAAGATATAAAATAGTGCCATTCACTTTAAAATATACCTGTCAGAATAATAGAATATATGTAAATTCTTCTGAAAGCTTTAAATCACAACTACTTCCATTATTGTGAGTCTTGTGATCTTTAACTATTCCTATTCCAATTCAGAAGTACTCAACCATGCTTTACTCAAAGAGACCAGAAAGCAAGTCAATTTTAACAGGCTCTTAAAAAAAAATTTCCCCCTCCAAATATCTAAGTGGTTTCCAGAACTTCACAAATAAATATTCAACAGTGATAATGCAGAAAATAGATTTGGGTCCCTATTTATTGTCTATCTACTGCTCTTCTAAGCTGTAAGCAAAACCAGATGTTGTTACAAGAATACAGTATACATATTAATTATTATTATTTTATTAAAGATTTCACTATTATTGTATTCCAATCATCATTCTGTACACAATTAAGAAAACAATGTATGTCTCCAAAGTTTGCTAACAAGGCTGCCTGCTGGGCAAAGCTATTTGCAGCTGGTCTACCCTGGTGCTAGAGAAGGCAGAATTTCAGCGTGTGAACAACAGGCTAAATGTAAGCAGTTAGCACCCATGTGGTATTTTGCTTAGCTTGTATCCATGCATGCAGCTTTTTATGAATGTATTCCTAGATCTCGTTAATAGCAGGAGACGGTGATAGATCAGTCGGCTCACATTGCTGAAAAGAACACTTCACTATGCAAGTTTTCATTTGAAATAAGAGAGTGTGAGAGAAAAATGTACATCTAAAAAGGAGATAATAGTCATAGTTAAGAGGAGAGGGATACTTGAGTTCTGTTCAGCGCCAAGCTGTTGGTCACTGTACAAAAAATCTTCTGTTTAAGACACCATGGTTTTTGGAAACAAATCATAAAAAATAAATCCACACAAAAAAAGCTGCACACACTCAGGAATAGTATATTACCTCCATCAAAAGCTAAACGTGTTTTCTCCCCTTTAATATGAGGGAAAGAGTTTGGGAGTTTTGTTTGTGTAATACCATCCATACAGGTAATAGTTTCCGGTTACTTTGTCAGAGTTAAAAAGGCCACGTTAATGTTTAAACTAATAGCAACAGGTTTGGATTATATATAGCTTGCAGCAACCCTTTCTTCTGCTAATTTATGCCTCATTATTATTCACCTGCAGACCACTGGAAGCTAGATGCCTTTAAGGAGAGGTTTTATAGCAACAGAGCTAATGATTAACCACTTTTGCCTGTCTGGTGAGAGTTAATATAGCAAGCACCACCACAAAGCCTGATCCCTACGAATAGGGCCCTACCAAATTCATGGTCCATTTTGGCCAGTTTCACAGCCATAGGATTTTAAAAATCAGTCATTTTAGCTATTTCTATCTGAAATTTCATAGTGTTGTAATTGTAAGAGTCCTAATGCAAAAACGAGTTGGAGGAAGGGGTCAGAAGGTTATTGTAGGGAGGATGTGGGGGCACCGCTACCCTTATTTCTACACAGTTGCTGGTAGCAATATTGTCTTTAGCGCTGGACAGCTGGACAGTGATGGCTGCTGGCCGGGAGAAGGCAGAGCAGCCACCAGCAGCAGCACACAGCTAAGGATGACATGGTATGATATTGCCACCCTGACTTCTGTATTGCTGCCTGGCGAACTAGGCCCTCAGTCAGCAGCTGCCAGTCTCTGGATGGCTGGCTCTGAAGGCAGCAGCACACAAGTAAGGGTGCTTACTTCCGCACTGCTGCTGATGGAGCACTGCTTTCAGCTGTGGGTGTTTGGCCAGCAACCACTGCTCGCCAGCTGCCCGACTCTGAAAGGAGCACAGAAGGGCAACCCTGTGACCCCTCCCTCGAAAATAACCTGCCTGCCACTTCCTTTGGATCGGGACCCTCAGTTTGAGAAACTCCAGTCTCCGGCACGGACCTCCATCTCTAGGACTCTTTCCAGGTTGGTATTCCAACACAGGACTCCAGTGTCTCATATTAGCAGGCCCACCGATGGTGGGGGATGTATGGGGCGGGGGGAGCAAAAGGGGCAACTACCCCAGGCCACAGAGATACAAAAAGGCCTGGAGCTTCCGAATGCCACTGTTGCCATGGCAGTGGTGGCACCCAGAGCCCTGGGCCCTTTAAATTGCTGCTGGAGTGCAGCGCGGCATGCTTTGAGCAGCACTAAGGGTTGTCTGGGGGAGGCGCAACACTCTTCAGGCAGCACTGAGGGCTGCTGAGCCTCAGCCCCGCCCCTTCCACATGAGAATCGGTCCTGTCTGGAGGTGTGGAGCAGAGCCCTCCTGCCTTGCCCAGGGGCCGGGCGAGGCTGGCAGCTCTCTACATATTACCTACAGACTTGGCAATAATCCCAAACAAAATTATTAATGGAAACTAAAGCTCATCAGGCACTATATAATCCAGGTCAGTGAATCTGCTTAGTTTTAAGAAAACATCAACAATGACAATGACATGCAGAACCCAATGACATGCAGAACCCAAGCATCGATTCCTAGATTCCTCGAACTGCAAGGGACTTTGAGAGATCATTGAGTCCAGACTCCGGCCCTCATGGCAGAGCCAAATACCATCTAGATCATCCCTGATCGATGTCTGTCCAACCTGCTCTTAAATATCTCCAGTGATGAAGATTCCACAATCACTCTAGGCAATTTATCCCAGTGTTTAACCACCCTGAGAAGTAGGAAGTTTTTCCTAGGGCTCATCTAGACTACGCCAAAGTTATGAAAAAGGATATGCAAATTCCCATGGATTATGTGGGGCTTTCCGGCAACCCCCGCCCTTTTTTGAAAAGCCGCGTAAACCACATTTTTTGAGGAAGAGAGGCTTTTTGAAAAAGGGGAGGGATTGCTGGAAAAAAAAACACGTCCCGACTACTTTCACTTTCGAAAGCAGAGCTTTCCTGTGGAAATTTGCATATCCTCTTTTGGAACTTTGGCGTAGTCTAGACATAGCCATAACCATAACCTTAGCATCCCTTGCTGCACTTTAAGCCTACTGCTTCTTGTCCCATCATCAGAGGACAAGGAGAACAATTTTTCTCCCTCCTCCTTGTAATACTCTTTTAGATACTTGAAAACTGCTACCATATCCCCTCTCAGTCTTCTCTTTTCTAAACTAAACAAGCCCAGTTCTTTCACTCTTCCCTCATAGGTCATATTTTCTAGACCTTTAATCATTTTGTTGCTCTTCTCGGGACCTTCTCCAATTTCTCCACATCTTTCTTGAAATGCAGTGCCCAGAACTGGATACAATTCTCCAACTGTAAGTAAGTAATTTTTAATTTGTTAACTTCTAAAGCCACCCCATTTCCACTAGCATCCAGTGTGTTAGGCATCCTGTCACCATCAAACTTCTTGGTGAAAGCTGAAACAAAGAAGTCATTAAGCAGCTCTGACATTTCCAAGTTCACTGTTAGTGTTTCTTCCTCTTGACTAAGCAATTGGCCTACCTGTCCTTGGTCTTCCTTCTGCTTCTAATATATCTGTAGACCATCTTGATCCCCTTTATGTCTCTAGGTAGACTGAGCTCATTGTGTGCCTTTGCCTCTCTAAACTTGCCCCTGCATACCTGTGCTGTTTGCTCATATTCATCCTTTGTAATTTGATCTAGTTTCCACTTTTTATGACTATTTTTTGAATTTTAGATCATGTAAGATCTCCTGGTTGATCCAAGGTGGCCTCCTGCCATACTATCTGTCTTTCTTACGTAGTGGAATAGTTTGGTTTTGAGCCTTAATAATGTCCCTTTAAAAAACTGCCAATTCTCTTCAATTGTTTTTCCTCTTAGTCGTGCTTCCCATGGGATTTTACCTACCAGCTCTGAGTTTACTAAAATCTGCATCCTCATTAACTAACAGGGGTTGCACGGGTGATGGCGAGGACAAGTTTTAGATCTTAGAATACAGATGCAGTTTCCAAACTAATTAGTGGCTTTAGGTAATAAGAGGATTTTTAAAAGCCTTCAGTCAGCTACCATTACACTCCAGTGGGTACTATTTCTCCACAGGGAGTGCTAAGCCCCCGTGCCAAATGCCCCCAAATAAATGCTACACCTCTAATTTATCTTTCTCCTAAATTTTCTCTCACAACAGTCCTCCAGCATCTACATGCTCAAAGATTGCTGGGCTTTAAGGCTAAGGGATATAAGCAAGTCTGCACAATAAAAATGTGTGTGTTAAAAACAGTCCTATAGTCGTTAACCTTTGGGTACATGAAGCGATGTTCTTTTGAGATAGGAACAGTTAAGGCAAGATCAATAGGCTTCTGGATTAGTATTAGGAAATGCCAGCTCTGTATTAATTGAGCATAACACCAGCAATCAATGCTCCTCACAGCCATGCTGAGTACAGTGGGCGGGTGCAGCGGAAGTCACAAGACACAAGATGTTTGTTTTATAGTGTCAACGAAACAATTAGTGACCTCTGTGCAGTTGAGGAGAGGGATAGGAATGGTTAACTGCTTAACCAGTAGGGGCTGGAGCAGCTCCTTGCATTCTGTGGGTAAGGGGCTACTCCTGCCCCATAGGGCCTACCGCAGACAGGGGCTGCTCTAGCCAGACAGAACAGTCCCCATCCATGGTGGGCCCAGCCCAGACATCACACTGCAGGCAGGGGGATGCTTCATCCAGCCGGCCAGAGCAACCCTTGTCTGTGGTTGGCTTGGCCTGGTTTAGTCCCCCTGCAACCGACAGGAGCAGGCTGGCCAGTCGGCGGAGCAGCTGTTGTCCACAGCATGGTGGCCACTCCAGCCTCTGCGCCCGTCCATCCTTTAATCAGTTAAATTAATGGAGATTACCTATCTCCTAGAACTGGAAGGGACCTTGAATGGTCATCGAGTCCAGTCCCCTGCCTTCACAGCAGGACCAAGTTCCATCCCTGACAACTTTTTGCCCCAAATGGCCTCCGCAAGGATTGAACTCACAACCCTGGGTTTAGCAGGCCAATGCTCAAACCACTGAGCTATCCCTCCCCCATATTTAACTGATTAACCACTTCAATGGGATTTTACATCCCTAGTAAGGATAGGCTCTTAAAGGGTCAGTGAACTCATTACTGAAAATAATATTGTAGGGCCCCGCAGACCTGTAACCATGCAATGGGCTGGCTATGCCCTAGCACCCAAATTGACTGGGGGGGGGGGCAGTCATGAAGAGACTGGCCTTTCTACCATCCCCGCACAGAACCCTAGCTGACTAGAATGCCGACAGGAAACCCTGTCCCAATTTCCGACTCCTAATCCACCTCGGGTGGGAGGATGGGATCGTCATCGTAGGGGAAGGCGTGTACTGACGCCACAGGGAACAGCCAATGAGCCAAAGCCACTGAGAGCCTTCCTTCTGCAAATCCATCTGCCTTTGAAGGTCCCATTCCAGTATCCAGCCAGCCTGCCATGTTCACTGCAGAACTATAGCTGCTAAACGGTGTTCAACTCTTACATACCTGGGCAGAGCACCAAGGGTCCCAGCAGACATATAACCAGTGTCAATGGCATCTTCAAAGCCTGCAGGCTGCTGAGGTGAAAGGTTGTCACAGGAATAAGTTGTCACCCAGAGCCAGTGGAAGGCGGGAGGCGAGGGGGGGGTGAGAGGATGAAACCATTGAGACAGATTTAATCCATTCCTTAGACGGCACCATGGGAAGCCTCCAAACACTCAGGCAGGCCTTCAAAATGGCTGAGGTTCTCTCATCACTAACTGATAATGTAACATATTCGGATGCGTCTCCAACATTATCAACGGAACTGCCAATGGAGGCTTCCAAGAAGGGAGACATGGCTGCCCTGAGGGACAGCTTCCAAAGAAGAACCTCTGAGTCTTAGGAAAACCAGTTGGATCCTATTGGAGCTGAACCAACTGCTGCAAGATCAATTAGCACAAAATCTTGCCGCGGTGCAATGCAGGTAAGACACAGTGGGCAATGCCTAGAAGAACAGGGTTAAATATCAATGAGGGAAGGGTTGGGGGGGTAGGGGGCAGATGGGAAAGTCTTATTGTACATTTTTTCAAGGGGTGTTTCTTTAAATCCACTGCTTAGGCAGAAGACAAGAATACATTTGTAGTACAAATACAGACATGGCAATTGATACAAGTAGCAGCAAGAGGGGCAAATAATCCATTTGCCGAAAAGTTACAAATCCAAAAGCAACCCCCACCTCCCCCCAGAAATCTCCATTTACAAAAGACATTCTTCGGTACTGTCCTTTGAACGCTAAGCAGGATCAAAGGTTTGATCCTCTGCGGAACTGATGCAATGTGTTCCGTGTATCGCGCCGGGTAACAAAGTGACAGGAAGGCCAGCTGTAATGTGCACTGCTAAACAGGGTGCAGAGTTATTCCTTCCTTGCAGAAATAAGGCATGGCTGCCCAATTGTGAACAGCGCCATCTTTAATGCCAGTTATTAAATGAGCTTGTTTGCATAGACCTATAAAAACCTGGATTTAGCATCTGTGAGAGGCATCGTCTAAACCTCCCCGGTTATTTCGGTCCTGCAGTAGCACCTAAAAGCCACAGTCATAAACATCTGTACAAGGTGTTGTACACAAAGGGAGGACCGAAGGGAAAAAAAATCAGCAGTTCCTCCCCAAAGAGCTTATAGAATAAAAGCCTTTGTCTAATGAGGCAGCAGCAAAGTAATCCTAGCACAAAACTGTCTTGCCCCTGATTGGAAGGGAAACAAAGGAAGGACTTCCTCTAGCGCTAGTTCAGTCTCTGGTACCTATGCACTCCTCTCCCGAATGGGCCAATGAGCTGGTCCTGTGGAAGCTGGAACCAAAACCCAAACTCATCTCAGAAGTCACTGAATAGACACTAGATGGGAACAACTTTGAAATCCTACTCTGTGAGGCTAGATTGACACTGGTGAACCACAGTGGCTCTCTAGCTTACCAGCAATGCCTTGAATCGTCACTAGATGGGAACAACTTTGAAATCCTACTCTGTGAGGCTAGATTCACACTGGTGAACCACAGTGGCTCTCTAGCTTACCAGCAATGCCTTGAATCGTCCAGGTCATCAATCTATATACTATAATCTATCTATATATCCTATAGATTTAGGAATCTGTCTTTCTGGGCTTCTGTCTGAGTCCGTTTGTTCAAGTTCTCCTCCTAAACATTGAGAGTTAGGATCACCAAATTTGGTATGAAGTTTCCTCTTATGCTAACTTAAAGCAAGGTCAGGGGTTGTTTGTGCCAAGGAAATGGGAAGTGTCAGGAATGGGACTGTTTTCCATAACATGGAAAGGGAGGGGCACAGAGAAGAGGGACGTCATACTGAGCGCGTCCACTGGAGGCAGCTGCACCACCAAGGGAGTGGCCATCAGGACTGCAGCTCACCCTCTGGCCTGCCACCAGATTGGGTAAAGGAGTCCCCTTCTCCAGCCCCCCCCCCCACCTCGGCGCTTGGCTGCAGTGCCCAGGCGGGGCAAGGCCCATGCCAGCCAGGAAGGCCTGGGGGAAGACAGAAGTCCTCTAGCAGCAGGTGTGGGGGGGAAGAAGGCCACACTGGATGGGACCCCCTGCCCTGAGCCCCTCCTCACCCCACAACCCTCACTCTCACTTCCCCCCCAGCCTCCTGCCCTGCCCCTACCCTCCCCCCACACAAACACCTCCAAGGCTCTGCCCTGTCTCCTACACCCCCCACATACCACCACTGCCTGACAGACACGAGCAGTGCTGGGTAAGTCTTCCAGTAAGCACTAATTTAAGAAAGCTGTCCCACAGGTATATTCATAAAAAATAAAATCCCATTCTATTAAGGACAAAAAGTCAAGCAATAGAAAAATAGGAAATGACAATTGTACTTAAGAACATAAAACAGCCATATAGTGTCAGAGCAAAGGTCCATCTAGCCCAGTATCCTGTCTTCCAACAGTGGCCAATGCCAGGTGCCCCAGAGGGAATGAACAGAACAGGGAATCCATCCCGTCACCCATTTCGTGCTTCTGGCAAACAGAGGCTAGGGACACCATTCCTGTTCATCCTGGCTAGTAGCCATTGATAGACCTATTCTCCATGAATTTCTCTAGTTCTTTTTTGAATCCTGCTGAAGTCCTAGTCTTCACAACATCCTCTGGCAAGGAGTTCCACTGTGACTATGCATGGTGTAAAGAAATACTTTCTTTTGTTTGTTTTAAACCTGCTACCTATTCATATCATTTGGTGACTCCTAGTTCATGTGGTAAGGCTCAATTCTCCTCTGATTGAAATCTAGACGAGCAAGTCCTTTCTTTGGATAACGGGCCAGACTCCAGTGCCAGGCCTGGGGTGGGAGACCTTTATCCTAACAAGCCTATGTGGTAGGTATCCTTGCACTTCCACTAGTCAGAGAATTCTGTATTGGGAAGGGACCTCCAAAACAAGACGATCCTGGACCAGTTCACCAACCTTGGAAGAGCCAGTTACTTTCCTCTGTGTTCACCAGTTTCTTACACCAGTAAATCTTCAGAGAAGAGTAACAAATAGCTCACACACAGTTTCTCATTCCGATAGCCCATTTCATTTGAAGCTACTGTGAAGAAAAAAAAAAGTACTGCACAAGTTTAATAGAATACAATTCTGCACTTGTCTGAAAAATGTCACTCTCATTTCTTCTCTGTTATAATGGAAAAGATTTCCTGTGTTAGACTGTACAAATGCATCGTTCTTGTAGCAGTTGATTTTATTCTGAATCCACTGACAAACCCCGGTGGCTACACCACATTGTGTAGCCTGACTGCTTTGAAAAAGTTCTTGTTCTTTCGCCCTAGCACTTTAATTAAAGAAGCTACTGGAGTTCAATGGCTCCAAGCTATCTCTCCATGACAATCTTCCCTGCAGTCAGCAGAAGAAAGGTTTTTCCTTCCTAATGCTATACTCTTTAATCATTCATCACCCGATCTGAGATTTCAGTTGCCAAAAGCTGTTTACCAACAGCACAACACTTCAAAGCAGAGGCAAAAAGAAAAATCTCTTATCAATGTAAGTGCTAGGTAGTAAGCCAGACTTCCAGACTCTCATACACCTCCATTATCATCTCGTGGAGCTTCACACCTATCCAATAGTTTACATCGTGTTACAGCAAAATCTCGAAACAAGATTCCAATATGTGCCGGCCAGCACATCACTACCATGTCACTGTGTTCCGCTCAATACAAGAGGCAGGAGAAATGCGGGCTGAAGACAGAGACGCCATCTTCAAAAAGGGGATTCCATGGATCAGAATATATTCCTATTACTATTCAAACCGGCTGCTCCCAGAAAAAGGCTTTACCGGTGCAGATGTTATGCTACGGATAGGTTGTGTCTAAAGAACTGGCTCCCACTATTGGCAATGGTCAAATTGCCTTTGACTTCAACGGGAGTGGAACTGAGCCAAAGCTGAGCACTTCTGAGAAACCCCATCTGTTAGGACATAGATATTTAGGCCTGCCTGCAAAGGCTATGTAAGAACAAAGTCTATCAATTTGAGGTTTTGTTCTTAGGCTAAGGCTTTTGAAACATTCCAAACCAGTTCAAAGCATTTATATTGAAATGAAGTGCATTGCAACAGTTTGGGACAGTTATCTATGGCCGACTGGTAAAGGGAAGAGCCTAGAAACTTAGGCTCATAGCTTTCTGTCTAGCACTTATTAATATCTGGGGTAGAAAAATCTGCATTTTTTCATTACTTTATGGTTTTGTCCATGAGTGCACAAGATGATAAACAATTGCTCCTGCAGAATATCCTTTGTGAAAGGCAAAAAGCTTAACATGCCCATCACAAAACACAATATTCGGTGATGACCTATTGACAGAGGGTAAGGAGAAAAGCAAACATGTCTGCACTCCTCAAATTCCTGCTATAGTCCCATAGTCTAGACACTGGGAAGTCAACAAGCGATATCACCTGATGAAAGATTAAATTACTAGAATAGCGTTTGGTGTAATCTGTGCCGGCTCACGGACCAAAACCCTCCTCACCCCTGGAAAATTCCACATTTGGACCTGACTTTCAAAAACTAAGGGCTTGTCTACATGGCCACTTTACTGTGCTGTGACTTTTTCGCTCGGGGTGTGAAAGAGACCCCTTTTCCTGAGTGCAGCAAGTTATAGCACTGTAAAGTGCCAGGGAAAACAAGCTCCATGCGCTGTGTGTAGTGGTCCTCAAAGAGATGGTTTACCTAAAGCACTGAGAGAGCCCGCATGATAGGAGGGGGTTACCTTTCTAAGACATCAGATCAAGTTGCTCTAAGGAACACCAAAATATATCTAATTCTACAGGTATGTCTGCACTGAACATTCCATACGGTAGTGTATAAAGAACTACACTATATGCCTCCATATTACAGGTAAAATAGCAGTGTAGACAGCAAGGCATTGCTCAGAGGCACAGCTGAACAGTGAATGTGATTAATAATTGAAACAACTACCAAAGGCAGTGGTGGATTCTCCACCTCTTGATGGCTTCAAATCTAGACAGAATGCCTTTGGGCAGGGGCGAATGAGAGTGCTGCGGGGCCCACGGCAGTGCCATGGGGCCCCGGGCAGTGAAATTTTGCGGGGCCTCTCCTTTGACACAGCGCATGCACCGTGGCACCACGGCACATGCGCGGGGCCTCAGGAAGCACAGGGCCCAGGGCAGCCGCCTCGCTCGCCCTGCCCTAAATACGCCGCTGCCTTTGTGGAAAATATACTTCCACCAAAACAAGTTAGTAGTAGGCATGTAAGAGTGCACCTGTTTAAATGGTTAACTGATAATCATGAATTATTGGTTACCCAAACGGCTACACAGTTACATGCAGCTCCTGGTCTGGTTCCTGGGGAGCTGCCTGCCACCACGTGCTGCTGCCTCTGATACAGAGGTAGCAGCTGGCTCCACAGACACAGGGTGATAGGCAAGAGCTGATGTGTGCTGGAAGTCAGCTTAAAAGCCAGCTCCCAGCACACACCAGCTCCCAGGAAGCTGGCTGCCTCCCCACGTGTAACTGTGAAACTGAGTAAATGTTCAGCAGCTATAAGTTTAATCAATTACACGCATTTTAACATCCCTGGTTAGTAGGGTGAAATTTAATAGCCTGTGATTTACAAGAGGTTGGACTGGATGTTTTAATGTTCCCTTCTGGTCTTATAATTTAAACACCAAAGAACTCTTTCCTGACGAGATCCCAGGCAATCCTAATGAGGAACCTTATAAATTTTTAAGATTTAGGTTCCTTATTAAAATAAAACATGTGAAATTACGTACATGAACAAGTCGACTTGCGAGCCAGCTCCTCTCTGGGAGGAGTCGAACAGGTGAAAAGTTATGCAGTGGCAGCTACACCAAATAAGGCTATGTCTAGACTACGCTGAAGTTTTGAAAGAGGATATGCAAATTCCCACCCAATTTGCCTATCCTCTTTTGAAACTTCAGCCTAGTATAGACAAGCCCTAAAATTGATTGATCTACAACAGTAAGTTTAAAAGACAGACAGAAGGGCTATGTCTAGACTGGCATGATTTTCCAGAAATGCTTTTAACAGAAAAGTTTTCCGTTAAAAGCATTTTTGGAAAAGAGCGTCTAGATCGCACGGACACTTTTCCGCAAAAGCACTTTTGGCGGAAAAGCGTCCGTGCCAATCTAGACACACTTTTCCGCAAAAAAGCCACGATCGCCATTTTCGCGATCGGGGCTTTTTTGCGGAAAACAAATCTGAGCTGTCTACACTTTTGCCTGACTACAGGACTTTTGCCTGAACGGGAGCAGCATAGTATTTCCTCAAAAAGCACTGATTTCTTACAGTAGGAAGTCAGTGCTTTTGCGGAAATTCAAGCGGCCAGTGTAGACAGGTGGCAAGTTTTTCCGGAAAAACGGCTGATTTTCCGGAAAAACTGGCCAGTCTAGACAAAGCCAAGAAGTGTGATTTTACAACTGATTGTGTCCCTTTACCATGGGAAAGGATACACTTGAGATTTTAGGACAGCCAACATCTAGACTAAAATCACCTCACAGAACTGTTATTCAGAAGCATGTTACTAATCTCATACATTTGCGTCAATTTGTGAACAGAACTCCGTAATTTACCAAGTTGAGATTTAATGAAAAAGCCTAAAAGCATATTGGAGCCATAGCTTACAATCCAAATAGCGTCTTACTCTTGGTGTCAAAACTTGTGATTCTAACCACTGTTTAAGAGGAACAGAAGACCTGGATCAGGGCTGCTGAGGGAACAGGGAGGGGAAATGAGGCAGTTGCCCCAGGAATGAGCAATTTTAAAGGGCCCAGGACTTGCAGCCAACATGGCTGCTACTGTGGTATCAATGGCAGCTGGAACTCGGGCTCTTTAAATGTGACATGCGCTGGCCGGTGCTGAGGGCCGGCTATGCCTAGCCCTGCCCGTTTTGCGCAAGGGACCACCCCTTCCAGGGGGCCTGAAGCCATGCCCCCTCACATTACCCAGGGCTCAATCCTATTCTCGATAAACACGTTTTAGACAGATGCCCCCATAGAAGGTGGACAAAATAAATAGAGGAAGCTCTTGCCATTTGCAGTTTCACTATCCACAGATTCACATATCCAGGGTACGCTGTGCCACCCAGCCCACGCCCACGACGCAGCACACTGACGCTTTTTCAGCACTCTCCAGCAATGGAGCCTGAAAGTTAAAAGGCAATGCTGCCGTATTGGGAAATTTTAGCTATGACATTTGCTGACTGCTTTATTACATGCAACTATTCATCTATTGCATCTTTACGCTGTTTTATATGGGAAACGTGGTTGTTTTGTGTCATGAACACTCTTCCGTATTCGCAGCTTTTCCCATTTGCAGTGATCTCAAGAATGTGTCCCCCACGAATGGTGGGGGCTTTCTGTAAAGAGGCATTGTCAAAGCTCTCCTGAGAAGGATAGTCACAAAACACATACTTTATTTACCTCCAAGTAAAACTCAGTTAGAGCACATAATGCCGCAGTATGTGCACCAGGTCACCAGTCTAGTAGTGGGATATTAAAAGCTATAAAGCACAGCAGTACCCAGGTTTCTGAGAAGAGGTCAGGAACACACAGAAGTCTTATCTTCCAATTAAACAAACAGAACAGAGCCTCTGTTATTAATCCAGTGTGGAATACGTGTCTTTTCTGCCAACGCTGGCTTTACGGTTGTTTCTAGTGTTGGCTATATGATATGATAATGTGCTAAAGTTGTCTTAACCAAGGGGTGTATTATATGAAGATGTTTTTCCCCTTCAGCCATTTCTGTACAGTTTTATTACTGGCTACTGTAAAACTACACCTTGAACACAGCTGTTTCTTATCCTCTTGAAAATGGACTTCTGTGAAAATCACAGACAGAAAATGCTTTGATCTAGCACCCTGGTATCTTTTACCTGAACTCCTGGATAACTTGACTTTTTCTGCCCTAGAAACTGATAATCCCCTGGAAATGCTTAGGTATTGTCCAGCACAATAATGGCTGTTTATCCCTAGCCCAAATGTATATGGCTCCCAATCTATGTTTCTTCAGGTACAAATCACAGCATGGGAGAAAGCAGAGATGAAGGCTTTACTGGAGACATAGCACTGGCATTCAAATAATCCAAAACTCGGGTGATTTTACATTTAGACTTGAATTGTTCACGCTTCTCTATATTCTGGTTGCTATATGCTTGTCTACTCATTCAATATCCCTATGTTTAGCTAAAATGGTACATGAGGTCATGATTTTCTCCAAAAAGTGTCCCATCTTGTAGGTGAAATGCCTTTTGTATACTGACTAAAATGAGGTCACTGATTAGATGCACTATCTAGTTATAGGTCAGTTCTGAGATTCTAGTTTTACAACAAGCTACAAGACAAATGATAGCAGGAAAAACCTGTGATCCAATTATTATGATTTCCACCCCATTGACTACTCTACACTTTCTTTCTAGGGCTATGTCTACACAAAGGGATTTTTTTTTCGGAAAAAGATATACTAATTGTGAACTGCAATTTACGTACCTTTTTCTATTTGTTTTTTCAGCAGAGGCTTTTCCGACATTTGACCCATCTACACAGGGCCAAATGTCAGAAAAACCTCCTCTTTCGGAAGATCCCTTATTCCTCATAAAATGAATAAGACAGGGAGACTGAAAGAATGCACCCACTGTTTTTAGAAACTGATCCAAAAAAGTGGGCATGTTTCCTGGACACACAGTCTGCAAACTCTGCAGTCTAGACATAGCCTAGGATTATGATACAACTTCATTGAAATTCAACAAGAATTTCTTAACATTTAATCTTCTGCACGTTCCCTGCACTCCCCGGATAAAGCTACATTTGTAATTTCATCATTTAAGGCTAGATTGGAGGTACAGTTTTCAGAAGTAACTGATTTACAAGCTTATGTCTCATTTTCAAAACAACGTCATCTCCTAAATCCCAAGGAAAAGTCGATGGGAGCGCGATGACTCTGAAAATGTTACTCTGAGCCTTTAGGAAACCTCTCTGCATAGCCCTCAAAAGAGTACAATCCCTCCTTTGCCCCTCTTGCATACATGGAGCCTACAGTCTACACCCACCCTGCTTAGCAGGCCACAGCCCAACTTCTTCTCAACCCTTTTTGGGGCTCTATGCAACCCTTGTGATGCACTGAGTATCCCTTGCACTCTCAGGTTGGTTAGATTACCCTTCTCCTTATCAAATACTCAAGTCACAACTCTGGTGAATCCTCTAAAAACAGCAGTTAAATTCCAAAAACATAGTATTATCTATCTGCAGGCCAACTGGCAAGAAGCTTTTCCAGCCTAGCACATCTAACAGCAGGGGGCAAGGATAGATGATCCCAAGCCATCATCCGTCACACTCAGATACACCATGATTGCCGTAGCAGCTCTTCCAAGACGGTAGAAGACAAAGACAAAACAAAAATGTATTGTCAGCAGGCTGCAGTAGACATTCTAGCACCTGTCCAGTTGACTAATCTCTGCATTCTACTAGAATATACAGGATACCTCAAGGAGATTGTCATTACACAGACATCAACACACTACAGTTTGCTTATCCATACCGTGACAGAATATACCCCTGTATTCAGACCCTATACAAACACCCCCTCTCTCTTCCTGCCCACCTCATTCTCTGCGCCTGAGAAGACAAAAGGAAACAGCCACAAGACTCTGGGGGAGGGGAGGGTCCTGACCTGAAAATTGGGTCAATCACCAGTTGGAGTATGTGGTGAGAAAGTTTGCTTTGCAGCTCAGACAGCTTCTTAAGTAGCCACTAATAAGCCATTTATCTTTAGTTTTCTTGTAACCATTTCTGACTTTTATGCCACTTTACATGTACTCACTTAAAATTTATCTCCTTATAGTTAATAAACTGGTATGTGATTCCCTTAAAGGAATAATGGACTTAAAATGTTTGGACCGTCTAGGGAGGGCTGCGCAGTATAGTATATACATAGGAAATCCACAACTGGTGGTGTGCTGAAGTCACCCTGATGAAAGCCAGGGTATGACGGGTAGCCTGCGGTTACATAGACACTCAGGGTTCGGCTTACATGCCAGAAGGCTGGTTGTGAGTGCCCGGGGGAAGTTATTATATAGCAAGGCATAATAAGGCACCCAGGATAGCAGGGAAGGGGTGACACACCCCTGTCATTGGTCTGAACAGTGCCTCAGTATGTCACTTATACATATTTCATTATTGATAGTATCTATCATTGCCAGAGAGCTCACCCATGATCCAGCCTGCTAGGTGCTGTTCACACATACAGCAAAAACACAGTCTAAAAACAGACAAAGAGAGCTAAAGCGGTGTGGGGAAAGGAAGTGGGAGGTGTTTAGCAAATGGGGACGGAGTCCCGGAGAGATTAGGTGAATTGCCCAATGCCTCAAATGACGGTTAGGGCAGAGTCAGGAACTAGATGTAGATATTCTGACTCTCGATCCATTTCCTTACCAAAAGGCAATCCTTTCCTTTTGCTTAGTTACTGGGTCAAAGTTCACCCAGGCTGCAATCTATTAAAGCAACACTTGTGGATAAATTGGATTTAAATTCAAACTCAGGTAATGGCATTACATTTCTTTGTCATGTTACCCAGTCAGACTAAGGGTGTGTCTAGACTACAGGGTTTTGTCAACAAAAGTGCACTTTTTGTTGACAAAACTATACCTGTGTCTACACTACTGCCGAGTTCTGTCGACATAATGTCGACAGAACTCGGCAGTTTTGTCGATGGTGGTAAACCTCATTCTACAAGGAATAACACCTTTTGTCAACAGAGTTCTGTTGACAGAAGGCGTTATTGCATCTACACTGTCCATTGCATCTACACTCTCATGTCGACAAAGCGGCTTGCTTTGTCGACAGAACTGGATGTAGTCTAGACGCTCTTTGTCGACAGTATCTGTCAACAAAGCCTCTGTCAACAAAAGTCTGTAGTCTAGACATACCCTAAAGTTTGCTATGCTCTTGTTAAAGAAGACCAGTTTTGCAACTGACTTACTAAGACGAGTTTCTAGTATTAGATGGCATTCAAACAGCATAGCAATCTGTACTCCAAACACAGTGCAAGTGTAGCCCACATACCTTTTGGGTGTGATGCTCTGTCCCATCTGGTGACCCCAAGACCATTTAGAAAGAGATGAATGAGTATGCTCTGCAGTCTTAGCTAAGGGCCATATGGCTTTTACCTCACACAATCATAAAATGCTAGAACTAGAAAGGACCTTGACAGGTCAAAGCCATGGTTAACATGGCAGGACCAAGCACCATCTAGATCATCCCTGAAAGATGTCTGTCTAACGTGTTTTTAAATATCTCCAGTGATGGAGATTCCACAACCTCCCTATGCAATTTATTCCAGTGTTTAAACCACCCTGACAGGCAGGAAATTTTTCCTAATGTCCAACCTAAATCTCCCTTGCTGCAATTTAAACCCATTGCTTCTTGTCCCATCATCAAAGGCCAAGGTGAACAATTTTTCTCCCTCTTACTTGTATAACACCCTTTTAGGTACTTGAAAGCTGTTATCATGTCCCCTCTAAGTCTTCTCTTTTCCAAACTAAACAAGCCCAATTCTTTCAGTCTTCCCTCATAGGTCACATTCTCTAGATCTTTAATCATTTTTGTTGCCATTCTCAGGACCTTCTCCAATTTCTCTACATCTTCCCTGAAATGTGGTGCCCAGAACTGGACACAATACTTCAGTTGAGGCCTAATCAGTGCAGAGTGGAGCAGAAGAACGACTTTTGTGTGTTGTGAACAACACCCCTTTTCATGCATCCCAGAATCATGTTTGCTTTTTCTGCAACATGTCACACTTTGACTCATATTAACTTGTGGGTCCACTATGACCCCTAGATCCCTTTCTGCCGTACTCCTTCCTAGTCAGTTCTCTGACAAATATTCTAATTTCCAGACTAATTTATTCATGACCACTTTATCTATTCACTCTATCTGTTCTTTTGCCAGTACTGTTCATTAGCTTAAATCATTCTCTCCTTAATGTTTAGGCTCTTCATGTATTTATAGATAGCTACCACACCCTTCTCTCAGCCTTCCTTTTACTAGGCTAAGATGGGCTCTCCCTTCCACTTTAAATTCAACTTTCTTGAATACAGGTGGTCAGAAGGAGATTCCTCCCTTTTCACTCCCTGATCATAGCAATCTGCATCTCCGTGACTGTGCTGTGTGTGTCTGCATGGCCATTCACATCTCAACTGTGCATGCCTTGCAAAGCATGTACAAACCACGAAGTTTCTACAAAGTATACAGGAAAGCGATGTTTCTAATACAATGCATGTGTTTTGGTATTCTTGTAAACAAATTTAGAAACAAAAATGTGCCCACAGGTAAGATACAGCATGTGACGTTCCAAACAATTCTTCATCTAAAGAAATGGGTTGTGCCCACGAAAGCTCATGTCCCATCTATATATTTTTTTGTTAGTCTCGAAGGTCCTGCAGGACTATTCACTGTTTTTTAAAGTTTTTTCCAATTTGAATTGGGTGTGCTGAAGTGCTGAGTGTGCAGGCTTATAATGGGACACTATGGCCAGGTCTACACTAGACCTGGAAGGTTGGGTAAAGGTATATGCTTCCAGCTATGTAAAATATGTAGCTGGAGTTGGCTTACCTTAAACTGAGCATGGTGCCATCTTCACAGAGAGAGGCTGACAGGAGCAAACACTCCCATCAGCTTCCCTTCCTCCTTGTGACCGCCAGGAATACCAGTGCTGCTCAGAGCTGTCCTCAGCATTCAATTTAGCAGGTCTATTAGACGCGCTAAATCAAACACCAGAAAATCGATTTCTGGCATGGTAAGTATAGACGTGGCCTATGTGGAGAAAGTAATTCAAAGAAGAATTAAGCTAAGTAAGTTCTTTGGCTTTTGTTATATAGGTCACACTTGATTATCACTGTGGTTCCTTCTGGCTTTAGAATCTCTGAATCTAGTATTGCTACATAATGGAGAGGACGGATGGTTGTGTGGGTGGTCAGGACACTGGACTAGGAATTAAGAGATCCAATATCTAATACCAGCTCCATGACGGACTCTCTGTGACATCAGGCAAGTCGCTCTGCCTCTCTGTGCCACGGATTCAGTGGTTTTAAGAGAAGATCAGTGTTTTCCTACCTCAGTTGGATGCTATGATGCTAAAGGGCTTGTGACGTGCACAGGTACTATAGAGATTAGCACTGCAGGAAAAAACCCCGACAAATCAATACTTTTTAAAATCACTTCACATGAAGTATATCACGGCTCTGGATTTCTATCACACATTTTGATGTATTCAGGAGAAAATCCACCATATGCTGCCTGCCCATACCATAAACCATGGGTTTGACCTCCCACACATTTCCAAAACCTCTTCAGCCTGCTAACGCCCCCCTTGTGTGCGTACACTCATATACATGTTTCATGTTAAGCATATGGATAAGAGTGGGACCTGGCTACGGATTTACAGAACTGATATACTACTAACAATATTCATACGGGTCATCAGTAATCGGATCCATCTGTAGAAAGTCATTAGAAGTTTGTTTCTGGCAAGGAAAGAGCAATATTATTTTTTCAATTAAAAAAACTAAATAGATGTGGGCTGATGAAAAAGACTTTTAGAAAAGCTTCTCTCCTTTCCATGAGTTCAACTCAACTGATGAAAGCTATACTAAACTCTCAGCAGCATGATGGGTTTAAAAAGAACGTTTTCTCTATGAACGATGTTTGCCTGTTCCTATCATAATGAGACAGTCCCAAGAATGGAGTGCACAGGGCAGGAAGTGATAGAATATAATGCCTCCCTTATGTTTTGTCTAAAAGACCCTGATCAAGCGTCGTTAAGTTCCCATTGGGAGCTTTACTCAGGGAGATGGGTTAATGTGCTGAAATACAGAACTATCAATGACAGGGTGCAAGACTTAGAGACAGTCGTTTTCATGTAAATCAAAAGAGAAATAGCACAGGATGTAGTTTATAAAATGCTGTGTAAATGACACAGTACAAACACAGGCATTATCTATACATCAAATACAATCAATAGCTACAGTATTTACGCACCTACATTGTAGAAGGCATTAAGGTACACAAGCCATTTAAAATATGCTCTTCAAAATGTTAACATTAACGCTTGATTTATATGCAGTGTAACAAGTGGGCACGGCTCTACAGATAAACACAAAGGCAAGGCAGCACACAGGAGGCTAAAATGGATGCGCTAGACTGGGACGTTGACAACAGGATGCCACAAAGGAATAAGAAGTCTTCCCCTTTCACTGCGACCCAGGTTCAAGGTCCAGGTGTACAGGGATAAAGTGGGGTTTGGCAATCTATGGCACTCGGCAGGGCAGACAGATGTCACAATGCGCTGCCAAGCATACACCACGAGCCACACCCCCGCTCCTCTTCGCCGAGGGAGAATTGGGACCCTGGCAACGGCACCTCCAGGTGCTGCTGCTTTAATAGCCCTGCCTGCTTGTCCCACACTTAACATCGCCAGCCAGCCCTCCAGCACGATCCGGAGCTATGGGAGTCAGGGGACAAAACGCCAGCTGACTGCAATCAGAGTGGCTGTACGTCCGAGCCTGCAAGAGGCAGGCTGCATCGGTTGGGATCCTGACTGAGGTCTGCAGGCTTTGAGGAGAAGCAGAGGGCTCTCAGCACTTCTCACACGCCCACAGCCAGGAGCTGCAGTGGCGTGGGCACAGAGAGACAAGGAAGGGGATGGTACATGGTGCTGAGAGGGAGGAGTCTGCCTTCCTCACATAAGAATGGTCAGACTGGGTCAGACCAAAGGTCCATCCAGCCCAGTATCCTGTCTGCCGACAGTGGCCAATACCAGATGCTCCAGAGGGAGGGATCACAACAGGTAATCCTCATGTGATCCCTCTACTGTCACCCACCTCCAGAGAAACACAGGCTAGGGACACCATTCCTACCCATCCTGGTTAATAGCCATTGATAGACCTAACCTCCATGAATCTAGCTAGCTCTTTTTTGAACCCTGTTAAAATTCTAGCCTTCACTGCATCCTCTGGCAAGGAGTTCCACAGGTTGGCTGTGTGCAACATGAAGAAAAACTTCCTTTTGTTTGTTTTAAACCTGCTACCTATCTACTGAGAGTTATCCAGGCTGCAGAAGGGTAGGAGGTGAGGGACCAGAGAACGTATACTGGAAGACGAGCCCGCAGAAGCGGGCTAGAGAATCGGATTCGAAGGGAAACAAGATTGCTGCCCAGCACCAAATTGGAGACAAGGACCAGTTGTGTGCCATTCCAGAAAGATAGTCCTAATTGGCCCTGAGAAAAGTGGTGTCCAGAGTTACCTGCTTTTACATCTACCCTGGAAAACTCATCTAAGGACAAGTGTCAATGTTTAGCAGGCAGGGTCAGGTGGCCAGCACAGAAACAGCCTTTGTAATTTGTTAGATGAGTTATCGAGCAGAAGTGCTACTTAAGAGACAGATAATGCTGTGTATAGCTCTGAATGTTCCCACAAACACACGGCTATTTTTATTGGCAGGAAAGCCTCAAAAGGCTAAGCAGCATCGTGTTCTGTACAGGGCCAAAGGGATATACACTGTGTTTCACCTTTAGTCTTTCTTTTCCATTACTGGTGCAATTGTGACAGTGGGAAGCACTTACTTAGGGAACCCCACTGACTTGAGAAAGTCGCACAACCAATCCGTGCAGCACTGAGAGTCCGTATGAGAAGCAGAGCTTGGGTGCTGCATAGCAATGCAGCTCTGAGTAAGCCAGCATCACTTCTTTCTTGGCACCAAGCAAAAGCATGCCCAGCCATTCAAATTTCTGGTCAAACTGCCCTTGTGAAGCACCAGTCATTGCCACTTGTGAACACCAGGCTTAATCAGCTCCCTGGGAAAATGTTCCCCTCGAGCAGCTGTCCCGTTTACCAAGGTCCCATTTCAGAGGAACACACTTTGTAGAGAACGTCGGTCACAGACGGGGACGGGGAGTATGGAAGGGTTGTGCTGCAGCATGACAAACGGCACATCACTTGGGGGGCATGTCTGTGGGAGAGGGGGAGGGGAAATCTGACATTCCCTGCAACCTTTTGGAGTCTGTTAATTTTTATGGTGGTGGGGGGGAGGGTCACGTGGATATGACCCCAGCACATTCAAACCACGGTGCTGCATGCACTTCCTCCGCCTGCGTTTTATCACCGTGCTAACTGGACATGCTAGAGGTTTTAAAGGTGCCCTGGAGAGTCATAATTCAGCATAGGCTCTTTAGCAACCCTTCGCGGAGCTCTTGCACAGTAGCACACACTGTTCATCGAGCGGCGCAGAGCACATCCTGAGGAAAGTCGTGCACCAGCCTAGAAATATGCCCGCGAAGGAGGGGAGGATGATGAGTGCTGCTGCATCAAACCTTTGAAAAAAGGACTCCGAGAAGCCAGCACACTGAGCGGGGAGCCACTGAAGCTAGACAGTGCAAAATGCCAAGGGAAAGGCCTAAGCCTTGTTCCTGTGAGGGAGCTGGGAACCAAAACTCTCACCTCAGGTTACACAACATGAACCTTCTCCGAAATCGGGCACTGACATCGGCTCAGCCTTATTCCAAGGCAAAATGTAGCAATACCCCACTTTTCCCACTGCTTAGAGCACTCCCCTAGCATAGGGGAGAGCCAGGTTCAAAGCCTCACTCTGCCTCAACTGATAGCGCAGGGCCTTGAACTCAGGTCTCTGCATTCTTAGAGTACCACCCCAAGAGGGGACTGGAGTATCCCAGAATTAGTATTTCTCAGTCTCTCCTGCTGAAGCTGTTCCACTTTGTATAATGAGTTACTGTCCCAGAAAAAGACAGACTGACCCCATAGCTCCCTGGTTAGGGCCCTCCGCTAGAATGGGAGACATGAGTTCAAATCTCTCCTCCAATCACTATTTAAAGTCAGTGAATAGCTTCAATGGGAGAGACCCACCTCAAAATACCCTCTACCCCAGAGATTAGACTTGAAAGACATGGGCTTAAGTTCATACACTACAGCAAGCAAAAGGGGAACAAACCAATTTCCCTCATGCCCCAGTTGGCTGCTCAAACTCCAGGCCTCTCTAGCATATCATGGGGACGGGGCTATCTGGTAGATGTGCTCTAACGTGGTCTCTGAGATTGTCTCATGGATTGGGCCCTGCAGAAAGGACAGGTGAGGCACTTTTATGAATCCTGCCAGGGCTTAAGCATAAGTCACACTACTCGGCAGCGTAAGGATGGAGGAGACGGATACAGAGGCAGCAGCGCAGGGTGGTAGCAGCTCCGGTTCAGGGTGGAGAGAGTGGAATCTGAGCTCCCAGACCCGGCGCAAGCCAGAACGGAGCTGGGTTGCCTGCCTGTCTGGCTCCTAATACACTTTAAATGGAGAGCCACAGCAGGGGTAGGTCCCAAACCTGGCACAAGCTGGCGCTGAGCCAGGCTGCTGGCCAGCCTGCTAAAAAAATGTACTGGCAAGAGGGGGGAGGAAAATGAGTGTAGTCTATAGCATTAACCTACAAGCTTTTGCTTATCAGTTAACCAGCTATACTATTACATCCCTAGTATACACGAGAGAATATGTGAGCATGTTCTTGCTAGCACCATTGCAACTTGGGTAGTCATACAAGATTTGAAAGAGAATATGCAAATTCCTGTGGAATTTGCATATCTCCCTATTTCACTTTTGAAAGCAGAGCTTTGAAAGTGAAAGCAATCAAGATGCAGATTTTTTCGGTAGCCCCCCCCATTTTTCGAAAAGCCGCTTTTCCTCAAAAAATGAGGCTTATGCGGCTTTTCGAAAAAGGGGGGGTTGCCAAAAAAACCACTCCGTTTTCGAAAGTGAGATCGGAAGAAAATATGCAATTCCCGCAGAATGTGCATATCCTCTTTCAAATCTTCTGCGTAGTCTAGATAAGCCCTTACAGCTGGACAGCACCCAAGCAAAATGCTACCAGCTCAACATAGCTACACAACGGATATGTCTACATACCGCTGCAGGGTCCTGGAGCCAGCGCCAGGTTTTTTGCTACAGTGTAGTCATACCCAAAGAGGCAAGCCAAGGTTGCAAAGTGAATAGTCTCGGGAAGTGCAAGAAATGCAAGTATTTGTTCAAAGATTATGAAATACTTATGCTATCCCACCGTTAGTTGCGTGTACCCCCGTATGCTGCTATTTTTTTAATTTGTTTTATTTCATAGTAGCAGCTGCAGTTAAAGAATGCACTTACCTAGAGAAATCACATGCACAGAGATGGAACATATCCTACCTGGAGAAAATGTGTTTGAATGCATATTTCTTCCCCCCGCCTCCCGCCAAAAAAGAATGGCGATTTAAAAGCACAATAGGAAGAATAAATAGCAAGCAAGAAGAGCAAACATAAAAAAGAAACCATAGTGTTTGAACGAGCCCCACTGCATGCAGAGAATCCAATTTAACAGACCTCAAAAGATCAATTGCTGTTTCTCATAAGCACTAAGGCTGATGGAAGAGCAGTTTTCTTTCCAACCATATTAACAATAGGTCAGCTGGCAAAATCAATGGAACCTGTGTGAAAGCACCTGTGTGCAGTAGTGAAAGCTTCGAACAAGGAAGGGGGGGGGGGGGAAACAGAAACAGAAGTCTGACTTCCAGCAGATCAACCTGCTGCTGTGCTCAATTATTGCATGTGTCATTACACCACTGGGTGATTTTATGCACCTTCGCGAATCTGCTGCCACATCATTTGTATTACAATAGGCTGGTGCCCCATTGTGCTATGCACTGTAAAATAACATGGTAAGATGATCCCTGCCTGTCTTGCAATACTTAGAAACTACAAGACACACAAAATGCAGAAGAGCAAATGGACACAGAACAATGAAGTGGCTTGCCCAATTTTCCACAGAAGAGCTGGAAACATAACCCCCACTCCACACTACTCCTAAAATTGTGCACAACTGTTAGCTGATGCCAGATATGAATGCTACTTAAACTTACCTTAGTGATAGAGACAAAGCAATACTCAGAAGAGCTCACAGATGTATAGAATAACATTGGGCTAATCCTAAAAGTAAGGTGAATGAGGTAATCTCTTTCCTTGTACCAACTGCTGCTGGTGAGAAAGACATGCTTTTTGAGCTACACGGAGCTCTTCTTCAGATCTGGGAAAGGTGTTCCGAGTGTTTCAGTTATATACAAGATCAATACAGGCAGTCCCCGGGTTACATGGATCCGACTTACATCAGATCCCTACTTACAAACGGGGTGAGGTAACCCTGCACTAGCTGCTTCCCCCCAGCAGACCAGGGAGACGCGAAGCTAGCGCCCCTCTCCCCAGCAGACCAGGGAGATGCAGAGCGGCTTTTCTCAGCAGACACCTCAGCTTGAGAATAAAGGACTGAGGGAAGTGAGGTGTGGGAGAATAAAACTGAGCTCTGGAGAAATGTTTGGCTAGAGTTTCCCCTACAATATGTACCAGTTCTGACTTACATACAAATTCAACTTAAGAACAAACCTACAGTCCCTATCTTGTACGTAACCTGGGGACTGCCTGTAGTTCGTAGAGGTCATATTTTCCAGATACCAAAGCCAGAAGCAATCATCCAGTTTGAACTGTATCTCACAGACCATGGGCTAGATGGACCTTTGTTCTCACCCAGTATGGCCGTTCTTATGTTCTTAACAGTTAGAATGGAATATCTGACCAGCCTTAATAGTTATTTCTGAACTGAATCCACAAATGCATGTCCCTACCTCTTCTCCAAAAGTAAGTGATGCTCAACCCTTTCTGAAAAATTAGGCCAATTAAAGGGGGTCACCTGTTGAGCTCCAAAAATTTTGTCCCCTCCCCCAAATAAAAAACTCCAAATCCCTTTAAAAGTCATCTCTCACGTGAAGTCCTGAACGATGGGCCTTTAGGGTGTTCTAAAAATCCCCACGCCTGTTTTATGAAACCTACATTCAACAAAATAAGAAGCTATCTTTACCAGCAGCAAATGCTTATTAAGTCTCCTCTCTCTTTGATGTAGTCCCATTTCCTGCACAGGTCCTCCTGAACCATGTCCACGTTTTGAAAGTTGAGAGATTTCCTCTTAAAAATAAAATATAATAGTGAGTGATAGGAAGCTGGCCTCCAGGAAAGGTTTCTCTTTAATTTCACTTTCAACTTTGTAAGTAGTTAGGGGATCAAAAACCAGCATCTGAGACTTACAGGTGACTACAGATTGCTGCGAGCCTGACTCCCCAGTTGTGTTAGCTGCTGAGCTAGAAAGATGTCCTGCTTTAAAAGTACGACAGTCTTTTTCTTTCAAGTGATCTGTATAGCACACCTCAGAGAAGCAGGGGGCCTCACTTCATAACTCAAAAGCCAGCAGGGACTAGAAATGTAGCCCAGTCAGTTTCCAAATGCAGACTACAGTACAGCATGAAAGTACCAGTTTTAGCATTAGTGCCTGTCATAAGAACAGCCATACTGGGTCAGACCAAAGGTCCATCTAGCCCAGTATCCCGTCTGCCAACAGTGGCCAGCACCAGGTGCCCCAGAGAGGGTGGACCGAAGACAATGATCAAGCGATTTGTCTCCTGCCATCCGTCTCCAGCCTCTGACAGAGGCCAAGGACACCATTTTATCCCCTGGCTAATAGCCTTTTATGGACCTAACCTCCATGAAATTATCTAGCTTCTCTTTAGTCTTCTAGTGGACCACAAGTTGAATATGAGTCAACAGTGTGATGCTGTTGCAAAAAAAGCATATATGATTCTAGGTTGTATCAACAGGTGTGTTGTAAGCAAAACTCGTGAAGTCATTCTGCCGCTCTACTCTGCACTAGTTAGGCCTCAGCTGGAGTACTGTGTCCAGTTCTGGGCGCCACATTTCAAGAAAGATGTGGAGAAATTGGAAAGGGTACAGAGAAGAGCGACAAGAATGATTAAAGGCCTAGAGAACATGACCTATGAAGCCAGGCTTCATGAACTGGGCTTGTTTAGTTTGGAAAAAAGAAGATTAAGGGGGGACATGATAGCGGTTTTCAAATATCTAAAAGGGTGTCACAAGGAGGAAGGAGAAAATTTGTTCCTCTTGGTTTCTGAGGACAGGACAAGGAGTAATGGGCTTAAAGTGCAGCAGGGGAGGTTTAGATTGGACATTAGGAAAAAATTCCTAACTGTCAGGGTGGTCAAATATTGGAATAAATTGCCAAGGGAGGTGGTGGAATCTCCCTCTCTGGAGATATTTAAGAACAGGTTAGATAGACATCTGTCAGGGATGGTGTAGACAGAGCTTGGTCCTGCCTTGAGGGCGGGGGGCTGGACTCGATGACCTCTTGAGGTCCCTTCCAGTCCTATTATTCTATGATTCTATGATTCTAAATTCTGTTATAGTCCTAGCCTTCACAGCCTCCTCTGGCAAGGAGTTCCACAGGTTGACTACACGCTGTGTGAAGAAGAACTTTCTTTTATTAGTTTTAAACCTGCTACCCATTAATTTCATTTGGTGTCCTCTAGTTCTTCTATTTAGGAAACTAATAAATACCTTTTCCTTATCGGCCCTCTCCACACCACTCATGATTTTATAGACCTCTATCATATTCCCCCCTCAGTCTCCTCTTTTCTAAACTGAAAAGTCCCAGTCGCTTTAGCCTCTCCTCATATGGGACCCATTCCAAACCCCTAATCATTTTAGTTGCCCTTTTCTGAACCCTTTCCAAGGCCAAAATATCTTTTTTGAGGTGAGGAGACCACATCTGTACACAGTATTCCAGATGTGGGCGTACCATAGTTTTATACAGGGGCAGTAAGATATTCTGGGTCTTATTTTCAATCCCTTTCCTAATAATTCCTAGCATCCTATTTGCCTTTTTGACCGCCGCTGCACACTGCGTGGAAGTTTTCAGAGAACTGTCCACGATAACTCCAAGATCTGTCGTATTTCTCAGGGCTCCGCTAGGAGTAAAGTCATAAACATCCAGTGCTGTGATAGCCAGGTGGATTAGAGAGACAAGGCGGGTGAGATAATCTCTTTTATTGGGCCACATTCTGTTGATGACAAGAGATGAGCTTCCAAGCGTACACAGAGCTCTTCTTCAGGGCTGGAAAACCAACTCAGAGGGTCCTGGCTGCATGCAAGGTGGAACAGATTGTTTAACATCAAGAAGTTAATGTATCGTTCCAGAGAGCATCCAAGGTGACGTCCCATGCTGTGTGACATCTTGGATGGTCAGCCCTCAAACCGTGGGGCTCCAGTGGTCAGCTCCTGAGCAGCAGGGTCCTGGCTTTCAGAGGCAGTAGCAGGCAATGTAAGCAACACAGGGTCTACCCAGTCACTGCACTGACCTATCATCAACCTAAGAACTATGACTCTCACAAGCAGAGGTATTATCAGGTCAGTTTAGGGGCAACTTACATCGATGGGAGCAATATTAAAGTGTAGACATTTAGGCCTACACTAGACCTAGCAGGTCGGCTCAAAATGCGTAGCTGGATTTGGCTTACCTTAAGCCAAACTGCCACAGCGTCGACACTACGGCTTTGTCAGAGTATGCAAATGAAGCTCTGATTAGCATTTTGTCATGCTTCATTTGCATAATCTATTCAAGCCATTTTTGCGCAAGGGGTTTTTGTTCAAAAACATGCAGTGTGGACGTTTCCTTTTTGCACACGATCCTTATGCCTCTCCGGGGGAGGGGGATAGGTGCATAAAAAAGAAATGTCCACACTGCTTGTTTTTGTGCAAAAATCCCTTGCGCAAAAGCAGCATGAATTGATTATGCAAATGAAGCATGACAAAATGCTTATCAGCGCTTCATTTGCATACTTTCTGCTGACAAAAGCCGGCAGTATAGACATAGTCTGCGAGAGGCTGTCGGGATCAAATTCCGGAGGAGGAGCAGAACAAGACAACTGCAGAGGCCCTCCGCATTCAATTTGATGGTCTACACCAGCCCCGCTAAATCGAACACTAGAAGATCGACCTCCGGAATAAGGATGTGACAATAAGGGGGCTGCCCTAGCGATGAATAAAGACAAAAGACAGATTCAGGATAGCATAGCGGGGAGAAAGACATTCTGCCTCCATTCACGGAGGATGAAACGGCAGGAGTGCTTCAGAGACGAGTGAGTCCTTCCTCTTTGGAGTGTGCAAGCACTGAAAAAGACCAAATTTTGGGATGAGAATCTTCTCTGATAAGAAAGGTAATGTTTCATATGCATCGGTATTAGTTTGTGTTACAATAAAACAAAAAGAAATATATTCAACATGGAAATCAAATAGAAACAAGGGTAGATGATGGAAACACTGCAACGTAATTGATATAGGAATGGGGGGTCCTAGGGGAAAACTTTGGGAACAAAGGATTGGGGATTTCTGTGGGCAACCCAGGGTCGGGGCTGGATATCAAAAGGGGACCCTTTGAAAGGACTCAGGCGTGTAGTGTGTCTACACAGCAAAAGGGACAGGCTGATGTGGCCCAGAGGAGAATGCTTAAGGGGCTGACAGGTTGATCGTGTTCGGGAGCTACCATCTCACCGACCCGGGCAAGAGTCCCTCATGCAGGAAGCAGGTGGCAACGAAGTGATTCAGAAACCTGGGTGTCCCAAGAGGCATTACAAAGCCACTTACATAAGTCTGCTTGATATCAACTTCCAGGATTTTTCTATCCCACCCTAGTGCACTGACTTACTGCTCAGACTGGCTTCTAGGAAGGTTCCTCACGTGGTAGCTGAAGACAACAATGTTCAGATGATACAAGAGGTTCTTTCAATAAGTAATAAGGCTGCACAGTTCAGAACAAAGTGATTTTGGATTTTTCACCATTGATCCAAAGGCTCCGATGAGCCTCGGCTTACCAGAGGGGATGTGGAGATACGAGTTAGATGTTATATTTATATCTACATCAATTAGAGTCCAGAAGGTACAAGGATGCCGGCACGATATAATAAAATATATATGCTTTGTAAAAGTGCCCATTACTAAGAAAACTAAAAAAACCAACTGATCCAAAAATGTTCAAGTCATGTACAAATATGTAATGCGCTGAAACACGCTTCAGTCCGTGTGTCTCGGCTCTCTTCAGTTCTCTGTGGATTATATCTTGCGGTCGCAGCAAAAGGCTGTTTGAGTGGTACATACAAGTTGATAGAAAGCCTCTGAGACTACGACTCGCGACAGATAAGTGCAGACTCGCTGTAAGTGGTTCCGTCTGCTGAAATGGAAAGGCTACTAACAAATATTTACAAAAGGAGAAAATACAATAACTTTTATTTGATTGAGCATGTTAGGATAATCACTTAACAAGAGGGGTATAAGCACCACCTCTTCCCATTGATTCAATAGTATTTATCATCTTGATCTTCTAAAAGCCTCCGTACAAAGGTTTTGTTAAGCAGCCTTTTCTGAGAGGAGAAATAGGCAGTCGGAATGTTTATAGACCTCCTGCCAAGACCTTTTTAGCAGTGAAATAGACTGCCCAGTATACTCTCCCTTCCGTAAACTAAACACTTGAATGTTGGAGCAGATATTTTTTAAAACTACAAGACCCTTTAAAAATTCTGTGGGATTTTACTGGGATTAGTTATGTATTAATATATACACAACATAACCACTGCTACAATTTTCTAATTAAATGCACTTAAAAACACAACAACAATCTCTTGCACCACTTTAACCTGGCAACCCAAGGAAACAGGATATGCCGGATTAAATATTTTGCCAGGTCAGGAAGGGCGCTGTGAGATCTGGGCCTGAGGGGCAGGGTGTGGGACACTCACCTGCCAACCCACTCCTAGGGGCACGTGTGGCTACAGGCTCCCCACCACGATGCTCCCCCGGCCCAATAGGATCGATGGGGAAAAACCACAGGGGAAGCATGTCCCCAGCTGGAGAAAGAGAGGGTGTGGCAGCATGCAGAATCATTTCCTCCTCCATACCACAGGTGCTGCTGAATTAGGGACACCCGGAGCACGGGGGTTCAAATGTATACATTTTTTTGCCTGTATGTCACTAAGGAATGTTCTGCTTTTAAACCAAATTTAATAATGAACTCACCCTAGAAAGATTCTGGCCCAAATCCCCAGCAGGTACATGTGGACACAGCTCCTTTGATTTGAAAGGAGCAGCAGGTTCAAAACAAACAAAAGGAAGACTTTTTCCCCCACTCAGTGCATAGTCAACTTGTGGAACTCCTTGCCACAGGATGTGGTGAAGACTAGGACTTCAACAGGGTTCAAAAAAGAGCTAAATAGATTCTTGGAGGTTAGGTCCATCAATGGCTCTTAGCCAGGATGGGTAGGAATGGTGTCCCTAGCCTCTGTTTGTCTGGAAATGGTGACAGGAGAGAGATCACCATGAGGATTACCTGTTGTGATCCCTCCCTCTGGAACATCTGGTATTGGCCACTGTTGGAGGACAGGATACTGGGCTAAATGGACCTTTGGTCTGACCCAGTATAGAAGTTCTTATGCCATTTAACTAAGTGAAAAGTGAGCGATCCACTATTGACAGGAATGCTGAAATTGAGCCTGATTCTCATCTTGCAGGATCCTACATACTCTGCACCTCTAGATAGGACGCTTGGGCTCCATGACAAATATCAGACCAACCCTCCATCACAGATTTTAGTGCTCGAAGGCGCTGTTATGATCATCTGATCTGAACTTCTGTAGGACAGAGGCTATATAACCTTTCCCAGTGATTCCGGCACTTCCTACTGATTCCCGCCTCAAGCCCATGTCTTGTGGTTGAGCTAAATCGCTTCTGCCAATTTGCCATCAACTACACGGGAGCCAGGATCTCCTCCCCAGTTTTGATACAAATATGTCAAGTGACACATGCCCAGTTATGTTATTCCAAGGGGTACCCTCGCTGTAAAAAATGTGCATGCTATTTCTAGCCTATTTTATCTAGTGCCTGCTCTTAGTTCCAATCACTGGATCTTGTTCAGCCTTTGCTTGCTAGACTGAAGAGCTCTTGACAATCAGAAATCTCCCCCTTTATGCTGTTTCTAGAATCTGACCAAGTCATCTCCTTATCTTCTCTTGAATATGCTAAATAGATAGAGTTATCACTTCTACACAATCCATTAGCCCATGCAGTGGGGCTCATACCCCTTACATCACTTGGCAGGGGAGGGAGGAGTTTACATTCCAGCTAACAAAGGCTGGACGCTTTGGTCCAACGTTCTCTCCCAATGAAGTCAGAATCAACTCACCATCCATGCCAAGGGCAGGTGGGCCCCTGAAAATGTTGACATTCGACCAAGGGGTTTTCCTGGCTGGTTAGACCAGAATGGCAGCCCTGTGTAGGACAGAGATTAGAGAAGGCTATTGAGGCCTTGGGACTGGCTTTGTTTAATTTGATGGCTCTCATTGTTAAACAAATACGGAAAGGCATATGGATGGCAGAAGTCTGCAGGCACCTCTACACTTTCAGCCTCTGCCGTTTAGTTCCTGTATTAGAGCTGCAACTTACCTGGCTACTTTAAAAATAGATAGAAATTGGTCCTCATTGGTGCCTGCGCTCCACTAAACAACAAAACAAAAAACCCTCACAGTAATTAAAGTGGGACCTCAGGAATGCCCACTACGTTGGGGGGTAGAATTGGAGAATTACTTGCAATTTCAAAGCAAGCAGCTGCTAAGCATTTTAGCTACGCAAGCTAAAATGCCACCCTTTTTCTTTAACAACAAATTACGGGGAGGAGGCAGAGGCAGAAGGAGAAGCAGCAAAGGAGTACCAGGGATGCGGGTGGGAGGAGAAAGGGGAGAGGTGATTAGTGGGTCAGTGACAAAAAAAAGCCAGGGCATGTTTTTTTCCTCCACCACAGCCCAATCAATCCTGACAGCTGGACATGAGCCATCCTGAGGTGGGGCATGGACCTCCCGTAAAGTAGCTGCTTGTTTGGGAATTACAAGTAATTCCCCAATTCTGTTCCCCTAAAGGAGCAGGACAGATGTTTTGATTTGCCCCCTTTGTGCTTGGGCTAGAAGAGGGGGTAGAACAGCCCAGGGAGGCAGAATTGCAATCTGCTTTTCATCCCCTTCTAGAGTTGGGCAGAAGGCCTCATGGAGAGCCGTTTGCTTAGGGGCACTGGGGGGAATTTGCCATCCTCTGCTGAAAGCTTCCAATGATGGGCGATGGAGCCCTGCCTTATTTCTTCCACTGCAGTAGGATGCTTTCCATGCCAGTCACTGATTACTTCAGCAGGCACCGCCGCCGCGCACAGGTTAGCAGCAGACGGGTCCAGGCTGGCCCACGGCAGCAGCAATCGCTGTGCGCGCTCTGCGTGTGCTACCCTCAGGAGTCAGTTTTCAGCCACAAACAGTGGAAAATGGCGCCAGTTTTCATCCCACTGCCCTATACAACTGGAATCATTCCTTCCATGCCTATCCAACCCATTCTCTTTCCCCAAGCCCACCCCCCGGGACACACTCACCATCGTTGGCTCTGTGACTGGCACCAGGCACTCTCACTCCCAAAGCAGAAGTGGGAATGTAACACTTGTAATTGGGGGGGGGGGGGGAAGAAGAGAGGGAGTTCAGTACTGTAAGCTTTGATTTCTGTCATGAGCATATTTACAGTGGTACCTGGGTGTGTTGTGTTGGCCGCAGCTGGAGACTCATCCTTGCAGACCAAGATAGAGGGGAGAGGAGAAAGGCACTGGGGAAGGAGAGCAATGTGCAGTAGGAGATGCCTGGGGTTCTCCAATAACAGAGGGGCTGCAGAGTCTGGTGGACCTGCAGGTTCAACAATCCCGCATTCGCCTCTCTCTACAGCCCATAGAGAACTCTATATTGGGACCTCCCTATTTCTCCCTCTACCCCCAGGTGCATTCTGCATCTATTGAACCTGCAGCTGAAGTGCTTCTTGGTGCGGCCATGGCTTCAGGAATCATGGGAGCAAACAGCAGGTTAGTCACCCAGGATCACTCTTGGCATGTCAATATTTCCACTGGCAATCCGCCAGCCAGAAACGAAAGTTCTTGCTTGTATCTTTCTAAAGGGTCCTGTGTTCTTACAGAGGCACCGTCCCTGACGAGTCCACACTGATAATGGTAAAAGTGTTCCAGGGATCCACCAGCCCCGGCAATACCGTAGAAAAATAGCCCTTTCAGTTGGTGGGCTGAAGGAAGGTGGTCTGGCACTAAAATACGGATAGCTGTGCGGTCGATCGCCCCACCGCAGTCTGGGCACGCTACTGCTGCAAATCATGCCGTATGGCTAGCACATTGCCCAGAGTCACGGCCCTGCATAGCAGGAAACGATTAACAGCCCTGCACACATGCACGACAACAGCCCCTGCAGTGGATTTCTCGACTCCAGATTGATTTTCAATGGACCAGAAGCAATCTGGCCCTGCAAGTCTCCATAGCGCAATCGCCACTCGTTGCTTAGCTCTCAGTGCAGTCTTCATTTTGGTGTCCCTCTGCTGGAGGACTGGGATGAGTGAGGCACTCCGATCCAGTAATGCGGTCTCATGTATCTGAAAGGTCTCCAGTCACTGCTCATCATCCTAAACCTGCATGGCAATGAAATCTTACCGGTCAGTGCTTGTTTCTCAGGCCCAGAACACTGTTCTGCCTTCTCTCTAAAGCGGCTCCAGGAATAACACCAAGAACCTTGAATTGTTTATTTCTAGCCTTCAAGGAAACATCCTGCTCCCCACGGCTCCTTCTTCACAAGATGGTACGTGGTCCTGCTGTGAAGGCAGGGGACTGGACTTGATAACCTTTCAAGGTCCCTTCCAGTTCTATGAGATATACCTATCTCCATATAGTCATTTATTCAAGTACTGCAGGATAGGGGTGCCCAGAGCTTGCAATGCTTATGACAGTCATGCAGAGCTGTGAAGGCTCTGGCCTTCCATCGGAGATGCCGGACAGTGAAGAGGGTCATGCAGGTTTGGGGGCCTTTGAAAAGAAAGTGCAAAATATGATGGGCTGCGGATGAAATGATAGGATGGAGAACACGGCATTGGGGGAAGGTAACCACATGCTCCCCGTCACCCCGAGTGACTCGTTACAGCCCCAGAGGGAACTGAAAAGCAATTCCAAAGCAGCCTGTGATGCATGGTGGTGAACTGCACCATGGGATAGCTATGTATGGTGCACTGGATTCTGCATTGATACAAATGCTCATGGTAAGGACACGCACCACTGACATAAGGAGCCAGGTAATTTAATAAACTATAACAGCTGTATGCCAAGGAAACTTAGGTCCATATAATTGTGTAGTGTTGACATGGTCCTAGATTTAGACAAGGGGCACACTTTATACAGCAGAGGGGAGTATTTTACTTTTCTCCTCTACTACATACCTCTAGGTAAGGGGCATCCTCAGCACAGCAGGAGAACACAACCATAGTTTGACACTAGGGAAGCCAAGGTGTCTGCCCTTCCCAAAAGGGGAGGGAGAGAACTGGGCCGTGGCCTCTCCTACACTGCCCAATAGAGCTCACCAATGCCGAATGCGAAACGAATGTGTTCACAACATGGTCATTTGGCCATTTCAGTGTATACTGCCCCAGATTCCGAAGAGAATTCTGGCTGTATCCATCTCAGATCCTCTTAGAGCCGCCAATGAAGTACAACACTTCCGTGCTGCACAGCTGCCCTGCCCCCAAATGCAAAGCTGTGACATTAAGACAAAAATCTTGCTCTTCATTTGTGCACTGAGAGGCACTAATATTCATAGGTCCCCAGGATTCCTAAAGTCTCAATATCTATTTTCATGGCCCGAAAGCTTGAAAAAAGGGCAGGTTGGCTCATTCTGTTACCAGCAGAAATTTACGCCTCCTTCAGAACGGCAGAAAAAAAGTGCAATTTCTGTACAGTAAGGCTCAAATTTTTCAGAGCTGCCTAAGGACATTTCGACACATTACGTGGTACTTTTTCAGAAGCAGATAAATGACTCAAGGAGATATTTGGGACCCATGCTCCTGAGTCACTTACGCATATATGAAAATCCCACCCACTAATTGCGTATGCATTTAAATCCTTGAGGCAACTTTAAAAAAAAAGTCACCATCCAAATTAAAATGCAATTAAGTTAGGACTGACTGTTTGCAAATGATAGCCCAGCTGTAACTCAAAGACTACTTTGGCACCTTAAGCAATTATTACAAGACCATTAAATAAAAGACATCTTACAGATTTATATATTATTTTGTAAAATGTTTATATTAAGGCCCAGTCCTGCAATGGATGGATCCCCATCTTCTCTGTATCTGGTTGCAGGATCAAAATGCAGATAAGCTTGTCTGTAGGACCATGGTCAGAAATTACATGCATTTTTGTGTAGGACAGCTTTCTTCACCCAGTCACGCTATTTCAGGGAGGGTGGGGGAAGTAGCCAGCCACCTATACAGCATGGTTTTTGAAGAACTCTACAATCATTTAACTCATATGCTGGGTGGACAAACACAGACTCCAAAAATCTCAGGGGATCTGAAGCTTCTGTTTTTAAGCTAGCTTCTTCCTCTGGTTAGTACAGGAATGGGAGCAGAGCCATATTATAATAGTACTTGGTCAGCTTCTCCAGCCTCAAACTCTTCATCAAAGCAGGAGAATTCCACTGATGAAGAACTATGATTAAAATCGATTGGTAACCTATATCTTGAGTTATGCTCTATTCTCCATTACACACAAAAGCTATTCTTGGAGCCGAGGTATTGCCACTACAACAAAACCCTTCGCATCCCGACATTTATTTTTCACCGGCTATTTGATTTTATTAGTTATGAATCTCAGTAGTCAGGACAACGGTGAAGAATACTGACCCAGGGTACAGTTGGTGTCCACGCAAGCTGACAAGTCACATCACGAGTGCCTAGATTCATGACTGAGGTCCCATAAAAACCCGGTTTACCTTGAACCGGATGAGTATCTGCCATCAGCGACCTTCCAAGAAGAGTTCAGCGGGTAACTGCAATTACTCACTTTGATCTAACGTTATTTTTATTGGCATAGCACCCAGGGATCCATTTGACAACCATGGCCAGACTGTGGCAGGACTTCACATGCACAAGTCTGTGCCCTGGAAAGCTTACAGTCTAAGGGTATGTCTACACTGCCACCCTAGTCCGAACTAGGGTGGTTAATGTAGGCATTCGAACTTGCAAATGAAACGTGGGATTTAAATATCCCGGGCTTCATTTGCATGTTCCCGGGTGGGCGCCATTTTTAAATGCCCGTAGTTCGAACTACCTGCCCGCGGCTACACAGACTAGGTAGTTCGAATGAAAGCTCCTAACCTAATTCCTGCAAGGAGGTTTAACGGTAGTTCGAATTAGGAGCTTTCATTTGAACTACCTAGTCTGTGCCTCGTGTAGCCACGGGCAGGTAGTTCGAACTATGGGCATTTAAAAATGCCCCCTCCCCCGGGAACATGCAAATGAAGCCTGGGATATTTAAATCCCGGGCTTCATTTGCAAGTTCAAATGCCTACATTAGCTACCCTCATTCGAACTAGGGTGGCAGTGTAGATATACCCTAAGAAACTAAGAGCTAGTGTCACTTTCCAGCTCACTCTGCTACTTCCCCTTTCCTTTCCTCCACGGCCAAGGCCATCCATCAGCCCTGACTTTATACCTATCCATTGGTTCTTCCAATTCAAAAGCTTCTGGGACTCCACAATGTACCTCACTTGACATACTGATGTGGCAAGTGATGTACTCCATGGGTATGTCTACACTGCATTCCTCTTTCAAGAGAGGAATGCAAATGCTGCTGAGCGAAATTGCAAATGAAGCACAAATTTGAATTTCCCACGCTTCATTTGCATAATCGTGTCCAGCCGCTATTTCGAAATACCATTTTTATCTCTAAATAGGGTGTGTAGATGCGGTTATTTCAAGAAAAAAAACCCTTCTTTCGAAATAACCCTTCCTCCTTATAAAATTAGGTTTAAGGGTTATTTCGAAAGAAGGGTTTTTTTCTTGAAATAACCACGTCTACCCACCATTTTTTCATCTCGAAATAGGGTATTTTGAAATAGCGGCCAGACATGATTATGCACATGATGTGCAGGAAATTCAAATTCGCACTTCATTTGCAATTTCGCTCGGCTGCATCTGTATTCCTCTCTCAAAAAAGGAATGCAGTGTACACATACCCCATGTGCCTTATTCTGCACCGTTGTTCTTAACAGAATAATCCTCTGGAGCTGTAAATTGGGGCTCAAGTTATCCACAACAGTCTAGTACAGTGTTTCTCAAAGTGGTCCATGGAACCACTCTGAGAAAGCTGCTACCGGGCCACTCCAGTTTGTTTACTTACCAGCTCCGCAGCCACGGAGCCTTGCAGCCCCTATAGGCTGCGGTTCACCGTTTGCAGACAAGGGGAGCCACGGGAAATGGAGCAGCCCACGTTCCACTTTGAGAAACATTGCTCTAGTCTCTCATGCATCTTACACATATCATCATCACGAGGGCTTAAGACTTCAAAGCATAGTTTTCAGATGGAATATTACTGAATCCCCATGCAGAGATGCTTGAACTTTAGAGCCCTACAAATTTGCAGATATCCGCGGGTATCGGCATCTGCAGATGTGGCTATCTGCAGCTCATTTTTGCAGGTATGGATGCAGATACAAAATTTTGTTCTAGAACCCTGCAAATATGATATCCACTTTATATCCGCAGGTATCCACATCTGCAGACGTCAACATAAAGTTTAACCAGTTAACTAGTTAAACAGGATTTTACACTCTTAGCGGATATAGATGCAGATATACATTTTGTATCCACACAAGGTTCTACTGATCTCAGCTACGGAAGACCTTGGTTTTGTGCCAGTGCTCTGAGGAAGGAAGGGGGATATCTGTTGACATCTCTAGACTCTGGTTTGGCCAGGAAGAAGGGAAGATATGACACTAACAGAGTGTTGGGTTTTTTTCACCTTCACACCACCCTTGGAGTATGTGCATTCAAGCTCCAAGGCAATAAATATAGCGTCTGTTAACACCATCTTATACATTGTTCTCATCTCCCTTTACAACGATGTCTCTTCTTTCCCTTGCCCTAAAACTAGCCATGCTGTATTAATTAATCAGCCAAGAAAGTACTGGATTGTGGTTTTGCTATTCTTAGCAAAGCTTGTTACCTTAATACTTTCTGTGCCTCTTTACAAACAGGATATCAGTCAAACACCATTAAAGATGAAAATCAATCTGTACCTCAGAATCTGATTTTAGGAAGATATTTGCTCTATCTTGTACACAAAGAACAGGAAATACCTCAGATACCACAGTAAATTGAAGTGCCACAGGCATAAATGAAATTTATATTTGCACCAGCAGTGCAATATCTCCAAGAAAACGCCGCCAAGGTCATGGGCACAGAATTTTCCCTTTGTTGTATCTACTCTTTCCTTCGACCTTTTAATGGGTGGGCGCGTGTACACACACACACACACACACACACACACACAATCTTTGTTTTTTTTAAAAGGTTAAACGGTGAAGAGATGTGTACAACTTTTCTAGATTTAGACAGAGGTTTTGACAAACCTAGCCAAACTGTAAGGCAGGCTGCACATACACGTTTTAATTAGCATTAATTGCCTGGAATGAAACCAAGAAATGTGTTTGCTTATTCCAGTACACAAGAGGAAGAGAATGGTTTTAGGGAAGTCCAAATTGCTATTGAGCTTATAACTAGTAAACCTCTTTCTTTTCCTTGAAGACAGCAGATTAACCAATGATGGTCCACCATCTGCTATGAAAAATTTCTCTTAGAAGGTCTCTCAATGGTTGTAGGTGTGTAAGCAAAGTTTCTGTTCCTTCTTTGGATTTCCAATAATAAAATGTAAAGATTCACATTGAAATATCTTGACAAATACTTACCCAGAATTTCAATTTTACTTAATCTTCCAATGGGAGACTGCCTTTCTCCTTACTGTTGGGTGCTTCTACTCAAGTACTTAGAAACTGTCTTTGAGAGTTTGGTATAGAAAAGGTGATATGACCTGAGCTACTCCCACAAGAATAAGCTGCAAAGGAAAAGAGTGATGAAAAAGCAAAATGCAGCACACACACAGTGTGTAAAGTGAGTAACTTTCTGCTACTCGCAGTTGGAAGCTGGTGTTCGATCATAACCCAGGTTGAAATCCTGATCATATTGATGCCAACGGTACAATTCCCAATGACTTCCCTAAGGCGACAATTTCACCGGGGGTATATACACCAATGACCACAGCAGCATACGCATTCACGAGCATTTTGGGCTGTCAGATTTATGTGCGTTATGAATATGGCCATATTAAGCACAGCACAAAGGACGGTTCAAGTAAACCTTTGGCAGCTATGCATCTAGACTTTTTTCCCTCTCCACTACACAGTGCTATAGTCATCAGATAGTAAATCAAGAGAGCAGGAAGCAATAAGAAGAAGGCGAGAAAAGGCTAATCACCTTCCAAATTTTAGAAAACAGGTTAGCTCAAAAGATTAAAAGGTACCACCTGGCAAACCTAGAACCACCGTTTTTGAGACTAAACACACATGCTTCCAATGGCTCCTTTGTAAGGGCAGAAGCTAAGATTGTCCTTTAAGCAATGTGTGTTCAGTTTATGCATCCATGTGATCTATCACACATCAGTTACCTTCCCTATTTGGGCATGACTTGCAGCCAAGGAGCAAGCCCAAAAGAAAGACTCTACAAGATCAGGTCCCAGCAGAGTAGTTTTCATACTGTGATTCATAAGGGCATGCATACTTTGGATACTTAAGTGCAAAATAGCTTGGCCACCAGGGACCAACAACCAAAAAAATATTAGATCCCTTAGGAAATAAACCAATAAATGTTCACTCCGTTATTCTGGTTGGCCAGGGCTCTCCTCCTCCTCTGTCCTGAAAATAACAGGCCCATTCTATAAGAAAGGCAGGTGACTTGGAAAACTAAAATCACAAAGAGCATGCAAAGCTTGGCATTATTTCTGCAAACATCCCCACTTATCAGCACCAGATTATTGCATTTACAACACCAAAGGACGATCAAGAGAAGCAATGTAAACATTTCTCTCTTTTAGCCTTATTCTTTTAAAAAACTTCAATAACGTCACAATAAACATAAATCAAAGCAGTCACTGCCCAAGCAGAAAGTGCTCGTCCCCTTAACATTCATATTTTAAATAAGGAGACCGTTAGGTTTGGAAAACAAGCCTTACTTAGTTGTCATGAATTATTCACCAGACAAAATCTCTTTTGTTGCCCTTTATAGATATTTGATTTCCCAGTTTCAAAATCAAACTGACACTTATGTCTCTTGTACAAATACCCAACCTTTTAAAAAATGCTCTGGGCATTACAAATACTTTTTTTTTTTCATAAATATGGCAACAATTCTATAAATAGCCATTTTACAGAATTGCTTTAAGACATTGTTTTTACAGACAACAGTAGGACACGGAGGGGAATGTCATTATGCCAAACTTCTTAAATAATGGAATAAACTCTCCAATCTGCAGTACACTAGCAATGAAATTATTCTGATATTTCCAGTTGTAACAGGCAAGAGATACGAGACAAGTGTGCTTTATTATAAAGTACTACAATCCATCCTCAGGGACAAGAAAAAACTAATTTTTCCTTAACACTTGGACTGTGTTTTTACACTGCATTGCTGTGACAGCACATGAACAAGAGATCCAAGGCCTGATTCGCCACTGCACTGCTGCACTTTCACTCTGGTACGATGCCATTGATTCCGTCTCTTGCTAACAGGCTAGCATGGACTTGAGGGGAGTGACACTGGTGTAAAACCGGAGCAGTACAGCAGGCTCTAGGTCTTCCCAAGAAGCGTACAGGAATTTATTTTTAAAAAGAGACTGAGTGTCCAACAAGGATCAGTAAAAACTTAGGCAGACCCACATTCTCAGTCATGGCAGAGGAGCACAAAGTAAAAAGGGGGTTAAATAGACCAGTGGTGACCCAGTACTGGGTGGTAGAATGTCGGGCAATGGGTCTTGTTGCTACAGGGGGATCAGGTGACCAGTGGGGGTGCTAAGGCCACTACCTGCCTGTCCTGGCACCGCAGACCGTGCAGCAGGCCCGGTTCCTAGATATGTGGGGAAAGAGGGCACACTGTGCACTGCCACTACCCCGAGCACTACCTCCGCACTTCCACTGGCTGAGATCCTACTGCTGGCTGCTTCTGGGGGCACAGCATGGTCTGTGGTGGCAGGAGAGGCAGGAAGCTGCCGTAGCACCACCGCTGCACCGCTGACCAGGAGCTGCTCGAGGTAAGCCCCTCCTGCTCCAGCCCTGACACCCCCAAAGCCAAAACCCCTTCCTACAGCCCAAAGCTCCATCTTCAGCCCCACCCCAGAGTCAACACTCTATCATAGAATCTTAGGGCTGCAAGAGACTTTGGGAGGGCATCAAATTCAGCCTCCTGCCCAAAGCAGGAACAACCCCAACTAAAATCAACCCAGCCAGGGCTTTGTCAAGCTAGGACTTACAAACCTCTAGGGATGGAGATCCCACCACTTCCTCAGGAAACCCATTCCACTGCTTCCCCACCCTCCTCGGGAAATAGTTTTTCCTAATATCCAACCTAGACCTCCCCCATTGTAACTTGAGACCATTGTTCTGCCATCCATCACTACTGAGAACAGCCTCTCTCCATCCTCTTTGGAACCTCCCTTCAGGAAGTTGAAGGCTGCTAGCAAATCCCCCCTCACTCTTCTCTTCTGTAGACTAAATAAGCCCGAATCCCTCAGCCTCTCCTCTTAGATCATGTGCTCCAGCCCCCTCATCATTTTGGTTGCACTCTGCCAGATCCTCTCCAATGAGTCTACATCCTTTCTGTAGTGGGGCGGGGAGGAGGGAGAGAAAGCGGGGTCCAGAACTGGACGAAATACTCCAGATGCAATACGCTAGTCAAATTATGTTGGGTCCTGGGTATCAACAATTTTCTTCAACTGGGTCAGGAGAAAAAAAAAGTTTGAAAACCACTGAAACAGATAACCGTAAACTCCTTCAACACTGGACCAACTCAACCCCAAGGAAAATATCCTATTGACTTCGGTGAAGTCAACAACTCGCACCAGATTGGTCCCCAGCTGTAAGTTGGAACATCTCCGTATCATGCCAGTAGTTGCCAATATTCACAAGGGACCATGAAGGCAGCTCAGAATTGACAGTCATTCTTCTTCTCCCCGGTCACATACTCTGAAATGGGGTACTCCTGGGCCATCCCCTATGACAGAATTGGAGTGCTAAGCTTCATGCCCAGAGCCTTCATGCACCAGCTGGTCAGCTTGAAATCAATACCAAAGAAGTCGTTTCTTCTCTTACCTTATTCTGATCTGTCCAGTAAAAGAAAAATCCATGTGGATCTGTTCTGAGAATAATTGGAGTCACAACAGTGGAATCCTAGAGAGAAAGGATAAACAATAGGAACATTAAACTTGCAAGCATGTGCTACAATGCTGCTCACCTTATCTTTGCCATTAACAAAGAACAGTCCTAAAAACCACCCTGAAGATACTAACCATAGACTGTCACTTACACAGTTTAAGACCACGTGTCAAATCTCTATTTTTATGTTGTATATTTCTAAGTAATTTAGATTTCATGTTCTGCATTGAGTAGATATGCTAGAGAAAGAATTTGCACAATAATATTCAATTATACATATTAAATGACTGTATGCATCTTGTTAATTCTGTTTTTCCATGTAAATACTTCCTATTTTTATCTAGTATTCAGACATGCTGTTTTTATAACCATTCTTTTTCTGGAAGCAATTCAAATTAAATTATAAAATCCATATGTGAGACAATTTTTAAATATTAAAATTTTAAATGATCCCAAAAAGCTGATGTATATTTTGACTAAACTGTTACAGCTCACGTAAAGCTTTAAAGCTCAGCCATTTCCAAGGCAACAATAAATAAGGCCACATTCTACATATCCTTCAAAAAATACAGCTCTGATTGAGCCAAATTAAAATCAAATGTGCCGAAGGTTTCCAAAACACGATTTAATCAAGTAAGTTGTAGTATACAATAGTACTCAACCTTTTTATTCCAAAAACAGATGCAAAAGCAGGATATTTGTCTGAAATATTCATACTGGTCCCTTTCACTGCAGTATCCAAGCCCCTCACAATCTTTAAAATGTGTTTATCCTCACAAAACCCCCACAACATAAGGCAGTGGCATTCTTCCCATTTTAGAGATGGAAAAACAAGGCACAGAGAGGTTAAAGAGTTGCCCAAAGTCACACAAATTCTGTGGCAGGGGAGAGACTGGAATCTCCATACCCCAATTCCTCGGAAAGGGCCGTGACCACTGGGGCATGGATACTAAAAGCTTTTAAACACCAGGGATCCTGTCTGTACTGGAAAGGTATTAAATTTGCTGCAGCAAATACTATCTTAAGGAAAATGGTCCAACATTATGCCAAAATCCATTGCTCTTGAGAAGAAAACCAGTGGCCTACCCACTATGCATCTCAGAAAGGGAGCCAGATGGCAAGCTGATTGTAGCCTGTGGGAAGACCTGGCAAACACATGGCCTACCTCCTGCAGTGTTTACATGAGAGCATGAAGGGTAGTAGTGGCAAACTGGTCAAGGGAGTCAGAGTAGACCTCAGTCAGGCTTGTAGTGGCCATGTCACCTTATCTCCCTTGACACTAGGGATGTAAAAATTTAATTGGTTAACTGATAAGCATCAGTGTATCGGTTCCAGTACAGGTTAAACTCTTCTGTCCTGCCGGCCCACTCCCCGGCTACCACCTCCCACCCCGGCTCTGCAGTATAAGCCTTATACATCACGGCTTGCTGACTGACAGCCAATTTCTTCCACTTCTTGTGTGAACGGATCAAGAGCAGCATACCGAACTGAATGTCCCATACACAATGGAAACAAAGCAGGCTGCCTGAATTAATTAAAAAAAGTGACACCATCTACTTGAAGCCTAGTCAGCTTTAATATAAAAAAAAAAAAAAAGTGAATTGAGTAGTTTCAAGCGCTATAGTTTATCAGTCATTTATACTGTAGTGGTGCCTAGGAGCACCACGTAGGGCAGGGCTACTCAACTCTGGAAGCACCCGGGGCCACAATGATACTCACAGCACATGCCGAGTGCCGCAACTTAAGTGTGGTTGCATATACATGCAAATATATATGCAAAACATATGCCAATAGCTTTTCACACTGACAGGCATGAATACAAAGATCAAGGCAAGACTACACAACACGCAGGCCCCATTTAAGTCAGTTCTGCTGATATTAATAAAATGCAATATTTACCCAATTTCCACCCACATGAGAGCACTTTTAGTGAACAATGACAGTCCAGGAATGTAACTACTATAACGCATCTCAACAGAAGATCATTGAATACTTTTTTGTTTTGGCTTCCACCCGACGGCCGCGTGTTGAGCCCTGCATAAACCCAAACCGCACCACAGGCCGCGGGCTGCATATGGCCTGCAGGCTGCATGTTGGAGTAGGGGTGTAGGGACTGGAGCCTCCACTGCATTTGGCAGCACACACACACACACATAATAAAGAGAGCGTGTCCATCCCAAAGAATTTAGAATCTGAACATAACAGGAAGCAACAGGTGAACACAAACGAGTGAAAGAACAATCATTGGTACAAGAAGCAAAAGTGACAGTAAGTCTATTGTTCAGCTATTGTCAACCATTCAAAATAATGGTGAGCCATGTGCCCTAAATTCCCTTACTAGTTTTAGTATAGTTTTACAATTTTTTTAATCCATCAATCAATCCCGACTGCTGTGTGAAAGATGCATCCAAATAGGTAAATTGTATTTCCTTTAAAGGGAAATCATGAAACTGCTTGGCAAACGCACAAACTAAAAAAAAAATATTTTCTTGAAACTCATTTGGTTATCTTAACCTTACCTGTCATTAATAGGGGAGGGAAAGATTCAGAGAGGTGTGAACAGTGTCACTTTAAACAAGTTTTCATCCCGGCATAAGACTATATACTTAATAGGACCAAAATCTATGTTTCTTGTAGATGCTCATGGAGTGCAGAATCAAGCCCTTAATGAGGATTACCTAACAAAACTGGCATGTGACATTATCTGATTGGGGATAGGATTATGTATGGAGTACTTTATGTCAACTTTACAAACTACATAAAGTGAGATTAGAATCCCTTCACGCATGTTCCGTAGCACCTTACTGCACATGACAAATTAATTCAGACCACATGCAAAGGTCTGAGAATCTAGCTCTCAGAAAGATTAGGACATTGCCCTGCATGTATTACAGTTCAACTCAGCAAAGCATGACATAGGACAAAAAATACAGCTATATGATCAAGGGGAAACACAGAAACAAAGAAGCTACAGAAAGCTGGACAATAATAACGAAAGGATAGCAAAATAAATACAGTACACAAATCTAATGAAGAAGGGCTTGAGTGGATATCAGTAACCATAAAGTACTACAGAAGCGTTCTGAAATCTGTGCTGTTAAAAAAAGAAATGATCCACAACACATAACTCTTTCCTCAGTCCACCTCCAGTCCCTTTTTATGCCGTCTGTACATAAACTGACAGCACAGGAAAAGTGTCTTGAGTTGCCTCTTTGAAGGATGAGGCACACAGGACATTTGGAGGGGGTGGAGGTGTTGGGAAAGACAGGCATAAAGAGATTATGTCTAAGATTAATCCATTTTGCTAGTTAAATCATTCCAAATCAACTGCTTAAATCCAAAAGCTGTTTGGATGCATCTGTGCGGCTAGCATACGGCTGTCAAAGTACAATTTTTCAAGACTCAGGCTATGGGAAACCAGCTATCTATTCAGCAGACTCCATAATGCCACAAAAAGAATTGCCTCCAATCCCCACAAAATGACAAAACAGAATCTGTGCCATGCTATGAATAATGATGAATTTTACATAAGTCTCTTTAATTAAAGCTTCTGAGAATAGCAGAAATGTTATTATAAAGCCAAATCGAAATCTGAAGAGGTGTTTTTTTTTGTAGTCAGGAAATGTAAAAGCAACCATTGGCACAAGAACATTCTCTCTTCTTGGTTACCAACAGGTCATAATTCCTACTCATTTTTCTTGTTAAATGCACTGCTCCAATAGGACAAAATATTTCATGTATGTATATTACAACAGAACCTAAAGGTTCCAACCAAAATTAGTGCCCAATTTCACTAGCCATAATATTAACACGGAGCAAGAGATAGTCCCTGCCTGTAGAACTTTTATTTATTAAATCTGGCTTTTTAAACATTTTGTCAACAAATCTCCTTCACAGAACAACCAATATGGGGCATGATGAAACATTCATGGAGATGTTTTGAGACTACAATGAAGATGCGGAATGGAGAAGACAGATGGACAATGAGGGTGGATAAGCAAAAAAAGCAGAGAAAGGCATAGCAGATCTGCAAGGTCTAGTCAACAAGTTTGTGCCACAAATGATCACATATTCCTAGCAGCTTCAAATATCATCCTCTGCCTATTATGGCCAAGCAAAAAGTCTCATTTATGGAGTTCCTCTGCAAATTCCTGCAATAAAAAGTTCAAAAGTGAAGCAGACTCAATCTGACAGATCCCATTCTTAGAATACTAAGAGAGATGTTTAAAATAAAAGTTAATTTTTTAAAATTTAAAACAGATCTTTTTACTTACACATCACTAGTTCTTTACTCATCTAATTGTATAGCCTTGAATTGCTTAAACAGACATTTTGGACGATTTTCTTTAAGTAGTTTCCTAACTGTTAGCATAAATTCCATATTTTGCACAGAGATAATGTTCACAAAGAAGTTTCACACTGAAAGCACATGGTGAATTTACACAAGTCAAGAAAGCTGAAATGCATCCACTAGGTTACACACCTCCATCTAATGTCTACACTACGGGGGTTTTTTGAAAGAGGATATGCAAATTCCCAGGAAAATCTTCCTTGGAAAGTGAGATTGGAAGAAGATATGCTCACTTTCGAAGGAAGATTTTCAAAAGTTAAAAGTAGTCTGGACGCTTTTTTTTTTTTTTTTTTTGAAGAAAAAAAACCGTCTCAAAAAAAGTGCTCTTCCTTAAAAAATGAGGTTTACGTGGCTTTTTCGAAAAAGGAGTCCCCCCCCCCGGAAAAAACTTGTTCAGACTACTTTCACTTTTGAATGATCCTCTTTTGAAAGTGAGATTGGAAGATGAGAATTTGCATATCCTCTTTTGGAAAAAAAAAAAAGAAACGTAGTTTAAGTGACTTTTCATTCTTGTCAAGAGATTTTATGCCACTGAGGCACAAAGACAGCAGGACGCCTATCTGCACTGTGCCACACTTTTGCCACGTCTGCCTCAATGCCATGTGGACACAACAAATGGCACGAATGGCCCAACGTGAATGCATTCGGCCACAACTTTTACTGGTGCAACTTCAGTGTTGACACGCATACCGTGAGAAATGCTACAAAACAGTCCCTCCATTTTTGAGCACAAGAGCAGCAGACTGGAGAGCATGAGTAAAATTACACACCTATTAAAGAAAATGTAAAGTCAGAGCCTTAATCTTTCACCACCCGAATACATGCCACACTCCAGTGGGTGTATATTCAGGGAAGCTTGCCCCTCTACTGCTTTTACTGCCACAGCTACACCCCTTTTTTTAGTGCCCTAGCATCTAAGCACTAGCACAAGTCTCACCCAGTAAGCTCAAAGGGTAGGTCTACCCCTCATGTCATGTTATTAAACAACAACGAAAGACAGTCTCTGAGAGAAAGAATCAATGGACACAAATCAGATATACGTAAAGGGACCATAGAGTAACCTGTTGGGGGAACACTTTAATCTTCCTAAACACTGTTTAAAAGATCTTCAAGTGGCTGTCTTGTCGCAAACCAATTCTACTAGCCAAATACACAGAGAGGCGTTGGAATTAAAATTCATCCGCAAATTCAATTCTCATGCTAATGATGAGGGATGGTTGGGACACTATCAACCTAACATTCAATGAAGGTGCAAACAGCTCTTTGTGTAGATTCCTGTGTTAGGAAGGATACTATCTCTTGACTTTGATTCTTATCTGCTTTGTTTTTAATTACCCAATCTTCCGGTGCTTACTGATTTCCAGCTCTGTCTTCCTGGTTTTCCCTTTGATTTTCCCATACCCTCTGTTCCCTGTCTCTCATCCCCCTCCTTCTCTCCTATTTATTTTGGATGTGCACATCCTAAACTCAAAACTCCGGTCATCTGAAGAAGTGGGCTGTGCGCATGAAAGCTCATGATACCATCTACATGTTTTGTTAGTCTATAAAGTGCTACAAACCATTTGTTGTTTTTTTAACAAAGAGAGTGTTAGGGATGCGGATTACAAGGGGAACAACACCACACCCCTGCCACACAGGAGCACTATGACCATGAATTCATAAACATTTGTGAAGCACTCTGTTCCCACAGTGAGAAGTGCTGCAGAAAAGCCAAAGATGAAATGAATAATTGTGTCTTCAGTACAGGGTTTGAATAGTATGCAGTAAATAAGCCATGGAGCTCTCCACTGCACAATGAGGTCTGTTAATAAGATTTAATAAGTCAGCATCTGCCAGCCTCTGCAATGAATGAGCCAGGAATCCTATGGAAAAATAGTATGTGATTATGTAATTAAAGACTGTATCATAACCCATACAACCAAGAGACCAAAATTAAGGTTGCACGGGCAATCTTCATTCCGGCTTCTCCTAGATTTTGAGTGCATGATTTTGCAACCTTAATAAATAGCCTTTTTTAACATTATTTGACTGTAGTAACAAAAAAATGTTTAGATTTTCTGCACTAAACTTTGCTTTTTATATTAAACTTCTTTAACTAAACCTTTTTTCAATCAAATAAGAACCTTTTTCTTTCAATTGCAATCTATTGCATAAAAGCTTCAATGATAGTTTTTGTCAAAGTGTTTCATTTAAAGAAAATCACCTTGTTTCAATAACTAAAAAATGTCAGTGCCTATATTGCAACGTTTTATCTAACAAAAAGCCAGAGGGTTTTTTTCCTGAGAGCCACAGTTTTACTCCATTTTCTCCCTAAGCTCTCAAAGTAATTGTTTTTACACAACGTACATAATGATACCTCTCATCACACTGACATAATGTTTTTATTTATCAGATTTAAACAGGGTAAGGATTTCAGTCCTTTCATCTTTACTTGGCAGAGCTATTAGACGGATAGTAGAGTGCTTAGGGCACTAGGTTGTGACATCAGAAACCTAACTTCAAGTTCTTTCTCCGCCACAGACTTCCTGCACAACCTTAGGCAATTCACTTAGCATGTGCAGATCCCAGTTTCCCATCTGTAAAGAGGATAAAATATTACTCCCATATCTCACACAAGTGTAAGGATATATGTAAGGCAGTGGTTCTCAAAGTGGGGTCTGGGGACTACTAGTGATCCATAAACGCCTTGCAGTTGGTCTGCACCTTGAGCTCAGTCCCTTCTTCCCCCTGCAATGGGGAACCTGTGCTGGTGCTCTAGCCTCATGCCCCGCCGCGCCCCCACCTCAAGGTTGGAGCGCCAGCACTGGCATTCTGCTAGGGCAGGGGAGGGAGAGGAGAAAGCTCCGAGCCTCACTGCACAGTACAGCTGGTGGGGAAGAAGCCAATCCCTCTTCCCCGGCTGGGGGAACAGCAGCACACGGACGGACGTGCTACTTGGAGGCTTTCCCCGCTGCTCTCATTGGCTGGAATCCAGCCAATGGAAGCAGCAGTGGAAGCAGAATCCAGCCAATGGAAGTTGCACAGTATTTGGGGGGTGCAAAGGCAGGTAAGTGCCCCCCTTCTCCTCATGCCCAGACCCTGAACCTCATCCCCTTCACACATGCACCAAGACCCACACTCCCAGCCTGTTCCTGCACCTGTCTCCCCAGCCAGCCAGCCAGCCTACCTCCAGCCTGCTCCTGCACTCTCCAATCCTCCCCTCTCCCCCCCCCCTCAGCCAGAGACCTTGCCCCCAGCCCACTCCTGGCCCCTCATCCCTGGCCAGACACCCTATCCTCACCCTGTTCCTGCACCCTCCCACACAGACCTTACACCCTCACCCCTCCCACGCTCCACCTCTTGCCCAGATCCTGCACCCTCATCATTCCCCTCACTTGCAGCCCTGTCCTGCAGACTGAACCCCTTGTTTTGGCCCTACTCCAGAGCTCAGGGGGGGTCCTCAAAATCCATTAAACCTGGAAATTAATCTGGCATATGGGAATCCCTCAACTTCAGTCCTCCCTATCCCTACTCCCTTGGGTGGAGCACCAGGAGAGACAGGTGTCTCAGTTGCGGGCCACAACACTGAGGGTTGGAGGGGGGAAGTGAGGGGATTGTTTTGGGGGGTTTTTTGCTTCTCATTTATGTGGTCCCCAACTGATTTTTCTGTGGGTCAGTGGCCTCTAACCCAAAAAAGGTTCCTGCCATAAATAAAGACCATTTTGAAACCTTTTGTGTTGGACATAAATTAGTATTTTACTTGATTTAAAATGAAGTTTGGTAAACTAACATAAGAAAGTTAAAGAGCCTAATCTGTTTAATAATTTGAATCAATATTTCCTTTCTTACTTATTAAAATCAAACCATTCTCTCTAGCTGAAGCACTAGCAAAATGGCTCAGGTGTAGTTATATAATTAATGGTGAGTTTCCATTAGCAGTTGGTGGTCCACAGAAAGGTTTGCATTGAGCCAGGTTGGCCACGGGCCAAAAAGTTTGAGAACCACTGATATACTAAGATAGCAGATGCTATATGAAAATAAATTTAAAAGTACCTATATCTTTTGGGGGGTAAGAGGCTGCTCATTTTACAAGGTGACCTTGGAGCACAAATCTCTGTCCCACAGAAGTCAAAGAAATATTTCCAGTGGAATTCAAAAAGATCAGACTTTATCCTGTGATGATATATTAGCTGATTGGACATTTGAAATATGTTTTTTAATCCAGTGCCCAATTATCTTTTTGCATCGCAAGATAACAGTTATACCACATTTTCCACTAGTTTAGATAACAGTGTAACCTTCCCTAGTTGATTTTTATTTGTTATATTTGGTCCAATCACTGCAGATTAAACGTAGTGAAAGAAAAACACAAACTGAACATGTACTCAAAAAAAGCTTCACATCCAGGGTGGCTGGAAAAACAAAGAATTGTTTTAAAAAAGGAAGAGTCTAATCTCTGAATATATCTAAGGCCGATGCTGGTTCATTTCTGATGGTCTCAGAAATATACAGTCGTGACAGATTTGGATAGAAAAAAAAAGGATGAAATAAAATAAGATATATGGGAGCCAACAATTTAAACCACATCAGAAAGCTTCTACAGCAGAGAGACATTCTCAGGCAAGTATTCCTGGCTAGTTTGATTGATTGATTGATTGGATACATATACATATTGATTTGGATGTTTATAAAGTATAACAAAGATATCTAATGCTCTTGATAATCTAAAAAACCCTAAACAAACAAGCTGGCCCATGAATTCTTCCAGATCAAATCACACAGCACTAGTCACCCATGAAGTTCAAAACCATATTATAAAAGTGGCCAAGGGTAGTCTAGCACAGTGGCTCTCAAACTTCAGACTACTGTATCCCTTGTAGGAATCGGATTGGTCTTCCACATCCCAAGTTTCACCTCACTTAAAAACTACTTGCTTACAAAAAAATCAAACATAAAATCCAAAAAAAGTGTCACGTCACATTACTATTGAAAATGCTTATGTTCACATTTTACCATATTGTTATAAAATGAAGCACGTGAAATATAAATATTTTACTTACATTTCAGTGCAGTATAAACAAGTCATTATCTATATGAAATTTTACTTTATACTGACTTTGCTAATGCTTTTTATTAGTCTGTTGTAAAGCTAGGCAAATATCTAGATGAGTTGATGCACCACGTGGAAGACCTCTGCGTACCTGTAGGGTATGTGACCCGTCTGAGAATCACTGGTCTAGCAGATGGACCTTCTGAGTTCCACTGCAGTACTCTGGATTCAATTTCTGACTTCGCTATGAACTTCCTGAGAGAGTGTGGGAATGTCACGTAGTTTGTCTGCACCTTTGTTACCCCTGTAAAATGGGAGTAATATTTCCGTGCCTCCCGGGCGTATAGTGAGGATAAAAGCCATCTGTGATTTGGAGGGCTCAAGTCATACTGTGATGAGTAGGTAGGATGATTACCCCTTTTACAGATGGGTATGTGGAGGCAGAGAGGGCTAAGTGACTTGCCCATTGTCATAAAAGAAGGAAACGGCCAAGATTTTTAAGCATGAGCAGCGAGTCAACCTGAGACAAACGGAAGAACCTCATCTTCAAAAGGGAGTACTCGCCCATCCTGAAGGTAAGGTCCCTTTAGTGAATTTTTGAGTGCCTAAACTGAAATGGCTTAGTCACCCTGGACCACCTTGCCTCTGCTTTCCAGGCTTCCTGCGTGGTGCCCTCACCACTGGATGATACTGTGCTTGTAACAGTTCAATTTGGATTAAACTATATTTTTACTTCAAACTAGGCTCCAGTTGTATAGCCAAGAAGTTGACCAATGGAGGCAGCATTCCCAGTAAATATAACCTAGCCTTTACTTATTGATAGACTACACCTGAAAGCAAAAGCAAACAGCATAAGCGGCAAAGACCCATCAAAGCCTTTAGGTAAAGTGCATATTATCACAGGAGAAGAAACAAAACTCTAAGGGTATGTCTACACTACCCTCCTAATCGAACTAGGAGGGTAATGTAGACATACCACACTTGCAAATGAAGCCCGGGATTTGAATTTCCCGGGCTTCATTTGCATAAGCCGGGCGCCGCCATTTTTAAATTCCGGCTGGTTCGAACCCCGTGCCGCGCAGCTACATGCGGCACGAACTAGGTAGTTCGGACTAGGCTTCCTAGTTCGAACTACCGTTACTCCTCATGGAATTTCAACACATAAGACAGAAAATCCCCTGCAGAACACATGGAATTTCCAGACTTTATGATCATGTAGAGGGTGTGGATTTAAACTTAGCCTGAATGGACAGAAGATTATTACTGCTTCGCGCAGTTCAATGACATCAACAAGAGAGTGTTTCAATTGAGAGCACCTACACCCTTCACACAGGCTCGAGATGAGATGTGTTGGTGGCCTATTAGTATTTATGCACAGACGAGGGCCCACAGCACACATTTACCAATACATGCACTATGCTTCTTAGTGGCTTCAACAAGGTTCCTAGATGGACATAGAAAGCCAAGGCTTCAGAACAGCTGCTCCAGGCCAAATTTCAAGCACACAGGTAAGGTCAGTTTGGGCCCATCTACAAAGCAGGGTTAAAGCCAAAATGAGCTATGCAATTTGAGCTCCAACAATTGCACAGCCGAAGTTGAAATAGCTTAACTGGGCTTTTGGAGCGGTCTACACAGCGGGAAGTCTAAGGTAAAGCACTCTTCCTCCGACTCCCCTTACTCCTCATACAATGAGGGTTACAGGAGTCAGAGTAAGAAGTCTTCCAGCTTGCCATTATTTTGACATTATGTCGAAATAACTGCTTGTAGACACAGACTATGTTATTTCGGAATAACGTTAGTTTATTCCGAAATAACACTGCTGTGCATATGTACGCTTCGAAAGCCTGCATGACTACTGCTTCTAGCAGCAATCAGACCCACTCAATCTCAATCCAGCATCACTCAAAGAAGTACTAAATTCATTCTTTAAGAGCTATTGCTTTACTCTTTATCAAACATATTGTATGACTGTGCTACTGTGGATGAACTGCTTTCAGCACTCCCATTTGCAGAAAGCTATTGTCAGTGGCTTATAACTCATGTGGAAAATTTAGCTCGGGGCTGAAACTTGGAAAAAGTCACAAGGTTTCACTGAGGAAGAGTCTTTGTTTTATGAGATGTGAAAAGACGTCAATATGGCCATTTTTTTCTATTAGAGAAATAAAACAAAAGGGAAATGCACTGTATGGAAAAGCACAGGTAGAGGATAATGCTGTCTTGACAGAGGAGTGGATCACATTTTCCCCCTCGATCGGATTTCTAAAGTTGTATCAAACATGAAAAAAGTTGCTTTCAGGTGCTTGGGGAGGTCAAAATAACACCAGTTGAAATTCCTGGACCAAGTTCTGTCAATTTGTGACTTCAATGGGAGCTGTGAATCTGGCTTGGCTTACAGACAGAGACCAGTATTCATGTATGGGAGGAGGAAGGGGGTAAGAGAGAGGCATAACTAATTATTCGTTTAGTAAGAGAGATTTTCAAAAGTACCTAGAGGGATTTAGGAGCATATGTATTGCTAGTCAAAGGAGCTTGCGCTCCTAAAGCCCCTAAGTACCTTTGAAAATTTTATCCTACAAAAGCGGATTATGGGAAGTATTCCCCCATGCGCCCATGAAACAAATATTTCCTAAGGAACCTTAGTAACGAACTTAACTTCTCTGCACATCCCCTAGGTTTAGACAAAGCAGTTGTCATGGTAAGATTTTTAACATATGACATATCATTATCATGACCTATTGTTTCACAGAGGAGCTCCTATCTACATATTTTCACATTAGACCATAAAGGCTCTGGCCAAGGATGCTCATTCTTAAAACTCCCTGAATACAGGCAAACAGGATGGATGACAGACTCCAAAGTGGCTGTTGATTTGCTCAGTGGCATATACTCTATGTTGTCACTAAACATGCCTTTGCATTAAATTTCCCATTTGCATTAAACGTGCCAAAGTCAGTTCACATCCACTTATCTGGTTTTTTCCTGGGATGAGTCCAATGCGGGAACGAGGCATTCTGGGGTAAAAATTATTAAACAAAAAAAGCCTCTCACACATACACACTAAGTCAATTGCAATTAAGTCAATCACAAGAGAGTGAAAGCTCAAAACTGTATTTCCCAGTGTTATTCCCATGGCAGAGGTCTCAGTGACAGATAATCTCAGCACCATCCCTAAATGCATATTTGCGCAAGAGACCCCTACTCACTCAGAGAACCCCACTGATAAAAAATGGGATTGGGCATTGAGATCTATTCTTGCACAAGGTTGCAGGACTGGAGGGCCCAGGTATAATAAGGCATCAAGGATGAATAATCTTGATTTAGGGTTTACAACCTTTCCCAGATTGTGCTCACAATCTTCATGTTTAATATGGTTGGTGGTTTCATTTAGACTACATAATGTTATAATTAAGTAAGTAGCAACACCCAGTAAGTTATTTATACCGGAACACTCCATTTGCAGAGAGAATCTCTTCACCTATAAATATTTCTGACTACTGAACAATGCTTCAGAAATAGCCTTCGCAACTAAAAAAGGACCAAGTTCTCTTCAGACTTAACTCCATCAGCTTGATCTATCTACGGATAATTTAGCTCTAAGTGTCAAGGTAACAATATCAGCGGCCACTTGCAAAGAATTCTGTTCTCGTCACATTTTCACATCCAAACATTAAATGCGGATTATGTGTTTTTTCCTAACTCCTTGGATTCTTCACCTGTAGAGTGTAAATTGCTGTTAACTTGCCCTCAGCATAGATGTGGCTTATGAATTTGCTGGCAAGATTATTATGATTATTTTTTGTAAGCAATCACAGCACTAAGGCGGAGACTGTGCTGTGACCTCCAATGCGGTCTGATCAATGAGAATTCAGAAGTGTCGATTCAACCTGAATAGCGAATGAATCATTTGTTTTAGATCCCAATCTACCTCTGACACTGTGTGACCGTGGCGTTTTCTCTCTGTTTATAACTGTAACTAACACGCACCGTCATGAAACACATCTTACAGGAATCCCTTAATAAGTAACTCCTATCTTGCTTGAAGACTACCCTCCATATTTTTTTTTTTTTGCTGTGGCATCCCTCACCGCAAGCATTTGTCACACATTTAGGAAGGTCAGGATCACACATTTGGTCTCTTGATAGGTTGAGAGCAACAGTAACGCAATACCATGCAGAAAAACTGGAACGGTGAACTGTCCCCTCTCTCTCTCTCTCTCTCTCTCTCTCTGCTGTCCCACTCTTAGGCTAGGTCTACACGCTCCCACCTCTCCCTGCACCCATTTTGTCATCATAGCTGCTGGCTGGTGGTCCGTGGAAAGTTCTGCGTTGAACGGAGTGAGCTATGAAGCTAAAAAGTTCGAGAATTGCTGCCTAGAGACATGCACAATAAGGCTATGTCTACACTTGCGGCTTCTTGCGTGAGTAATATGCAAATGAGGCTAAGCGTGGAATATCGCCGAGCCTCATTTGCATACCTAATGAGCCACCATTTTTTTCAGAAGAGGCTCTTGCGCCAGAAGGAGCGTCTACACTGCCCCTTCTTGCGCAAGAAAAACCCTCTTGCGCAATGCCGTTACACCTATTACTTTTCAGGAAGAACAGCATTGCGCAAGAGGGTTTTCCTTGCGCGAGAAGGGGCAGTATAGACGCTCCTTCTGGCCTAAGAGCCTCTTCTGAAAAAAAAAAAAAAAAAAAGTGGCTCATTAGGTATGCAAATGAGGCTCGGCGATATGCCACACAGCCTCATTTGCATATTACTCATGCAAGAAGCCTCAAGTGTAGACATAGCCTTATTGTGCATGTCTCTAGGCAGCAGTTCTCAAACTTTTTAGCTTCATAGCTCACCCCGTTCAACGCAGAACTTTCCACGGACCACCAGCCAGCAGCTATGATGACAAAATGGGTGCAGGGAGAGGTGGGAGCGTGGCATTTGGCCAGGAGGTAGGGTACAGGAGCGGGCTGAGGGTGAGGGGTCTGGAAGGAAGGTAGGGTACAAGAGCGAAGTGAGGGTGTGGGGTCTCAGCACGAGGGGGGTGAGGGGCACTTACCTGGCTTTGCGCCTCCCGCTGCTCCCATTGGCTGTGATTCCAGCCAATAGGAGCAGTGGAGAAAGCCTCCCAGGGAGTGGTTCCCTGTGCTGTTGTCCCCCCAGAAGGGGAGAGAGGGAGCAAGAGCGCACGGAGCTGCTGCTTCTCCCCGCAAGCCGGATTCAGCCCATGAGATTTGCCCCCTACACCCCCACAGCGGGAAACTGGCACTGGTGCACCAACCTTTCAGGGGAAGGAGGCTGCAGGGCGGGGGCACCACCACAGGTTCCCCACTGTGGGGGCTATGGGGTGAGCCCCCTATTCACGGCACACCTGCAAGATGGCCCCAGACCACTAGTGGTGCATGGACCACACGTGGAGAGCCACTGCCCTAGAGAAGTAAACTCTACAGCACACACATTCTTTGAGAGCTGAGCTAGTAAAAAGGGAGAGCTCAAAACCAAGTTCTTCTCAGCGACTCTTGCCATTCAAGCTGTGCGGCATGTCTGTCTTCTCCTGTATGTCCAATCGATATACTTACATCACCATGCTGCCTCCGTGCATTCCTCAACATCGACCCAGGTGGGGTCGTCACTGCTCTACCTCTGTGTAGATGGAGGGACCCCTTGACGTTTTACCACAGTAGCAAATCACTGAGACATGGGATTTTGAGGGAACCCGTCCCCTGGTGGCTCAGTGGCGTGGCGGGGGGAAGGGAACACTATCCACCTGATCTCTGAAGAAGCCCCTGGCATAGTCCATAAGCAGAGAGAAAAGTGCCGACCGCTAATTGCAGGAGGCAGCATAGAGCAAACCCTCGTCATACGATGTAGCAGTGCTGGGATGAAGAGACAGAAGAAGCAGCTGTATGAGGGGAGGAAGGGACGCTGCCTGTCGGGGTGATTTTGTATTGAAACTGGGGCGTGCAATGCATTTGCCTTGTGCTGCAGGAACAAGAATGCACAAAAGATTTGGGGGAATCAGAGAAGAAGTGCGTGTACGAGAGGCGGGGGGGGGGGGGGGGGGTCTTGTCCAGAGCCTTGAATGCATGTAGATTTGGTGAGGAATCAAGGATTGTGTGGGAGATGTTTGCCAGGGAAGAAAAGTGAATGGTTACGGGTCATGTTCTTAATTTAGGGGATGCAAGAGCATGTATGCACAGGACGTGTGACAGGGGGTGGAAGTAGCATCTTTTATGGACTCAGCTTCTGGCGGTGAAAAAGACAAGCTTTCAACCTCCTTCAGGCTAGAGAAAATGGAATATGAAGAGTCCCTAACAAGAGTGGGAATGAAGAAGACAGAAGAAAGCAGGGAGAGGCTGAGAAAGTCATTATGAAGACGGAGAACACAGGGAAAGAAGGAAGAAGAGGACAGAAGCCGAGCAATGACACTCCATATATCACAACACGGGAACACAAGGCGAAGTAGATGGAACACGACAGAACCAAGAGACGTGGGAAGTGAAAGAGAGAACAGCAAATGAAGCGAAGTGGAACACAACCCAAGGAGACCAAATAAGTTCAGAAAAGTTTTGGAACACAAGAGAAAAATCAGACGTCAAAGGCTTACAATAAATAAATAACACATACAAAGAGGCGCACACTAATGGATACTGTATCCTAAAAGGAATAGGGACAATAATTCTCTGCTGGCAGGGAAATACTTATTGTCACCCTGTTTCCCCCTCAGTTTTCAACTGTCTCTTTTCCTCCTAGGGAATAGATTACTCCTCCAACTTTTTCATATGTCTGGGTGGATTGCATATGTTTGCACCTGGGTGGATTCCTGGACTACATATTCCCTCCACCCTCTGCCATTCACTTGGAGGCAACACACACACCAGCTGGCCCCACATCTCAGCAATCAAAGGTGCATGCCCTTTTGGCAGGAAGAATCCTCCTCTCCATCCCCACCACACCTCCCTCTCCCCCCTTGAAACGAGAATCACCATGCTGCACGGATGCGGGGCCCCCCTCAGCCCTGCCCCAGAGGGTCAGCATTAGCACATCACAGATTGAGAACAAGGTGAGGCTGCTCCTGCCCCACACCCCCCTCCCAAGGTGGTCCATGGCAGGCAGTGCGCATGCAGCTGCCCCATGGGCAGGTTGGAGCCATGAAGTCTCAATGGATGAGCTCTGTGCCTGGCTTTTCCATCCCCATCCACTGCCTGGTGGGAGCCAGGGGAGGGGATACATGCATGGGAGACGGGATGTCATGCCCTGGGAGGAGGGCACCCATGAGACAGGGGTGTGTCACTCTGGGACAGGGACACACAAGGGAGAGGAGGTTGTCATGCCCCGGAAGGGGGTGACACACGTGGGAGAAGGGGGGCCGTGGTGCCCTGGAAGGGGCGGGGGGGAAACGGATGGAAGAGAGGAGCGCTGCCATGCCCCCAGAAGGGGGGTGACATGCGTGGGAAATGAGGTGTTGCCATGCTCTGGAAAGGGGGACACACACGCGTGGGAGAGGGGGCGCTGCCATGCCCCGGGAAAGGGGGGGTGACACATGTGTGGGAGAGGGAGGAGCTGCCGTGCCCGGGAAGGGGGGGTGACACGCGTGGGAGAGGGGGGGCGCTGCCGTGCCCGGGAAGGGGGGTGACACGCGTGGGAGAGGGGGGCGCTGCCGTGCCCGGGGAGGGAGGGGACGACACACATGGGAGAGGGGGCGCTGCCGTGCCCGGGAAAGGGGGACACGCGTGGGAGAGGGGACAATGCCGTGCCCAGGGAGGGAGGGGACGACACGCGTGGGAGAGGGGGCGCTGTCGTGCCCGGGGAGGGAGGGGACGACACGCGTGGGAGAAGGGGGGCGCTGTCGTGCCCGGGAAGGGGGGACACGCGTGGGAGAGGGGGCGCTGCCGTGCCCGGGAAGGGGGGGTGACACGCGTGGGAGAAGGGGCAATGCCGTGCCTGGGAAGGGGGGTTGACACGCATGGGAGAAGGGGACACACGTGGGAGAGGGGGGAGCTGCCGTGCCTGGGAAGGGGGGCAGGGGGGTGACACGCGTGGGAGAGGGGGCGCTGCCGTGCCTGGGAAGGGGGGTTGACACGCATGGGAGAAGGGGACACACGTGGGAGAGGGGGGAAGCTGCCGTGCCTGGGCAGGGGGGTGACACGCGTGGGAGAGGGGGGTGCTGCCGTGCCCGGGGAGGGAGGGGACGACACGCGTGGGAGAGGGGGCGCTGCCGTGCCCGGGAAGGGGGGGTGACACACGTGGGAGAGGGGGACACGCGTGGGAGAGGAGGGAGCTGCCGTGCCCGGGAAGGGGGGGTGACACGCGTGGCAGAGGGGGCGCTGCCGTGCCCGGGAAGGGGGGGGTGACACGCGTGGGAGAGGGGGCGCTGCCGTGCCCGGGGAGGGGGGGTGACACGCGTGGCAGAGGGGGCGCTGCCGTGCCCGGGAAGGGGGGGTGACACGCGTGGGAGAGGGGGCGCTGCCGTGCCCGGGAAGGGGGGGGTGACACGCGTGGGAGAGGGGGGCGCTGCCGTGCCCGGGAAGGGGGGTGACACGCGTGGGAGAGGGGGCGCTGCCGTGCCCGGGGAGGGGGGGTGACACGCGTGGCAGAGGGGGCGCTGCCGTGCCCGGGGAGGGGGGGTGACACGCGTGGGAGAGGGGGGCGCTGCCGTGCCCGGGAAGGGGGGGACACGCGTGGGAGAGGGGGCGCTGCCGTGCCCGGGAAGGGGGGTGACACGCGTGGGAGAGGGGGCGCTGCCGTGCCCGGGAAGGGGGGTGACACGCGTGGGAGAGGGGGGCGCTGCCGTGCCCGGGGAGGGGGGGACACGCGTGGGAGAGGGGGCGCTGCCGTGCCCGGGGAGGGGGGGACACGCGTGGCAGAGGGGGGCGCTGCCGTGCCCGAGGAGGGGGGGGAGCCGGACTCACATCGTCCCACTTGACGAATTTGGTGCCCTTGGTGAGCAGGTCGGAGACGCAGACGGGCTTGAGCTGCAGCGCGTGGACGCCTGGCTGTGCCCCGGCCATGGGCAGCGCATGGAGGCAGCGCCGGGCGGGCTGCAGCCGGGGCGCGGCGGGACTCAGCGGCGGGCGCTCCGAGCCATGCAGCGGCGGCGGCGCATCCTATATACACGCGCGCCCGCCGCGCTCGCGCTGCCGCCCTCCGCCTCCTCCCCAGCTGACTCGGCCCCCAACTTTCCTCCGCGCTAGGTCACCGGCCTGCCAGCGAGGCGGCAGCGGCCCCTACCGGCCCCGCGAAGCCGCTGCAGCGCGGGGGGGGGGTGAGGGGGGGGAGTCCTCGCTCTGCAAGGCGAGACAAAGTTCCCACCCTGGAGAGAAGCTGGGGGGGGGGGGGAGGGGGATCAGCACAGCTGCAGCGCTTCCTCTTGCCTCAGTTTCCACGGCCCCCGCCGGCAGCTGGGGGCAGGGCCAACAGGCAGAGCAGGTGACCGAGGCTTTGGCTGCGAAGCAGGAAGGGTGACATCCTGGCCCCGGACGGCAAAACCCCCTTGGGACTCCAGCCCCAGGCTAGATTCCACCCGGGATTCTCATAGGCTTTAAGGTCAGAAGGGACCATTATGATCATCTAGTCTGACCCCCCACAGAATCTCACCCACCCCTCCCAATTCTTACAGCAGGTGACGCCCCCCGCGTCTGTCCTCCTTTCACCCGGCACCAGTGTCCCCAGGAGACACCCCACTGGGCAGCAGCCAAAGGACAGACAAGACCCCAGCCGCAGACGGCCACGCCAGGCGTGTTTGTATTTCTCGTATGCCCTGGCCGACGGGACACAGAGCCCAGGGGTAAAAGCTGGCTCCCACTTGCTCTCCAGGTGCAGTGGGACAGGCCGGGTGTTCGGTGGCTCAAGAGACCTCTTCAGAGAGAATAAAGTGCAGAAGGAGTGGAGGATGGGCTTGGGGGAATGTGACTGTACAGACAAGGAGGCGGGGAGTCATTAGTCCGGAAACTGACAAAGGAGGTGATGAAAGACCATCATCACCATCAACTCCATCCAAGCTCTGTTTATAACCTCATAGCCACAACATCGTAAAAGAAAGAGGGGTTTAGAAAGTTGTATGTTCTCTTCATCCTCAGAGGTTTTCTGAGAATAAAGAACGCCCGCTGATGGGGAGGGGTAGGCAGGGGGGCAATTACCCGGGCTTCTGGGCAATTTAAAAGGGCCAGGGGAGGGCCCTTCAGCCACCGTCACTATTGTGGGACCAGCAGCAGGAGTTGGGAGATCCACACCCTTTTACACCAGCCAGCTCGGGCTGGCATTTCTTCATGCAGCGCATTGGCAACCTGTGGAACTCCTTGCTAGAGGATGTTGTGAAGGCCAGGACTTTAACAGGATTCAAAAACAAGCTAGATAAATTCACGGAAGATAGGTCCATCAATGGCTATTAGCCAGGATAGGGTAGGAATGGTGTCTGTATCTCTGTTTGTCAGAAGTTGGGAATGAGCGAAAGGGGAGGGATCACTTGATGATTCCCAATTCTGTTCATTCTTTCTGGGGTACCTGGCATTGGCCACTGTCAGAGGACAGGCTACTGGGCTAGATGGGCCTTTGATCTGACCCACTATGGCCATCATTACGTAGCAGCATCCGTGAGCTCCAGCCCCTTTTAAATTGGGTGGGTGGCCTGCCGGCCTCCTAGACAGGCAGGGGCTGGTACCAGTGGTGGTGAGGGCAGATGGACAGGCATGTGTACATTCTGGCCATACCACAAGTGCATGCCCCGCAACATGGCCAACAGCTCAGAGGGCACCAGCCTGCACAGACACAGCACTGCACAACTGTCTGGCAAACTGTGTCCGCACTTGTGCGTGCATTGGGGCCCTTTGACTGTCCTGCCCTGGATCCCAGAATTGCTCTCAGTGGGCCTGGAATAAAGCCATATGACCTTAAGTCCATTGTAAGTATCCTTTTCTCAATTCATGTTAACACAGAAAGGGCACTAACAGTCTAGTGACATCCCAAAGCAAGCAGTTTTGAAGAAAAAGGGTTTGAAAAACGAAATCAAACATGCTCTAGCAGTGACCTTCCATCTGTTGAAGAGTCGCTGCACAGATAAAGTGTCTGATGATGCAGCACATAAGAGTCCTGATTTCCCTGTAGAGGTTTCTGCTTGAACCTCTTAAGGTTTAAAGGCAGCTGGTCAAACTTGTTCTGACTTGGCCAATGCAAACTATGCAGAGGGAGCAGCCTTTGGGAAAAAAATAAATAAATTCATTTGGTGTAGGTGTTTGGTTTTAGAGACTTTTTACAAATAAGTTACAAAAAGATAATAATTTACTCATTTGTCTGTTGTATATTTCTAAAATATATAGCAAGAAGATAATCTAGGAACTAAAATCTGCCACAGGGGCCCTCTGAGGCCTTTGCAATCGGCGTGTCCTAACAGTCACAGTCAATATGAACAGCCTTGTTCCTCAAGACAGTCAGGCCTAATGGCCAGTGTCCCAATAACACCCTGTCTCCATAGCATGGTCAGATCTAATGCTCAGAGTCAATAGTAGCACTCCCTGCAGAACAGCGTGGGCTAAAGGCCAGAGTTAACAGTAGGGTTCCCTTCCTACTGGCCTAGCAGCCAGTCCGTAGTAACGGGAAGAGTTGAGCTCCGTGGGGTTGGTGAGGAGGGGATGGGGGACCCAGGCCCACCCTCTCCACTGGGTACCAGCTCAGGGCCCAATCAGTGATGGAGTGGATCACCACGGCAGGGAATCCTCCCGAAACATGCAGGGCACTCGGGATAAAACTCTCCACCCTGGGCCACTTTGTATCACCCTCTCCTGCATAGTCTTCTCCATCTCTTTCCTCCAGCCTCGGGGCTGCTGCTGCAATTCCCTTCTGACTAGTGATAGTGTCTGAGTGCACCAGTGCTTCTCCTTCAGGAGCTCCTGCGAAACCTCCTTCTCTGGCAGCTGGCAGCCCAGACTGAGTTGCTTCATAGGCCTTCATAGCTGGCCTCCAACTGGAGCATGCCCGGCAAGACTGTGGGGGCAGGGCCTTCTCAGCCAGGTATCCAGCTTAACCCTCGCAGCCCCAGGGCAGGGATGGTACATCCCGCCACAACATCTGTCTGTCCGCCCATCTGTGAGTCTGTTTGTTCAAGAACTCCTCCTAAATGGTAAGAACTAGGGCCACCATTATCATACCAAGCTTCCTCTTATCATAACTTAAAGCAAGGTCAGGGGTTGGTTGTGCCAGGACAATGGGATGAGCCTGGAATGCAATTGTTTCTCATAACATGGAAAGGGAGGAGTCTGGTAGGATGGACAGTTATTCTCTAGAATGTCCACAGGGGGCAGCAACGGGCCATAGAATGGAGACTGGGACAGCTGTAAACCCATTGGGGGACAAGGGTGGAGAAAGGGACTGCTATCTACTATATATTTTAGAGAGTTTGTCTGTTTGTGTGTCAGTTTGGTTATGTCTCGACAGCAGAGTTAAATTGCAAATTGTGTCTCTTTTTCCGATTTACTTTCGAAAGCAGCTTTTCCAAAATTTGGCGTGTCTACATGGTGCCAAATTTCGGGAAAAAAGTGCTCTTTTGACACATCCCTTATGCCTCCTAGAACAAGGTTTACAGGGAAGGAAAAAGAGCGCGTCCACTTTTTCTAAATTTTCTTTCGGAAAAGTGGATGCGTTCCTTGGACGCGGCATTGCTTTTCAAAGTGATAGTCTAGACATAACCTTTGTTTCTGTGTCTGGGTCCCCCCAGCCAGGGGACATGCATCCCACACCCAGCTGTGCCCACTGCAGCTGCCACGGACAGACGCTTCTCATCTTGCCCTGAGCTACTGCAGTGAGAGAGAGCTGAGGTTGTCCTCTTCATAGGGAAGCCTGCATACTGAATCCCCTCATCCCTAATAAAACTTACTTAAGGACCTGAGCAGCAGTGGGTAAATCTTCTAGTTAAAACCTTGGGCTTGCTCCAACTTTCATTAACTTCAATGGGATACTTTTCACTGACTTCTGTGGAAGTCAAATCTGTCCTTTTGTGATAGTCTATGCAGACTATTATCAATGTTCCACTCCCAATGAATCCATTTGATCTTATTTTTTTATTCGAATCAAGCTTGCTTTCAAGAATGAACGTCACATGAATCAGGATACAAGTCGGCTCGCTCACTGCAGTGTTTTAATTTCTGTTGATTTGCTACGATTTAGGAGAGATGATAACAAACTGTGTTTTCAGATGCACCAGTGTAAATCCAGAACAGTACTGTTAGCTGAGATTGTCTTTCACCCCAGCATATAGTGTGTGATAGATGAAGAGTTTGAGCTTGCAAAACAAAATTATGAGGTGAAAGTCGGGGTAGTAGAATGATCATCCACAATCACTTAAACTCTCACATTCCCAGCAAGCTACTGAATTCACCTGTAGGGATGTCACACATGAAGGAGTTTCATCATGTGTGAATCTCCATGCGGAATAATGAATAGCCATCCTGGTCCTTCCATTGCCTAACTGACTATCCATGAGAGACTTCTGTGTCTCTTCTTCTCAACAAGAGAGAAATAAACTATTCACCGGAGCTAATACAGGCAGTCCCCGGGTTACATGGATCCGACTTACATCGGATCCCTACTTACAAACGGGGTGAGGCAACCCCACACTAGCTGCTTCCCCCCAGCAGACCAGGGAGACGGAAAGCTAGCACCCCCCCTCCCCCCCCCAGCAGACCAGGGAGACGCGGACCAGCTTTTCTCAGCAGACACCTCAGCTTGAGAATAAAGGACTGAGGGAAGTGAGGTGTGGGAGAATAAAACTGAGCTCTGGAGAAATGTTTGGCTAGAGTTTCCCCTACAATATGTACCAGTTCCGAATTACATACAAATTCAACTTAAGAACAAGCCTACAGTCCCTATCCTGTACGTAACCCGGGGACTGCCTGTACTTATTAAATGTTAGCCTCAGGACAGACCTTTCTGATTCACTGTGCACCTGCCTTCTCTACTATTCCATCCTCATTATCCATTTTTGGAATGCTTTTATCTTGACATCTAAGAGGTGCACATGCAGCTGGCTACTCAGACACATATTTCAACCACAAGCTACTTCAGTTAAGTTGCCTATATCGGAGATGGACCTAATAATAGAATGTGGCCTCCAAGAAATATAATTCACATGAATGGTCATGCATTTTGTACCCAAATAAAGGGAATAAAGGAAAATACAGCATGTTATTTTAATAGCTGAATCATTCTTAAACAAGACAATTGATGATATGGCATTAGGTACATGTTTGAACATTAGTAACATTATAAACTTAAAAAACAACAAATCGCCTGGTAGGACTTTCATAGACTACTAGGACTGGAAGGGACCTCGAGAGGTCATCGAGTCCAGTCCCCTGCCCTCATGGCAGAACCAAATACTGTCTAGACCATCCCTGGTAGACATTTATCTAACCTACTCTTAAATATCTCCACAGATGGAGATTCCACAACCTCCCTGGGCAATTAATTCCAGTGTTTGACCACCCTGACAGGTAGGAACTTTTTCCTAATGTCCAACCTAAACCTCCCTTGCTGCAGTTTAAGCCCATTGTGTCTTGTTCTGTCCTCAGAGGCCAAGATGAACACGTTTTCTCCCTCCTTCTTATGACACCCTTTTAGATACCTGAAAACTGCTGTCATTTCCTCCCTCAGATGACCCTGAAGAAGTGGGCTGTGCCCACAAAAGCTCATGATACCATCTCCATGTTTTGTTAGTCTTTAAAGTGCTACCAGACGATTTGTTGTTTTGTACGTTTATCCTGTACAGGCTAACTTGGCTGCCCCCATTAGTAACATTAGCAGGCACAACAGCTAAAGTTAAGGTTTTGGGAGAAGGCTGGGGTGAGGGGGAAGAAGGCATGTTATGGTCTTATCACTAGCTGGCTGGAGCAGTTGAGGGAAAATAAAAACCAGACATATTACAGCCCCAAAGTCAAGGGCATGTCTACACTGTAAACTTAAACTGGCATAAGTTAGGTCAATGTAATTACTGCAGTGGTTCGTGTTCACACCACCCTTCTTCTGTTGGTAGTGCTTGAACCAATGTAAGTGGGGCAGAGTTTGGGGCCTGAGAGCCATGGCTTTCAGCTTCCCATCAGTAACCTGGATCCCTCAACCCCACAGTACCCTGTCTGGAATGGGGCAGCCGTTCTGGTCTTTTCGGCTCCCTATTCCTTGCCAGGAACCCCCACTGCCCTCTAGCTGGGAGCATGGCAGCTGACCAGATTCTAGGCATGGAAATTTCAACTGTTCCATGGAAGCTCAGAAGACTGGTGCAGATGCCCGGGGAGCCATAGGGCTCCTCCAGGGAGCTTAGGTGACAGCCTGGCTTGGAGTGGAGACCAGGCAGCAGACCAGATGGGGAGCCAGCTTTCTCTGATCAATTCCCAGGAGCTGTGAAATGGACAAGAATGGCGACCTATAGTTGTAAATACGCAGTGTCTACAGGGACTTGGTGTCCCCCTAACTACACCAACGTAAGCCCTGTGCCTCTCGTAGAGGTGGATTTACGTTGGTGTAGTAGGCACTTCCATCAGCTGGAGCAAGGCTGCAGTGTGCACACTGACATGGTGGGGTCCATGTAAGCTGCCTTATGTCGACCTAACACCATAGTGTAGACGGGGCCTTATAATTAGCTTCTGTTGTATGTGTTTTGTTGTCTTCACCTATATCTACCCTTCCTGATTCCAGCTGGAAATGGAATGGACAATGTACCATGAGCAATTAAATTGACCACGATCTATTAACAGAAACTGTAATCCAAAACTCCATGTCCCAACTTGCATTTGCACCACCACTGAACTGATTGCTTCAGGAGCTTGCCTGTGAATGCCTTGATGTTTGTGCATTCAAAATCTCACCTTTACTAGTGTATTAGCGTACAGGTATATTAAAGGCACATTATGTAAGCCAGAGGTGGGCATTAAGACGGTGGTGGTTTGCCAGGATTAGCCCCTGGCAGGATGCTGCTGCTATATTTACCTACGCCTCTGCCGGTATGGGTGCTTGCAGCTTCCATTGGTTGTGGATCGCCATTCCCAGTCAATGGGCACTCCAGGAACCAGTGTAGACCAGGACACTGCTTCCCTGCCCTCCCAGGCTGCATCTAGACTGGCATGATTTTCTGCAAATGCTTTTAACGGAAAAGTTTTTCGTTAAAAGCATTTGCTGAAAAGAGCATCTAGATTGGCCACGGATGCTTTTCCGCAAAAGCACTTTTTGTGGAAAAGCGTCCGTGCCATTCTAGACACGGTTTTGCACAAGAAAGCCCCGATCGCCATTTTTGCGATCGGGGTTTTTTTGTGCAAAACAATACCGCGTTGTCTACACTGGCCCTCTTGCGCAAAAGCATTTGCGCAAGAGGGCTTTTGCCCGAACGGGAGCAGCATAGTATTTCCGCAAGAACACTGACAATCTTACATGAGATCGTCAGTGTTCTTGTGGAAATTCAAGCAGCCAGTGTAGACAGCTGGCAAGTTTTTCTGCAAAAGCACCTGCTTTGGCGGAAAAACTTGCCAGACTAGACGCAGCCCCATTGGCTGGAAATGGCAAACTGGGACCAATAGGAGCTGCAAACCTGTGCAAGCGCAGGTAAATACAGCAGTGGTAGCTCAGCAGGGGCTAACCCTGGCAAACTGAATCCAGCCTGCAGGATCAGCCTATCGCTGATGCAAGCACATCATGTTTATATTGTGAACATAGAATCATAGAATCATAGAATGCTAGGACTGGAAGGGACCTCGAGAGGTCATCGAGTCCAGACCCCCGCCCTCACGGCAGGATCAAATACTGTCTAGACCATCCCTGTGGTCAAAGTTAAGTTACTTTGTGCATAAAGTTAAGTAACTGAGAGAGAATCCACTGTACAGTGTGTGTCAGGTTCACATATGCAGATGTATGTAAACATCTGCAGACAGGCTAATCAGCATTGACTTAAGTAACAGATGACATAGTTCTAAATCAGATTAAATGAAGCTATAAGAAAGATATTGGATGCCTATGCCATAAAGTGTAAAGGGAAATATGTAAGAAATACGGTTCCTTTATCCTGCTTTCGGAGACCTAAATGCTAAATAGCAACCAGAGATGTTGTCCTGAGTGTATGTGAATTTCAAAAGATGTATTTTGGTTAACTACTCTGTAAAGAAACAAATAAAGGCCTTAGTCTTACACACACATACATGGTTAGTTTGAAGCATGTGACCTGTCCACTGAAGTCAATGAAATTATTCATACACTCAACTCGAAGCATACACCTAAGTGTTTGTGGATCAAATATGAAAGACAAATTAAGTTAAATTTTTTAAATTGCATCATCTTAATTATATTGTGAATTGGAGCAAAGCACGTTTTTCTTACTCAAACAAGTAGACCCACTTATTCCAATAGGACAATTTGCAAGATTTGGCCCTAAATCGCCTCATAAAAATGCCAAGAAAATAGTCTAGCAATTTCATGAGTAGGCTCCACGTACAATTTCATGAGTAAATTGCAGTGTACAGTGAAACCCTCTCATGGACATCTTATGAAAAATAAACCCAGGAAAAGTAAAAATTCCCATGCCCTCTCCCTAAGGGTATGTCTACACTACCCCGCTAGTTCGAACTAGTGGGGTAATGTAGGCATACCGCACTTGCAAATGAAGCCCGGGATTTGAATTTCCCGGGCTTCATTTCCATAAGCGGGGAGCCGCCATTTTTAAAACCCCGCTGGTTCGAACCCCGTGCACGAGGAGTAACGGTAGTTCGAACTAGGAAGCCTAGTTCGAACTACCTAGTTCGTGCCCCGTGTAGCCGCGCTGCACGGGGTTCGAACCAGCGGGGTTTTAAAAATGGCGGCTCCCTGCTTATGCAAATGAAGCCCGGGAAATTCAAATCCCGGGCTTCATTTGCAAGTGCGGTATGCCTACATTACCCCGCTAGTTCGAACTAGGAGGGTAGTGTAGACATACCCTAATAGATCTTTTTTCAGTCAATCCCTCTCACTAAAATAATTCACACATGTTAAATGAATCATTTTGTGACCCCAGGAACAGGGCATGGTGGAATAGACTTCTGTTTAATTTGATCAACTCACTAGATGTCATACATAAATAAGATTGGCTTTCTGAAGTCTGGATATATCCTGTATCGTTATAGGAGGGAGCAGACAGAGTGGCTGTGCCATTTAAGTTATCAGGTGACTCAAGAGTGAATATAAAATTCTGGCACACAAAACAACACCATAGCAACAAAGAGAGCCTGGCAACAGCAGCAGCTGCACAAAGGGAAAATTAGAAGGAAGAGAGGAAAGGGGGGAAATAAAAGAGCAATCTTCTGCAAATATCTATGCCCTGTCCATGCTTTTTTTAAAAAAACACAACACTTTAACATGTCATAAAACATCTTTAAAGGTCTTGGGAAAATATAGACTATTAGAATCCTAGAATGCTAGAACTGGAAGGAGCCTCAAGAGGTCAAGTCCATTCCCCTGCCCTCACGGCACACCCAAGCGCTATCATCCTTGACAGATGTCTGTCTAAGCTGTACCTAACATTAATGCAAAATGGTTGAGCTTACTGGTGACTTCATCAGCATCTTCATGGGTAGGAAATGACCCAATTACTCACTTATTCAGTGAGCACTGCATTTATTCTGGACTGGCTAGCCTGATACAGAGCTGGCACATGTGTATTTCCATAGGTCAGAAAGATGCTCATGTCTTTGAAGAAGGATACAGGATCAAGTTGATCTATTCCCCCAGGCTATGTCTACATTACAGTTTTTGGGAGGAAACGGCTGTTTTTCTGAAAAAATCTCGCGGCGTGTCCACAGCTCAAGCACGTTTTTGCGCCAAAAAAAATTCAAAAGAACAGAGGGGTTTTTCCAGCATAGGTATTCCTCATTCTACGAGGAAGATCGCCTTTTTGCGAAAGAGTTCTTCTGCAAAAAGGTGTGTGTGGACAGGGAAGAGGGGTTTTTTGCACAAAAAGAGGAAAGAGGGAAAAGCACAGGTGCCCTGGTGGCCATTCTGTGCATAGCCATCAGAGCTTACTTTCAAGAGCATGTCCATGCAGTCTGAATGCTCTCTTTTACAAAAGCCCATCGCTTTTTCGATGCGCTTTTGCAGTATGGATGCGCTCTTGTGCAAGAAGGTTTTGCAGAAGATCTCTTCTGATAAAAGCATCTTTCACAAGAACCTACAGTCTAGATGTAGTGATCTTTGGCATTGCCTGTCAGAGCTCCTCAGCCAGTGTCTTTGGAGTGCCATGGTTCTATATGTCATGGAGATCAATTTTAGTAACGGGTTGGACTCAATGACCTCCGAAGGTCCCTATCCTTCTATGATTGCACTGGGAAGTCGCATTACACTATGCATAAAATCTTTTTCTGTGTTGCTTATGTGGGATCAGCAGCTGAACCGGAAGAGCTAAATAACTGCATTTACTCAGAAAAAAATAAAGCACATTATGATGCTATTAAAATGCAAAACACTACATTAACGCAATGCTGAGACGGCCCAGTTAAAAACAGAACAAGTCAAGAGAGTCAAATGGTAGGGTTTCTACAGTGATGTCACTTCACCCTTGTCGCTGTGTGTAATACATTTTATTCTTGCTTCTCTGATATTTTGTATTTATTAACTACACCCCATAAGAACTATACAGAATGTCCAGTAATAACAAGATAATTGTTGCTGTGAAGGATCCGGGTACATACCAGATCCTCTGCTAGTTAAAACCGACACACAGCTCCACTGACTAATATTGCCGCACCAATGTACAGCAGATGATGGTTAAGCCCGTTAGCATTTGCTTTCCTAGCTTTTTTCCAAATCATTAACTCTCACTCTGTCCCCGTGCGGCAATGCTTTGTGCAGGTGTTGGCAAAGCCATTAATGAGAGCACAGCTTCCGCGAGGAACACAGAATTCTTCAGAAGCACTTTTAATTTTCTGGCATTCGATTGGGATTTTTTTATAACAAGCGCTTTGAAAGGGAAATCCCAGACTGAGATTTTTTTTCACTCTTGAAACTGTCTCTACCACTTCTGTGGTTTTAGTTCAGTCATTCCAATCTACTTCTCTAGTCACTGGTTACTGAAGAACTCAGAGAAGTCCAGCTAGTGCCCCAGAGGCTTCCTTAAAATTCCTCGGAAACCTCTTTCTCAGAAAAAGAAATTAGAGACAGATTTTCTGTCCACTTTCCAACTTTCTGTGGGCATTCCATGGGGCTCCGTGCTTCATCCTGATCCCTTCTCCCTCTATCCCTTATCTCTGGGTAATCTCATCTGCTGAGACAAATTCAGCTACTGTCTCTATATGCTGGGGACTTTGAGGTCTACCTCTATTATCCAGACTGGTCTTCTTCTGGCCAAACTAAAACCTCAGCCTGTCTCCAATAGCTCCTTGCGGATGTCGAGCAGTTTGCTCAAGTTTGACAGAGCTGTTAGTTTTCCCTCTCCGAGTCCTCCACGCTGCTCCTTTCTTGGTCACTGTGGACAACACCATATTCTAGCACGTCCGTCAGACCTGACATCTGAGTGTCATTTTCAGCTCAGACTCCCTCTAGGTCCTTACATCCAGACTAGATCTAAGTATTGTGGATTCCTTCTCCATAACATCTCCAAGGTAAAAACTCTCATCCGAGAGCTCTTCATCTTCAAGTCTCATCTTCTGCAACATCCTTCTCGCTGGCCTGGAAAAATGTCTTCTTGCTGCTCGAAGATCATTTTCCTAGCTCATAACAACCTTCTCTTTGAATCCCTCCACTAACTCCTTCTCTATTCCGTCAAATAAAAACCACTTCTCACTTTCACGGCCCTTCACAGTCAGTTCCCATGCCACCTAACCAAAGAACATTAGCGCAAGAACATAAGAATGGCTATATTGGGTCAGACCAAAGGCTCATCTAGCCCAGTAGCCTGTCCTCCAACAGTGGCCAAGGCCAGGTACCCCAGCAGGAGTGAATAGACCAGGGAATCATCAAGTGATCCCTCTCCCATCACCCATTTCCAGTCTCTGACATACATGGGCTAGAGATACCATTCCTACCCATCCTGGCTAATAACCATTGACAGACCAATCCCTCATTTGCTATCAGTGGTCACCTCACATTGCCTTATGGTACCAATTTCCACTCCCAGTTGTTAAGTTTTTGAAGAAGCATCTTTGTGATTTTCCCCAGTGTGCTTGGTAGACATTTCCCATAATTTCCTGTAAAGCCACATCATTAGCCACCTTCAAATCCCTTCTCAAAACTTTGTTTTTGCCATGATGCCTATAAAAACTTGACAGTGGCTAAGCTGCTGGTGTGTCAAGACCACTGCCTATCTTGCAGGCCAATAACGCCTTGTTTTCTTGTAGTTCCCCCTTTGTCTTTTGCATTATATTTATCACTGGGAGCCGGGCCCAGTTTGAATCTGAGTGATTTTATCTGTCATATAGACAGAGTTGTTGACTCGAGTCCCACGACTTGAACTCGAGTCCGACTTAAGTTGCTTAGGTGACTCAACTAGAGACTCGACTCAGGTTCATTGTTTGTGACTTGAGACTTGACTTGAGACTTGCTAATTTTGTTAAATCGACTTGGTGAAAAAATTGTCCGAAAATGCCGATATTGATGGCTTGTACAAAAGTGACTTGACATTTTTTAAATTAAGACTTGAGACTTGAATCGAAAGTGACTTTAGGGACTCGAGACTCGACTTGAGACTTGAACTGTAGTGACTTGAGACTCAACTTGGACTTGACAATGACGACTTGAATTCAACACTGCATATAGATAGGAAACATATTACTGCAAATAATTTCACCCTCTTTGCTTTCTGGTTCATTTGTTGCAGGTTGTCTGTGTGCCAGTGACCTACCAGCAGCCACGCTGACTGGGGGGGGTGGGGAGGTGGGGACTGCCTCAGGTCCAGCGATTCAAAGAGCCCCAGGTCCTCTGCGCCACTGCTACGGAGCCCTGGGCCCTGTAAATCACCACTGGAGCCCCACACAATGCATTCCAGACAGCGCTGGGGGAGGCAGCGTAGTGTGGGTGATGCTGAAGGTGCTGCTCTGACCCCGCCCCTTCCACTTGAGGCCACGCCCTTCAGGGAGCACGAAGTCAGCTCCCATCCCCCGAGGAGACCGGCGAGTCTGTCGACTTGTCTGCCTACGAGACCAATACAAAAAGGAGGGTTGAGGGCATCTGGAAGGCACTGTATGAACTGTGGTGAACTAGAGAAAGTGATGATTTCAAATCTGACCGTTAGGTTCCACCGATTGCATTGTATTCTCAGCACAATCTCCAAAAAAACCAGTGCTGCATATCTGTGAGGGAGAATCATTGCCTTGATCCCGGTGAGAGCAATGGTGAGCTAATCTTGAATAAAAGGAAGCAGTGGTGAGACCATGACGTGTTCTGTAGCCTGGTATTTTTACAACTAAGAGCAGCTTTGCCTCTTTTGTTCCATGTCGCCCTGGCTTGCAGATGAACACCGAGGCTGGCCGACATTGCCACAGGCAGTGTGTACGGTCAGAACAATCTAGAAGGTGGAGCATCTGGTTGGCCTATCTTGAAGAGGTGGACTAGTGACATTAGGGATGCAGTGGGGGAAGGAGACAGAAGGTGGGAGGAGACCCATGCCACAGTCGGGAGGTGAAAAGTTGCTCAAGGGACAGAGAACTGAGGTAAATGAACTCTCTGCTGGCACACAGGGAACCCACCGGGTATCTCAGCCTCCCTCTTTCATTCTGTTGGGACTACAGGGATGAATTCAAAGTCAGAGCTGAAACAGGTTTCCCATTTCTAGTCAGGCGCTGGAAACAGGAATCTTCCCCTTCTCAGTTCAAAGCCGAATCTCACTTGGTAGGCAGAAGGGATTAATTATGACCTGGATGACACCTCTTTTGCGGAGTGATCAGCTAAACGCTCCGGGGAGGGAGCATTAGGAAGGCAGTATACATGCTCAGCGTGTGCCTTGGTATTATTCCCACAAACCAGATGGCCATGTGGTTAGCCAGCCTGGACAAAGTTTACTTTGCCAGTGGGAAGATGGTGGGGAGTATCCTACACTATAGGCACTTCAAAGGAGGTTCCTTCCTTCTCAGCATGTATGGTAGATTCATGGCTGCAGAGGCCAAGTAGACCAACTTTAGAAGTTCATGAGGTCAGGCTTAAGCACCAAGTTTGTGTAGTTTTATAAGTACCCACACATCACAGCATACAAGGCTGGGTAGCCTAGTGGCTAGGCTATTCATTTGGGACTCTGGAGGGTCTATTCTTAGCTATGCCACTGACTTCATACCAATGTGTTCCAGGGCTTCATCCCTCTGTGCCTCCCTTCCCCTAATCCCACATCCTTTGCACTGGCTGGCACAAAGAATGCCAAATTCAAAGACTTGAATTCGTGTGGAGTCTCTAGGTTGTACCATACTGCAAATAAGTAATACATAATTGTTGGCTTAAATAGCCAGAGGCAAAAGAGAACCTTTAAGATGTTGAAAGATGTATTTCATCTAGATGTACTTTCACAAACATAATTGAGGGTTTCTTTGGATCATTCCATTTACAGACAATTTTGGGTTTGAGCTTGTTATTCCAGCACACTGTCTCTCCAAACTTTTTGAAAGTTCTCAGATGCGTGTGTGTTTTGATATCTCTCTCAAGCAAATTCAAATAGATTATGATTATGCCTTATCACGGAGCTAAGGATCTGATTTAAAAATGTAAAGTCATGTTTATAATCCTCTACCGTTTCGTCTCTCCTCCCTTTTCAGAAGGATTTCCTTCCATTTCCCGTAAAGCATTTTAAAGTCAGAGACTTCCCGTTGTCATTCCAGCTATCTTACAAAACACAGTTGTAAGGACTGGAATTCCATGACCAACAAAATTAGTCACCAAACAGCAGAACGCCATGTACATAGCTGAAACCTGAGAGATATTCCAAGGTTTGATTAATTGTGTGCCTAGTGACGTAAAACCTGAACCACAGTATCTTACAGTGATTCTTCTCATTTTTAACTCATTCTCCTAAACCACAAGCCAGTTACTCCATTCAAAGAGCTTTCTATACATTTTAAGGCTGGTTCCTAACATTCTCTCACATAGATTAGCATTGTTGTGTCTGACTGCATATGACTAGGCATATGCAATAGACAACTAATTTATCTCCTTCCATCCTGGCTAGATATAACATAAACACAACTGACAAATCTCAGAGGGGTAGTTGTATTAGTCTCTAACTTTAAAAATAACAACTAGTTCTGTGGCACCTGACAGACTAACCAAAATGTAAAGAATCATGAGCTTTCATGGGTAAAACTCACTTCATCAGATGAACTGGAGCGGAAATAAAAGAAATCAAGAGATACATATAACAGCAGAAGTAGTACCTGTCAATTGTAGGACCTGTGTTAATGAGGCTAATTAAGTGGGCTGGATGTGTCCCATATACAGCTTTTGACATAGAAATGCAAATATTAAAGGCACGAGAAATTGGCATTGTAATGTGCCAACTAGTTAATGTCTTTCTTCAAGCCCAGGGTAACGGTATCAAATCTGTAGATGAATTCCAATTCTGCAGACCCCCTTCTGCAATTGGTTAGTGAAATTTCTTTGTAGAAGAATGGCTACTTTTAAATCCTTGTTTGATTTAACTTGCCTGATCACTCAATCCAAACAAGACCTACTAGTCTCTATCCCCTTGATCCAAAGACTGCAGCTTAGCTAAGTAACCTACAGGCTATTCTATTTGGGTTCTAAAACTGATGAACCACTAGGAGCTGTATCAAGATTTTGTGAGTTAGAAACCATCCTGTTGGACACAGGGAGGCATTTATTACTCAGGGACCGGCCGTGATGGACTCTGTGACCTAGCAGTGAGCTAAGAACTAGGGAGCTAGAGATCTGGGTCTGAAGAATGGTCTTGTGCCCTGAACCCAGGCAGAGTTGGAGCCCTGCAGATTTGAAACACTGAAGTCTCAGGGATGTTACCTGCTTTGTGGAGACACTTGCTGGGAACTCGCTGAGTTCCCAACTGAGAGGTAGCATTCGTGGCACAAGTCATGTGTAGAGGAAGGAAGGATCTGGCCATGGCTGGCAATGGGAAGGGGATGAGGAATGAGCAGCCACTGTGTGTCTGTTGTACAATAATTAGACAGCACTGCAGGATCACTCCAACAATGCAGAGCACTCTCCTTATTTCCATTTTCCTTTCCCATGGTCCAGTACAGGTTGAGTAAGCTGCTCCCACGGCAGCCCAACCCCCTTCTGGTCCAGGGAGCGAGCACCAAAACAAAGCACTGACAGTGATAACCAAAGGGCAGTTCCCACTGCTGTTGCAGTGATGCATCGGCTTCCACCAGAGCTGGAATGGGCCCCATGAAAGCAAACACAGTAAGTGATCCTGTAATTATCTTTTTATGAGATTACGCAACGATTTTGATGAAACATTCCATGATTAATTTAGGATTCAGCATGCGTTTTCCCACTAGTCTTGTAAATATTTAAAGGTCGCGGCATCTAATTTGAACTAAGGAGCCATTCCCATGAAGGAACCTCGACTTCTCATCAGCAAGCAGAAATAAATCTTGGAGCTAATTAGAACGAAAATGAACTATGGGTTGCACCTGCCAATTCCGGGACTCTCTGGTCCGGCAACATCTGGGGTCTGGCATGACCATGGATGTTCCTGGATGAAAGAGCTCCAGAGCAGGACGGCCAGCAGCTGGGAGCACAGTGCAGCCTGGTGAGTCTGGTAGCAGCCAGGCCACATCAGCCTGGGAGGTGGCGGGGCTGCAGCAGCCTGGGCGGTGGTGGTGGCAATGGCAGTGTGATTGAGACTGCCTGACAATGGGGCCAGGGTTGTGGCTGTAGCAGCCCAGGAGGGGAATCTGGGCTGGGGCCATGGCAGATGGGCAGAAGCAGAGCAGCTGGGGTAGTGGGGCTGGAGCTGCGACAGCCCGATCGGGCACCATGCCACCCAGCCAGCAGCGGAGCTGAGGCTGGCCAGCAAGCAACCCAGCTGGGCCGAAGGATCTGGTAGCAGGACGGGACAGTGGGTTTAGGGGTCCTCCCGTTGTCTGGCAAATTCCCTCATTGGGGACCAGTCAGGACCCGAGCGTGCCAGACCGGGGAGGTCCAACCTGTACACAGAATACACTTAAGAACACATCTTGCTTTCTCTGTGCATGTGAAATTTGCAGTCATCATTTGGAATAGCTGGCATGTGCATTGATTTTATCTGACTGCAACCGCTGGCCCTCCAGAATGGATCCATAATGCGCATGAGCATTACTATTCCCAACAGTAATATGCCCAATATTATACCATCCATCATTACTGATCTGACAGCGTCCAGAATTAACCTGAAGGGGTATGCAAATTAGAATAGATATTTTGTTATTTCTTCATCTAGAAGATGAAGATAAATACATGGAGGTTAGGTCCATCAATATTTATTAGCTAGGATGGGTAGGAATGGTTTCCCTAGCCTCCGGGGAGGGATTTCTTGATGATTCCCTGTTCTGCTCACTCCGTCTGGGACAACTGGCATTGGCCACTGTCGGAAGACAGGACACTGGACTAGATGGACCTTTAGTGGACCCAATATGTCCATTCTTATGTTCTGTTCATCCAAAAAAGCAAGACCAATCAATATAATTCCTTCATTCGAGCGTGCCCAGAATGTGCTAGGTTATTGTTTATTCGTAATACAGTAGTGCCAGGAGGACCCAAAAGCAGTCAGAACCCCATGCGGCACCTACACATAGTAAGAAAGAGTCTGGCTGTGTCTAAACTGGCAAGTTTTTCTGCAAAATCAGATGATTTTGTGGAAAAACTTGCCAGCTGTCTACACTGGCCGTTTGAATTTCCGCAAGAACACTGATGATCTCATGTAAGATTATCAGTGTTCTTGCGGAAATACTGTGCTGCTCCTGTTTGGGCAAAAGCCCTCTTGCGCAAATCATTTGCGCAAGAGGGCCAGTGTAGACAGCACAGTACTGTTTTCCGCAAAAAAGCCCCGATCGCGAAAATGGCGATCGGGCCTTTTTTGTGGAAAACCACGTCTAGATTGGTCACGGACGCTTTTCCACAAAAAGTGCTTTTGTGGAAAAGCATCCTGCCAATCTAGACGTGCTTTTCCGAAAATGCTTTTAACGGAAAACTTTTCCGTTAAAAGCATTTTCGGAAAATCATGCCAGTGTAGACGTAGCCTCCTTGTCCAAACAGTCTAAATAGGCCAGATAGTCACAGGAAGGAAAGTGGTGTTATCCCCCCCATTTTATGGGAATGGTGGAGAAATAAGGCACAAAGAGATTGAGAGAGAACTGAGAATTGAGCCCAGATAGACAGAATCCCATCTGAAGGTCTTAACCACATGAAAAATCAAACCAACTCATTTCCCAAGTGCCTCCCCACACATATAAGGAAACACAGAGGTTCTAACCAGGATGAAACATAAACCAAGTAGGGAAGGGTGTGGGAGAAAGGGCCATATTAATAAGACAACACCGTTCCTCAGCGACGGCTAGTCCATCGCAGACTGTCGTTAGAACACAGGACCCGGTGGTGTGAGTCAGCACATCTCCACAGCTGTCTGAGCCTGGGGGATTTATACCAGCTGTGTGGATCTGGCCCATTTTTTTTAAAGTATACATAAAATAATTGGCAAACCCACATTCTCAATGTGGGTAACTCCTCGGAGATAATAGAACACACGCTGCCCGTGAGGGGGGATTTAAATGAGGCACATGGAGTGGGCTTGCAGATCCGCTCATGGAAGACGTGCCACGCATGGAAGAAACACAAGAGAGGACTGTGGGTAGATCATAGAAATGCCGCTTCTAGGCTGGCATCAGCAGCAGAGGGGAAGGGAGGGCAAGAGAATGAATTCATCACCGAGAAGACAGAGACAATGGAGCCGGGGCTACCAAAGAGATTGCAATCTATGTGCTTGGTCCCAGGAGGCACTGAGCGTCCACCGATTTCCATAGGGTTTGTAAGTGCTCAGTGCTACTCACCCTCAGGTCATAAAAGTTCCCCCTTCCTCCTCCAGAATGCTGGCACACCACAGGACAAAGCCAGGAGGCTGTATTGTAATACTAAACTCCGAGAGACTCTGGGAGACAGACCCAGAGTCTCCTATAGACAACCACCTAACCCCAAGACGATTCTTACCAACAACCACAGGACATACCACACTAATACCAACCCTGGTACCTTCCCTTGCAACAAACCCCATTGCCAGGTTTGTCCATGTATTCACTCTGTTGATAGCATTATTGGACCTAACCAAGTGAGTTATAAGATCAAGAACACATATTCCTGCGCATCCAGAAATATAATCTATGCTATCATGTGCCGAAAGTGTCCGTCTTCTATGTACATTGGACAGACGTCTCAGACACTTCGCCAAAGGATCAATGCCCACAAAACAGATATTAGACAGGATCACAAAGAAAAAACAGTTTCTTGCCATTTCAACCAGAAAGGACTTTGTCTCAACGACTTGATTACCTGCATCCTGCTTCAAAGACCTTTTCAGACCACACTTCAAAGAGAATCCTCTGAACTGTCATTCATGCTTAAATTCGACACTTTACGCTTAGGTATAAACAAAGACATTAATTATCTTACCCATTACAAAGATAGCTTCCCCAATTATCACCTCTAATATCATTAGCTCACAGACATTTACCTCCTCCCCCCCCTCCCATCCCCTTTCTGTTCTGAAATTTGATTTGTCCTTTTCATCTGTGTTCATTTTTTAAAATTGTATCCTTTGGTATATATGGTTGTGCCAATTTTCTTCCACTATTTGATCTGAGGAAGTGGGTCTGGCCCACGAAAGCTCATCACCTAATAAACCATCTTGTTAGTCTTTAAAGTGCTACATAGTCCTGTTTTTTGTTCCAAAATAGAGTGCAGATACATGGAGGTAGCTTGAGTGTCCATGAAAGCACTGGCCTAGGCATCCAGACTCCTGCTTTCTTCCCCATCTCTGCCATTCCCAGTCGGAGAGAAACCGAAGGGGTTTGCACAAGAGCTTCTGTGTCAGTGGGCGCTGTGATGCTCGCTCCTCACACAAGGGTGTTCTGAGGGTTACTTACTAGTGACAATGCTCTATGGGATTGTCCATTCAGGTGCACTATCTCTGTTGTAGGAAACCACAGGGAATGATAAACCGGGGTTTCATCTACACTGCAAAGTTAATTCGAAATAACAGCCGTTATTAATAGCGTCTATACTTGCAAACCGCTATTTCGAAATTAATTCAAAATGGCGGAGCGCTTAATTCGAATTTGGTAAACCTCATTCTAAGAGGAGTAATGCCAAATTCAAAATAGCTATTTTGAATTAAGTGCTGTGTAGACACTTAATTGGAAATAGGGGGCCTCCAGCCCTTCCCAGGGAGCCCTGGTAGCCACTGTGGCCACAACCAGGAAAACTTACTCTCCTCTCCCCCATCCTCAGAGCCACTAAAGGGGTAGACCCTGGCCACAGTGCCTGTGCCAGCTCCAATCCTGCCAGCCCAGAGCCAGCAGTGGCCACCGGGGCCTCTGACTGTAAAGAGCTTCAGAAGGATCTCTCAAAACTAGGTGGCTGGGCAGATGTGGTTGCCTTATCTCAAAAAAGATCTCTTAGCATTGGAAAAAGTTCAGAAAAGGGCAACAAAAATGATGAGGGGTTTGGAACGGGTATCATATGAAGAGATTAAAAAGACTTGGACTTTTCAGCTTAGAAAAGAAGAGACAGAGGGGATATGATAGAGATTTATACAATCATGACTGGTATAGAGAAAGTACATAAGAAAAAGTTATTTACTTGTTCCCATAACACAATACCTAGAGGCCACCAAATGAAATTAATAGGTTGCAGGTTTAAAACAAACAAAAGGAAGTACTTTTTCATGCAACACAGTCAACCTGTGGAACTCCTTGCCAGAGGATGTTGTGAAGGCCGGGACTTTAACCAGGTTCAGAAAAGAGCTATATAAAACCTTGTTTCAGTGTTAAGTACTTACTAAGCACAACAACACCCAAGAAAACCTGTGAATTCCACTGTTCACTTTAGAGAAGGCAAATACATACATCACTTCTTTTAGACAGGAAAAATAATGGCTGTTTTATACTGACAGAATTCGGTATATGAAAATGCTATTTAATGTTTGAAGGGGTCTATTTGTATGCCATTGTATCAAGTGGTGTGAGAACAGCGACGCATGAAAAATGGTAGTGTTAGGTATCAAAATGGGCTAACTACATTGAAAGCAATAGCACTGCGGTCGAGAGGCTGTAGCTAAGATTTAAGAGACATTTTCGTTCTACGGCCCTGATTTGGAGCACTTGTCATTTTCTGAACTAAACGCCCGTCGAACTAAAATTCCTCGTTCACCTGCCTCCCTCCATAGCCAAACTTTCTGACATGCCCATGCAATATGCAGCAAGATGCTTTCTTCTTGTTTACCTCTTTCGTGACTTTGTTAAACTGAATTATTAAGTCCCCCGAGAGTCTCCAGAGCTAACTGGGTTTGACAGAAGGGGCACAGAAGAGGTCCTCTGTCTGTGCCATGGCATACAGATGAGTTTCCCTGGAGGCACAAAGGAATAGCTGCCCTGTATTCAGGACCATCTCTTCCTGACATTAGTGTCTGTGCTCAATTAGCTCTGCTTGCTGTTCGTCGGATAGCACTGCTTATGTCAATGGTTCTCATCCAGGGGTACAGGTACTCTTAAGGGTACACAGAGATCTTCCGGGAGGTATTCAACTCAGCCAGATTAATATTTCTCAGCCCGGGGTTGTGATCTTGAAGGGGTTATGGGATGGATTTGAGGGAGTTGCAAATACAGAGGTGGCCAGCTGAGTACCATGCAGCCAAGTTACACACCCCAGCTCCGGGCAGCGGGACTCCGGGTTCCGCCCCATCAGCTGCGGTTCTGGCTTCGATGACACTCAGCAGTGAAAAACAGGCTCAATGATCACATCGAAATGGAAGTATAATGTTTCCGTCCCTGTGGGTTTATTGTACAACTCTGTGGTAAAAATGAGAGCACTCTTTCTCAGTCACGGTGGGGCCGTGACGCTTATGTCTGCTTTTGTAAGCAACCAATTTTTAAGTGAGGTGAAACTTGGGGTACAGACTCCTGCAAAGGGGGGCAGTCGTCTAGAGAGGCTGAGAACCACTGGGCTATCTGATGTCTTTCCTCAAGAGTTTGTTTCACAGTCAGGGAAATCAACTTTGGGGCGAGGTAATTTTTGAGGCAGCACTTTTAAATGTATTTTCACAGCTGCACAAGCCTGTACCTAGCCCTGTTTTATCCTAAAGGGCCAGATATTTTACCCTAGTGTGAAATGAAGGTGCTGTAAAGCTGACTTCACTGGCTACAAGGGGATTACTCCAATGTAGACAGAATCCCTGGTTGATACAGAAGTGACATGATGGCTCTCCACCACTTCCTTCTGGCCCGAAACTGGAAAGCATGTTTGGTTGAATGGAAGCGTGCAAAGGGTACGTCTACACAGCAGCGTTATTTTGGAATAACTAAGGTTATTCTGAAATAACATAGTGCACATCTACACTGCCAGCCTTTACTTCAAAATAATGCCAAGCTGGAGGACTTCTCCGACTCCTGTAACCCGCATTTCACGAGGAGTAAGGGAAGTCAAAGGAAGAGTGCTCTTCCTTCGACTTTCTGCAGTGTAGACAGCACCAAAAGCCGAAATACGTGATTTCAACTTGAGCAAATGGCGTAGCACAAATTGCGTAGCTTAATTCCACTTTAGATGCTGGTGTGCAAGCCCCTAGAATAAAACACAGACATCATGACAAGGGCCTGATTCAGGAAGGCCAGTACGGGGCCAGCGACCGGAGGAGCCAGAAGTCTTCCCTGCGCACCTGAACAACCCAGGGAAGCCGAGGTCTGGCCTGGGCCACTGGGCCCACTACTGGAGGCAGACCCGGAAGAACTGCTCACCTGGCCAGAAGTTCCAGAGCGACGGAGTCCTGCAGACCTTCACAGGACACAGGTACCACCAGAGGGGAGAGTGGAAAAGGCCCAGGGGTAGCTGACTGCAAGCGGGCTGAGACAGAACCAGGTCAACGTGCTGCGGTACAGATCCCCGCTGACCCAGCAGCTGATTGCTCTGCTGCTACTAGGGCCCTGGGCTAGGATGTAGTGGAGTGGGTGGGCCTGCGTCCCCCCCCCACCACACCCCATGGCTATTACTGAACAGCAGCCTGAACTTCCTGGACCCCCGCCTGAGCAAGGGGATCTAGCTGGGCACTCATGTTAAGACTGTTCAACTGTTTGTTTGCTGCCCTGCCTTGAGCAAGGGCTTGGGCTGCTGAATTGTTTTGCCTACCTCTGAACGGAGGCTTGGGGCTCTGAACTGCTTATTTACTTGTCGCCCTACCCTGAACTGAGGCTGGGCTATGAGAAGTTTGTTTGCCTGCCGCCCCACCCTGAACAAGGCCCGGGGCTCAGGACTGTTGGTTTGCCAGCTGACCGCTAGTTGAGGCTGTGGACTGCCCCAGCACTAAAAGCCACCGTTAATTCCCCGAAAAGGCTACGCCGGGTGTAGTGGGGCAGAGTGGCCACCCACTGACCCCGAGGGGGAGGAGCCCCTCTCTGAGTCTATAGGGTGGCTCCAGGAGGGAATATGGCAGTCACTCTGTGGAGCAGAAAGGAGCTGGCAAGAGAAACAGAGGAGTCTTAGCGGGGACTGAATCCTGGGATAGTGCTGGAAACACAGATTCTAGCAAGCAGCCAGGAGAAGGTGAAGTAACATAAGAACATCAGAACGGCCAGACTGGGTCAGACCAAAGGTCCATCCAGCCCAGTATCCTGTCTGCTGACAGTGGCCAGCACCAGGTGCCCCAGAGGGAGTGAATCAAACAGGTACGGATTGAGCAATCTCTCTCCTGCCGTCCATCTCCACCCTCTGACAAACAGAGGCTGGGGACACCATTCCTTACCCATCCTGGCTAACAGCCATTAATGGACTTAGCCTCCATGAATGTATCTGATTCTCTTTTAAACCCTGTTATAGTTCTAGCCTTCACAACCTCCTCAGGCAAGGAGTTCCACAGATTGACTATGCGCTGTGTGAAGAAGAACTTCCTTTTATTTGTTTTAAACCTGCTCCCCATTAGTTTGATTTGGTGGCCCCTAGTCTTGTATTATGGGAACAAGTAAATAACTTTTCTTTATTCACTTTCTCCACACCACTCATGATTTTACAGACCTCTGTCATATCCCCCCTTAGTCTCCTCTTTTCCAAGCTGAAAAGTTCCAGTCTCTTTAATCTCTCCTCATATGGGACCCTTTCCAAGCCCCTAATCATTTTAGTTGCCCTTCTCTGAACCTTTTCTAATGCCAGTATATATCTTTATTGAGATGAGGAGACCACATCTGTACACAGTATTCTAGCTGTGGGTGTACCATGGATTTATAAAAGGGCAATAAGATATTCTCCGTCTTATTCCCTATGCCTTTTTTAATGATTCCTAACATCCTGTTTGCTTTTTTGACTGCCACTGCACACTGCGTGGACGTCTTCAGAGAACTATCCACAATGACTCCAAGATCTCTTTCTTGATTAGTTGTAGCTAAATTAGCCCCCATCATATTATAGCCCTACGGAAGAGTGGTGGTTCCAGTGATAACCTAGGGGTGGACCAGATGACTGACAAAGGAAGATAGGAATGAACCCAGGGAAATAGCAACCAGGTCTCAGATTGCTTACACCATACTTACTGGACCCAGAGTCCCTAGGCTGAAACCCAGAGTTGTTGTTTGGTCTGGGATTCCCTTACCAATCCTAGGGAAAGTGGGAATGGAATGGAAGACTGCCTGAGACAGATTGTCCTCCGGGACTTGGAGACTCTGAAGAGGAAACCACTATAGTGAGCTAGCCAGGAGGCCAAGCCACAAAAAGGGAACATTTTAGGTTATAAAGAGGGAGCAATACAGAGTCCTGAGGGAGGGGGCAACCACCTGAGGAGAGGGCATGAGATTAGTTGGATGTGGCCACAAGGAAGTGACCCAGAAGCGAGTGTAGAACATTCGTGACATAAACGCAACCAGCACAGTCGGGGCTCTGCTGATCAGACGTTCTGTGTAAAAGTCCACAACAGCTTTGCAGTTAGCGCTCGGTATCACATGTTTCTTGCTGGCAATGCTATTTTTGTCTATACATATAGTTTAGAGGGCGTCTCTCTGTCTGCGCGTCTCTTTGTGAGTCTGTTTGTTCAAGAACGCCTCCTAAACAAGAAGGCTATGTCTACACTCGCAGCTTCTTGCGTGAGTAATATGCAAATGAGGCTACGCGTGGAATATCACCAAGCCTCATTTGCATACCCAATGAGCCACCATTTTTTTCAGACAAGGCTCTTGCGCAAGGAGCGTCTATACTGCCCCTTCTCGCGCAAGGAAAACCCTCTTGCGCAATGCCGTTCTTCCTGAAAAGCAATAGGTGTAATGGCATTGCGCAAGAGGGTTTTTCTTGCGCAAGAAGGGGCAGTGTAGATGCTCCTTCTTGCGCAAGAGCCTCTTCTGAAAAAAATGGTGGCTCATTAGGTATGCAAATGGGGCTCGGCGATATTCCACACGTAGCCTCATTTGCATATTACTCGTGCAAGAAGCCGCGAGTGTAGACATAGCCTAAGCGTTAAGGCCACCAAATTTGGAATGCAGCTTCCTCTTCTCTGAACTTAGACCAAGGGCAGGGTTTGGTTGTGCCAGGACAACTGGAAACCCCAGGATAGGACTGTTTTCCATAGCATGCAAAGGGAGGGGCTGTTGTTCAGAGGGACACAGTATGCGTGGCCTCTAGGGGCAGTGAGCCTGCAGGGGAGAGCTATCCTACTGAGTGTCTGCTGGGGGCAGCCATATTACCAAGGGAGGGGCCACCAGGGCTGGGACTCCAACATCTTGCCTGCCAGCACACCAGAAAGTACCCCCCACCCCAGCCCTTTCTCCCTCTCCCAGCCATAGGCCACAGCACCAGAGAGGGGGGAAAGAGCCTGCGGGGGGACAGGACAGGCCCCTGGTGTGCTGGGAGGGGCCTGGTGAGAGAAGAGACGCTGGGTGAGGAAGCATGGTGGGGGAGAGGAAACCGCCTCGGCAGGTGAAGGTGGGACCATCTGAGCCCCGCCTCTGGGACCCCCCCCCCCCCACTGCCTGAGCCCCTCCTCATTCCCTAACCTGCACTCTCGCATCCCCATTACCCTCAGCCTCCTGCACCCCCACCCCCGCAGCCCCAAGGCCCTGCCCTGACGGACCCGGGCAATGCCGGGTAAGTCTGCTAGTATGCGCTAAAGGATGATTTTCTTGTGGCTGGTAAGTAATTCCACTCACAGCATCAATTTTCGAAGCGGCACATGTGAAATATTACAAATGCATGTGCAAAGAGTATCGATCCTGTATTATAAATGCAATTGAGAAAGTGCGCGTTATCTGTATGGAAGAGAAATTCCTCCTCCAATGTAGACTGCTTTTAAAATACAATCCTTTTGTATTTCGAAAGCAAGGCACCTACTTCAGGGGCTGCAGATTTAAATCTAATCCATTCAGTGGTCCAAGCCTTTGGCTGGCTTATAAAACTAAAATGCAGCAGAATTGCGGCACAGCACCTAGAATGTGTTTATTTTATTTGGCGTTTTGTCTTGATGGAGCAATTATAGTGGGCCATGGCAATGCCCAGGTACGCAATACGTTGGAATGACCAAGTAGGTTTCAATGATGGGAGAATGACACTAAATGTTAAACAAACAAACAAAAAAAGTACAGCAGTAGGGCTCTACCACGGATCCACCCTCTGCCATCCCAGCGAATCCTGTCTAATAGCCATTGATGGGCCTCGCTCCCATGAACTTAATTCAGTTTGGAACCCGCTTATACTTTTGGCCTTCTCGACATCCCCTGGCAATAAGTTCCACAGATGGGCCATAAAAGAAGTACTCCACTGTCTTTGTTTTAAACTGGTTGCCTATTAATTTCGTCTGGTGAACCCTGGTTCCTGAACTATGCGAAGGGATAAATAACACTTCCCTAGACACTTCCTCCATCCCACTCAACTGCCTAGACATTTCTCTCCCCCGCCTCCTTCCCATTTAGAAATCTCTTTTCCGGTTCTTGTCTCATCTCAGACACAAGCTGTTCCATGCCCCTAATAATTTTAGTTGCCCTCCCTTGGACGTTTTCCAATTGGAATATATCTTGCTTGAGGTGCAGCAGCCAGACCCGCACAGCATGTTCAATGTGAGACAGGTCAGGACCGTCTTGGGACTGTCATTTGACATGTTGAGACCCCCCTGAGCCTCTTTCCCTGACAGCCTGGGCAGCCTGTCACCCTGTCTTGTTGTGCCCGGCTCTCCAGCCTGCTTCAACCAAGACACAGGGACAAGGTCAAATCCCCAAGGTAGCAGCACAGCATGCAAGTACACAGCCCTTCTGGGATGTGAACCCCAGATAAATCCATCATATGCCGTATAAAGATCTGTACAGCACAGTGTCAAGCATCAGTGGGGTAGCCATGTTAGTCTGAATCTGCAAAAGCAACGAGGAGTCCTGTGGCACCTGAGGGTACATCTAGACTACATGGCTCCGGCTAGATTTGTTTGTTCGGCAAAGGGAAATGAAGCCGCGATTTAAATAATCGCGGCTTCATTTAAATTTAAATGGCTGCCCCGCTCTGCTGATCAGCTGTTTGTCAGCAGATCGGGGCAGTCTGGACGCTCCCCTGCCGACATGAAAGCCCTTTATTGACCTCCCCGGTAAACCTCATCCTACGAGGCATAACGGGGAGGTCAATAAAGGGCTTTCAGGTCGGCACGGGAGCGTCCAGACTAGCGCGCTGAGCCGACAAATAGCTGAGCAGCTGTTTGTCGGCTCAGCGCGGCAGCCATTTACATTTAAATGAAACCGCGATTATTTAAATCACGGCTTCATTTCCCTTTGCCAATCGGCCTAATCTACATGGCTCCATTGATGGAGCCATGTAGTTTAGACACACCGTTATAGACTATAGATTTAATGGAGCATAAGCTTTCGTGGGCAAAGGCCCACAGGTCAGATGCATGTAGTGGAAATTCCAGAGGCAAGTATAAATACAGGCAGTCCCCGAGTTACGCGGATCCGACTTATGTCGGATCCGCAGTTACAAACGGGGCTTTTCTCGCCCCGGAGGACGGGAGCGGTGGGACGCCCAGATGAGCCGCGGTCCCGCCGCCCGCGTCCTCCGGGGTGAGAAAAGCTGCTCCCCATCTCCCTGGTCTACTGGTCAGACCAGGGAGACGGGGAGCAAAGCCTCGGAGGATGCCCGCAGCAGGACAGCCGCGGCGCGTCTGGGCTGTCCCGCTGCGGGCGTCCTCCACGGCTTTGCTCCGCGTCTCCCTGGTCTGCTGGGGGGGAGGGGCGCAGCTAGTGCCCCCTCCCCCCCAGCAACCCAGCAGCACCCCAGCTGCTCTGCCCCAGGGGTCCCCAAGTCAGCCACTGCTGAAACTGACCAGCGGCTGACTACAGGAAGCCCCAGGCAGAGTTGCTTTGCCCCCGGCTTCCTGGAATCAGCCGCTGATCAGTTTCAGCAGCTGCTGACTTGGGGACGCCTGGGGTTCTTAAGTTGAATCTGTATGGGTATGTCTACACTACCCTCCTAGTTCGAACTAGGAGGGTAATGTAGGCATACCGCACTTGCAAATGAAGCCCGGGATTTGAATTTCCCGGGCTTCATTTGCATAAGCGGGGCTCCGCCATTTTTAAAACCCCGCTGGTTCGAACCCCGTGCAGCGCGGCTACACGGGGCACGAACTAGGTAGTTCGAACCAGGCTTCCTATTTTGAACTACCGTTACTCCTCATTCCACGAGGAGTAACGGTAGTTCAAAATAGGAAGCCTAGTTCGAACTACCTAGTTCGTGCCCCGTGTAGCCGCGCTGCACGGGGTTCGAACCAGCGGGGTTTTAAAAATGGCGTCTCCCCGCTTATGCAAATGAAGCCCGGGAAATTCAAATCCCGGGCTTCATTTGCAAGTGCGGTATGCCTACATTACCCTGCTAGTTCGAACTAGCGGGGTAGTGTAGACATACCCTATGTAAGTCAGAACTGGCATCCAGATTCAGCCATTGTTGAAACTGATCAGTTTCAGCAGCGGCTGAATCTGGACGCCAGTTCCGACTTACATACAGATTCAACTTAAGAACAAACCTACAGTCCCTATCTTGTACGTAACCTGGGGACTGCCTGTATACAGGCATAAGAAAAGAGTTCCAATCAAGAGTAAGGCTGGAGATAACGAGGTCAATGTATGAAACTGATTGTTCCTTCCTAAGTGGCGTACTTTGCATTTGTTCTTATTGCATTGCATCCAATTTGTCCAGATCATTTGAAATATAATCTTATCTTACAAAGCACTTGCAACTCCTCCCAGCTTGGCATCATCTGCAAACTTTGTAAGTGTGCTCTCTATGCCATTGTCTAAATCACTGAGGAAGTTATTGAACAGAACTGGGTCACAAGACCGTGAACCACTGATAACTACTCTCTGGGAATGGTTGTCCAATCAGTTATGCACCCACCTCACAGTAGCTCCATTTAGGTGATACAGGCTGAACTTCTAAAATATGGAACTCTCTGGTCTGGCAACATCCGTGTTCCAGCAGGACCATGGACACTGCTGGACCAGAGAGCCTGCAGGCCTTGGCTGGCCAGGTTCAGAAGCACAACCCGAGCAAGGCAGAGGCTGCGAGGAAAGCCCCAATGGGACAGCGTGGTGAGGAGCACAAATGGAGGCAGCGGGGCCGGCAGCCAGAAGTGCGGCCCTGTTTGGGGCTGGAAGCTTCGGGGTTGGCCCACTGCCAGGACTGGTGTGGTGGTGGGGGGAGAGAGGACCTTCCTGGTAGGAGCTGGTGAGGCTGCGGGCTGGAGACAACAGGGCTGGTGGTAGGGTGTACATCCCCGGCTGGGAGCAAAGCCTTCAGTCAGTTGGGGAACCTTGACCTTCCCTGGTCTGCCAAACTCCATGGTCCAGGACAACTTATGTCCTGAGGGTACTGGATCAGGGAGATCCCACCTGTATTTCCCTAGATTGTTAATGGGAAGGTCATGCAAGAGAGTTTTTAAAAAAAAAAAGCTTTACTAATATCTAGAAATACTACATCTACCACTCCCCTGCTCCCTCCCTGCTCCATCCACAAGGTTTGTTACTCTGTCAAAGAACGCTATTAGGTTGGTTTGACATGATTTGTTCTTGACAAATTCATGCTATTATGTATCACCTTATTATTTTTCAGATGTCTGCAAACTGATTCCTTAATTATTTCTCAGTTATTTTTCCTGGTACAGAAGTCAAGCTGACTGGTCTGTAATTCCTTGGATTGTCCTTATTTCCCTTTTTTATATGGATGGGCACTATATTTGCCCTTTTCTAGTCTTCTGGAATCTCTCCTGTATTCCATGACTTTTCAAAAATAATAGCTAATAGCTCAAATATCTCCTCAGTCAGCTCCTTGAGTATTTCATCAGGCCCTGGTAACTTGAAGACATCTAACTTGTCTAAATAATTTTTAACTTATTTCCCTATTTCAGTTTCTGAACCTCTTCTATTTTCTCTGGCATTCATGTTAGGTATCCAATTTCCACCAACCTACTTGGTGAGAAGTGAAACAAAGAAGTCACAAAAACATACAAGTGGCCATACTGGATCAGACCAAAGGTCCATCTATCTCAGTATCCTGTCTGCCAACAGTAGCCAATAATAGATGACCCAGAGGGAGGAAATACAACAGGTAATCCTCATGTGATCCCTCTCTTATTATCAATTTCCAGACAAACAGAGGCTAAAGACACCATTCCTACCCATCCTGGCTAATACCTATTGATGGACCTAATCTCCATGAATATATCTAGCTCTTTTTTAAACCCTGTTAAAGTTCTAGTTTTTACAACATCCTCTGGCAAGGAGTTCCACAGGTTGACCATATGCTGAGTGAAGAAAAACTTCCTTTTGTTTGTTTTGAACCTGCTGCCTATAATTTCTTTTGGTGACCCCTAGTTATTATATCGTGGGAATAAATAAATAACTTTTCCTTATTCACATTAAGCACCTCTGCCATTTCCACATTTTCTGTTACTGTTTTCCCTACATCACTGAATAACAGGCCTACTATGTCCTTGTTCTTTTTCTTGCTTCTAATGTATTTGTAGAATGTTTTCTTGTTACCCTTTATATCTCTAGCTAGTTTCAGCTCATTTTATGCCTTGGTCTTTCTAATTTTGCCTCTACATCTTTGTATTATTTATTTATATATATCCTTTGTAATTTGACTTAGTTTCTACATTTTGTAGGACTCTTGTAAAAAATTTTTAGATCATGGAAGATCTCCTGGTTAAGCTTATGCGGGGGATGGGGGTGGGGGTGGGGGAAGGGGTGTCTTCCCATACTTCCTATCTTTCCTTTGCAATGGATTTGCATTATGGTGGCATTATTTGCATAGTGGCATTATAACAATTTCTCTTATCAATCCACTTCCTAATGGATCCTAACAGTCTGTTTGCTTAATGTACAGTGGCAGTCAAAAGCCAATGCTTTTCAGAGAACGAGCCACAATGATTTCAAGGTCTCTTTCTTGATTGATAACAGTTAATTTAGGCCTCATCATTTTGTATGTATGGCGGGGTTTATGTTTTCCAATCTGCGTTCCTTTGTAATTTGTCAGACTGCTTTGGATTTAGCGATCTTGAGTACAGGCAGTCCCCGGGTTACGTACAAGATAGGGACTGTAGGTTTGTTCTTAAGTTGAATCTGTATGTAAGCCGGAACTGGCATCCAGATTCAGCCGCTGCTGAAACTGACCGCCAGTTCCGACTTACATACAGAATCAACTTAAGAACCCCAAGCGTCCCCAAGTCAGCTGCTGCTGAAACTGATCAGCAGCTGATTCCAGGAAGCCCGGGGCAGAGCAACTCTGCCTCGGGCTTCCTGTAGTCAGTGCTGGTCAGTTTCAACAGCAGCTGACTTGGGGACGCCTGGGGCAGAGCAGCTGGGGTGCTGCTGGGTTGCTCCAGTAGCGCCGCTCCTCGGTGCTACTGGACCAACCCAGCAGCACCCCAGCTGCTCTGCCCCAGGCGTCCTGATGCAGCAGCTGCTGAAACTGACCAGCAGCGGATGAATCAGGAGCCCCTCTGCGGCTTTGCAAAGCCTCGGGGGAAGCCGGCAGGGGGGCAGCCCAGGCGCTGCCCGAGCCCCTCCGCGGCTTTGCTCCGTGTCTTCCTGGTCTGCAGACCAGGGAGATGCGGAGCAGCTTTTCTTGCCCCGGAGTACACGGGCGGTGGGACCGCGAGGTCCTGCAGTCCGTGTCCTCTGGGGCGAGAAAAGCCCCGTTCGTAACTGCGGATCTGACATAAGTCGGATCCGCGAAAGTTGGGGACTGCCTGTAATGTTGTCTCACCTGTAAACGTTGCCATCTCACTGGGTACTCCTTTTTAAAAATCATTTAGGATTATATTGAACAGCTCTGATTCCCATACAGGTCCTTGGGGGATGCAGCATTTACTTTTCTCTGTTTATTCCTACAGCTTTTCCTACCTTTTAAACAGTTCCTGACCCATGAGGGGACCTTCCGTCTTATCCTGTGGCAGCTTAGTCAGCTTAAGGTCACTCATGAAAGGCTTTTATCAACAGCTTTCTGAAAATCCAACTACACACTGGGGGGTGTGCCACCCTGAGGGGGCGTGAGGCAACCCAGCCCCCCCTCCCCAATCTCCTCCCCTCCAAGTTTTGCTGCTATTTTTGTTTTTTTGGCCCTGGTCAGTTCCTTTCTTTTCGCTCAGCAAGTTTTGCTGCTTTTGGGGGGGTTGGAGGGGTGAGGGTTTCTCAAAAATCAAAAAGGGGGCAGGATGCCGAAAAGTTTGGGAACCACTGAACTATACTGTATCCACTAGCTCACCCTTGTCCACATGTCTCACCCCCTCAAAAATTGTACTAGATTGGTGAGGCATGATTTCCCTTTACTAAAGGGCTGTGTCTAGACTGGCAAGTTTTTCCACAAAATCATCTGCTTTTGTGGAAAAACTTGCCAGCTGTCTACACTGGCCGCTTGAATTTCCGCAAAAGCACTGACGATCTCATGTAAGATTGTCAGTGCTTTTGCGGAAATATTATGTTGCTCCCGTTCGGGCAAAAGTATTTTTCCGAAAAACTTTTGCGCAAAAGGGCCAGTGTAAACAGCAGAGATTTGTTTTCTGCAAAAAAGCCCCGATTGCAAAAATGGCGATTGGGGCTTTTTTGCGGAAAATCACGTCTAGATTGGCCACGGACGCTTTTCCGCAAAAAGTGCTTTTGCGGAAAAGCGTCCTGCCAATCTAGATGCGCTTTTCCGAAAATGCTTTTAACGGAAAACTTTTCCGTTACAAGCATTTCCGGAAAATCATGCCAGTCTAGACGTAGCCAAGCTGTGTTGACTCTTCTCCAACATCTGTACACCTGGTAATTGTTCTTCACTGGGTCTGGTTTTTGATTGGCATTGAAATTACGGTCACTGGACTGTAATTGCCTGAATCACCCATGGAGACTTTTTTTAAAATTGGTTTTACATTAGCTGTCCTACAGTGTTCTGATACAGAGACCAATTTAAATGATAGGTTACATGCCACAGTTAATATTTCCTCCATTTCATACTTGAATTCCTTAAAGAACTCTTGGGAGAATGCCATCTGGTCCCAGTGACTTATAACTCTTTATCAAATTTGTTCCAGCCTTCCTCTACTGACTCCTCAATCTGAGGCATTTTCTTAGATTTGTCACTCAGGAAGAATGGCACAGGTGTGGTGACCTCCCTTGTGTCCTCTATAGTGAAGACAGATGCAAAAAATTCATTTAGCTTCTCCACAGAGGCCTGATTTTCCTTACGTGCTCTTTAAGACATTCAGTAATCTCACCAATTGTTTGGCAGGCTTCCTGCTTCTGATGTCATTAATTATTTTTTGCTGTTGTCTTTTCTTTTGCCAATAGCTCCATACATTTTTGACTTGCCTAATTAGATTTTTACAAGTGACTTGTCAGAGTTTATGCACCTTTCTCTTAAAGGGATTTGGTTTCCACTACCTTTTTGCCTCTATTACTCTGTTTGGCCACAGTGGCAATTTTTCTTTTTTTCTGGTTTTTTGTTTTGTTTTGTAATTTAGTAGTATCTGTTTAGTTTGAGCCTCCCTTAAATTGTTTATATAGTGTCCATGCAGTTTGCAGGCATTTCTCTTTTGCTGTTCCTCTGAAATACCATTTTAACTGGCTTCCTCATGTTTTTGAAGTTCCGTGTTACTATGATGGGTTTCTCTGGCATTTCTCCCTTCCCCGCTCACCCCATCACCATGTATGTTAAATGTAATTATGTTCAGGTTGCTATTGCTAAGTGGTTCAGCCACATTCACTTATTGGAGTAGACAATAAATGCCTCAGGTAGGGCAAAATCAAGAATTGCTTCTTCTTTTGTGGATTCCGGATAAGCTGCTCCACAAAGCAGCTATATAATGTGGCTAGATAGTTTATCTATGCATCCCATTCTGAAGTGACATGCACTCTACGGATAGAAATTCCATTCTTGAATGAGAGAGAATATAACAGACAGATTACACTACAGACCATCTGACAAGGATGATCATGGTGACTGTGAAATGCTCAGGGAGATTAGTGAGGCTATAAAAATAGAAAACTCAATAATAATGGATGGTTTCAGCTATCCCCGTATTGACTGGATACAGGTCACCTCTAGATGGGATGCAAAGACAACATTTTTACACACCAGGAAGCCAAAGGAGGAACCTGCGGCCTCTCCCTGAGGCAAGCAGAGACAGAAACTTCTGAAAAAGGGATAGGAACCTAGGAGGCAGGATTTATCTAGAAGACTAGGGATGGGGAACCTTTTTTGGGTCGGGGGCTGCTGACCCCCAGAAAAATCAGTCGGGGACTGTACATGTAACCCACACACCTAGGCTATGTCTACACTGGCGGCTTCTTGCACAAGAATACCTTGTGCAAGGGTTCTTGTGCAAGAAGTCTTGCACAAGAAAATGTCCACACTGCCATGTGCGAGCTGTGCTTTTGCGCAAGAGCTCCCATGGCAGCGTGGATGCTCTCTTGCGCAAGAAAGCTCTGATGGCCATTTTAGCCATAGGGCTTTCTTGTGCAAGAAATCCCTGCCGAGCGTCCACACTGCCCTCTTGCGCAAGAGCTCCTGGACAAGAGGGCTTACACCTGATAAAAAAGAGCATAGCTCTTGCACAGGAAGCCCTCTCTTACCACGCCGTACTGTGGACGCTCTTGCAGATTCTTGCACGAGATTCTTGCACGAGTACTGTGGACGCTCTGCAGATTCTTGCACGAGTACTTGCGCAAGAAGCCGCGAGTGTAGACATAGCCCGAGTGTGGTTACCATGCAGTGGCACCTAGACCACAGCAACAGTTAAGATCAAGAGACCTCTACAGGAGGGGGTGGGAGCCAACGGGCTTTTAGCTCAGAGGGTAGAGGCTCCTACACTCAGCACCAGAGGTCCCAGGTTCAAATCCACCTGGTGGTGGTTACATACACAAGTAAGAAGCACAAACAACTCCTCCCTTACTGACATAGCCCATAACTGAGGAGAAAGACACTCCCCACGTGCCTCTTGCACACCAGGCTTGAGGGCCCCAGCCTAGTAGATTTTGTGTGCTTCCCGCCCCACAGTGGGGCAGCAGAGCATCTGGAGTGCCAGCGCAGGCTCCCCAGTGCTGGGGAAGGGGGCCCTGAGCCTTGGGGACCGTATCCAGGCAAGCAGGGGGCTGCATCTGGCCCCTGGTCCTGAGGTTCCCCACCCCTGTGGTAGACTCAGAAGACTAGAGAAAAAAAAAGTTGGAGAAGCACAGTAGAGAGTTTAGCTGTGAAAACAGTAAGGTAGGGTATGTCTACACTTGCAGCCTCTTTCGAGAGAGGGATGCAAATGCAGCTGAGCGAAATTGCAAGTGAAGGGCGGATTTGAATTTCCCTCGCTTCATTTGCATAATCGTGGACCGCCGCTATTTCGAAATAACAAACGCTGTGTAGACACGGTTATTTCAGAAGAAAACCCTTCTTCCGAAATAACTGGTAAACCTCCTTGTATGAGGAATAAGGGTTATTTCAGAATAAGGGTTTTGTCCCGAAGTAACCGCGTCTACACAGCGTTTGTTATTTCGAAATAGAGTATTTCGAAATAGCAGCGGTCCGTGATTATGCAAATGAAGTGAGGGAAATTCAAATCCGCCCTTCACTTGCAATTCTGCTCAGCTGCATTTGCATCCTTCTCTCAAAAGAGGGTGCAAGTGTGGACATATCCGTAGATATAGGTCATCAGAACGAACAGAGAGTAACACCGTAACTATTCTCTGTAAGGCCTTGGGTTGGAACTCAAAGCAGAGGGCAGGCCTGGATTTTCCTTCCATCTGCTTCAGAGTAGTATTGCTCAGATTTAGTTAATCGGAAGACTGCTGGAATCACTGTGGGCATGAGAACTCAACACTGCCGATGCAGAAGAACTTTAAAAGATTCCCTTAGAAGGGGAGTCACAGTGTGACCTGACCAGAGGGCTGAGTGACTGTGGACAGAAAGAGAGCTGCCACCAGTGGAAGAAAAGCAAGGAGGTGCTGGAATGGGCATAGCTAATTCTCAGATATGCCAGAAGGAGGCAGCATTAAATAATTTGCATGACTAACATTTAATGGCTGAATCGACTGACAGACGCACCGTTTGTCATCAGAACGAGCAGAGAATAAGTCTGCTCTTCAGTTGTGACAAGAGCTCAAAAATATTGTCAGACATCATTCATAAATAAAGTGCTGCTGTGAAAAATACCCCTGGACCTATTCTTATCTTCCTAGGGCAACAGTGACAAATGTAAATGTCATATATAATACAGAATATCCATATAGAAAATAATCTTATTAGGTGCAAGATTTTCTTCTGGTAAACAACTTTGTTTTAGCCAAGGGAGGCTGTACAAAAAAATGTCAGAAATGATACAACAGTACATCCTTCTTCCAAGACTTCAAAACCTCAACATATTACAAACTCACTGACCAATCCCATGAGAAGTCATTCCTGTTCGGTATTGCTTCAGCAGTCCATACAACTAACTGAGAGACTAGGGCCCAGATGCAGATATTCCTCCTAGGCTGTCATTAGCTAACAGGAAGTATTTATTTTCACTCTGGTTTGTAATCCTGTGCCAATCCACATAAACGAAACATTCATTCCAATGCACCATGTGCAACTTGAGTTTAAGGTTACTGGCTTTGTGTCTTTAAAGGAGAATGAATCTTATCAACATTTCCACATGTATAAGCTTATTGTGGATTTGAACCAAAACTTTAATTCCATGTGGCCACCTGACCTATATGTAATAGGATGCTGGGAATTAAAAAAAAATAACCTTCACAGTGTAGGTTAATCAAGCACAAAACAACTTGTAAATACTCAAGGATAAGTAACTGTTCTACACCCATGTGAGGATAGATTTTCCAGAGTGCTCAGGGGCAAATCTTAATGAGTCTAAGAATCTATCTAGATACCTTAAAAAAAGCCAAGCATGCCGCACTCATCCGAAAAGACTGCTGCTTATTTAGGTGCCTACATGAGAATGGAGCTTTATCTGGCCTTGATTCTAGATTCTAAACTCTTTTGCAAATATGGCCAATAAACTGTGCATTTCATGTCTGTTTAAGCCTCGGTTCTATACAGCCTGGCTGTGTCTAGACTGGCAAGTTTTTCCGGAAAATCAGCAGCTTTTCTGGAAAAACTTGCCAGCTGTCTACACTGGCCGCTTGAATTTCCGCAAAAGCACTGACGATCTCATGTAAGATTGTCAGTGTTCTCGCGGAAATACTATGCTGCTCCCGTTCGGGCAAAAGTCCTTTTGCGCCAAAGTTTGGCGCAAAAGGGCCAGTGTAGACAGCTCAGCTTTGTTTTCTGCAAAAAAGCCCCAATCACGAAAATGGCGATCGGGGCTTTTTTGCGGAAAAGCACGTCTAGATTGGCACGGACGCTTTTCCGCAAAAAGTGCTCTTGCGGAAAAGCGTCCGTGCCAATCTAGACACTCTGTTCCAAAATGCTTTTAACGGAAAACTTTTCTGTTAAAAGCATTTCTGGAAAATCATGCCAGTCTAGACGTTGCCCCTGAGATTTAGCCAGAGCTACAAACCTCCAGTCAAGTAGAAACATGGCTGTTACCAGCATGGTGGGGTTTGAGAACAGTTTCCCCAACTTGTACTTGATTGTGCCAATTTACTTAATTGCCTCTTGTGACAAGGAGAGTTTATGTACTGCAGTGTCATATTTTCTGTAAAAGTGGAAACATTCCAATCTCTTACTTTATTTAATGTTGGTGGCATGGGGGAGATGGGAAGAGTAAAAACTTAAAACCCAAACTCTTCAAAATGATGAATTACACACACACACACACACACACTGCCGGTCTGCAATACCACACACACACACACACACACACACACACACACACACACACACACACACACACACACACACACTATGCCAGTCTGCAATACCATTACGATCACACAGTGTAACCTCCTGATTAAAACGCAGGCTAGAGAATTCACCCAGTGATTTAGCTCAAATTACTGATCAATGAACCCGGCTTAGTGCCACACTGCTGTATCACATCAAATAAAAGGCTTTACCCCCTCCTCCCCCCCCCCACACACACTCGAAAATAAAGTGTCGTCCATAGTTCCTGCACGCATTCCTTAGAGTGCCTATAGGCAAGGATTGGAATTACTGGATTTGGTTGCAGAGTCAGGCCTTTAGTTATCCATTTGTCAGGGCAAATTTATTAACCATTGTAAGACTTTACCAGAAACCTTCATTCCCTTCAAACGGGTATTGTGACAAAGTCAGACGTGAGTTCTGGAAAGGTGTTTGAAGGCAGGTATCTGCACGGGTGACTGGTGCCTATGGAGGGAGGAGGTGCAGGGAAGGCCACCTAAGGGGCAAGAAGGGGACATGTGAGGGCACCCCATTTAGCAATTAAAGTTTTGGTGAGGACATAAGGGGCGGTGCACTTTCTGAGAGCTACCATGAGTCATCTCTGCGTATCTGTCATAGACTGACTCAAACCCTTTTTCCTATGAATTTAAAAGAAGTGGCCTTGGTTAATTCTCAGCCCCTGCATCCATTTCAGGGCAGTCCGTGACCTTTAAGAACCTGAAAAGTATTCAGGCTACTAATGTCCACTGGCTGAAATCCATGAGCACTTGAGAATCTGGTCTTGTCTCTGACTTCTCAAGACAGAGTCTGAGTCAGGATTTGAACTCAGGGTGCTGGCTGCTGGCCATGTGATCCAGCCACTAGTTCATGCTAATCCATATGACTCCAGTTAAGAGTTTATAAAAAGGACTGGAGTTGGGGAATGCTGGAATCTTCTGGTTTATTCCGGAACTCCCCACAATACCCATTGGCTACGTCTACACTGCCATGAATGTCCGAAAATGCTTTTAACGGAAAAGTTTTCCGTTAAAAGCATTTTTGGAAAAGCACGTCTAGATTGGCAGGATGCTTTTCTGCAAAAGCACTTTTTGTGGAAAAGCATCCGTGGCCAATCTAGGCGCAGTTTTCCGCAAAGAAGCTCCGATTGCCTTTTACACGATTGGGGCTTTTTTGCGGAAAACAATACTATGCTGTCTACACTGGCCCTTTTGCGTAAAAGTCTTTCGGAAAAAGACTTTTGCCCGAATGGGAGCAGCATAGTTTTTCCGGAAAAGCACTGATGATTTTACAGGAGATCATCAGTGCTTTTCCGGAAATTCAAGCGGCCAGTGTAGACAGCTGGCAAGTTTTTCCGGAAAAGCAGATGATTTTCCGGAAAAACTTGCTAGTCTAGACACAGCCATTCTGATTCCCCTGGGACGATGAGAAACAAGCTGCAGAAGGCAAGGGGAAAGGCTTCCCTTAGATAAAAAGTTGCTTTTAGAAGCCACGTGTGTGGGGCGAGGGCCTTTGTTCCCAGTTATTAGACTAAGTGGCGGGTGATCAGTAGCTGCCACAGGAGGCACTACTCTGGTGGGAGTTAGAAAATACAATATTTTTGTTTATGTGTCAAGAAGCCCTTGCGCTGACCCTGGAAAATACTGTAAATAAACCCGTATTAAACCTTGACAGAGGGACTGACTTACGTCAGATCCCCTCAATGCCAGAGGGAGAAACACTGAATCCTGCCAGGATGAAAGAGGTGCCCTGTCAGAGTATGCAAAAAGTCGAGTATCCAGGAAATTGTCTTCTCAATCAATCACAATTTATTCTAACACCTACAGCTGCCGTGTGCGTCATCCCCAGAGTACTTGCTTCATCACACAAAAGCACATAAAAATTGTTAACGCTAAGCGGCATCTGAGATAATCTTTGACTAAGACTGAATCAGAAATCTCTTCAGACGTTCAGCGCCATATATATAGGAACAGTTCTATATATATAGGAACAAACACGAAACCTGTCAAACATATCTACAATGACCACTCATTCATGATAACTGCCTTTGATCTCTTAATGGGTTTTTAAATACGACTTTACAGTGTTTCAGACGCATTTTATGCCTAACCGGATGAGCATACTAAATGATGCCTAGATGAATTATGCTTTACCATTATATCATAAGTCATCGTAGCTTTATAACTTTAAAAATATGCTTCAGGGTAACATGACCTCGCATGCAAATCAACGGAGTTATTTCATGATTCCATTAGCTTTTATTTTAACTTTGTTTATTCTGCAAACCCATTTTAAAGTCGACTCTGTAATGAAACGAGGATTAGACATTTATGTGAATACTAGAAGATTGACCCGGCGTGGCTCGGGTCCTTAACTCAATTTTTGGGTTTGGAAAATCAAATGAAAATGTCCATGCTTCATTTGAAGCGGTGCTCTGGGCCGGGGGTAGGGGTTTAGGATGCAGGCTTCCCTGGGGAGAGAGGACTACCCTAGACCTCTCTCACTGCAGCATTTGGGGACGGGTGGGAAACACCTCTCTGTGGTTGCTGCAGCTCCAACAGGCACAGGCAGGGGAGGGATGTATGTCTCTGGTGGGGGTAGACCCAAGTTCATCTGCCCCCTGCACTCCCCAACCAGAGTGAGGAATGCAGCAAACTGTGGACTTGTCCCTCACTCCCTGGTGAAGGAAACAGCCAGCAATGTCCCCACACAAATTAGGTGGGTCACTTCAGCCCCCCTGCTCTTTCCCTAAAGGGTAGGAGGCTCAGTCGCTGGAGCAGTGCTGGGTGGGGGAGGAGATGTGCCCTAGCCAGTCCCTTTCACCGGCCTAGTGATTCTGTCTCTTTTCTGTATGGTTTTGTGAGAAGCAATCCCATTCCAGGCACATCCCATTGTCCTGGAACAGGCAACCCCCCACCTTGCTTTAAGTTATAATAAGAGGAAGCTCCATACCAAATGTAGGGGTCCTTACCATTCAGGAGGAGTTCTCGAACAGACAGACAGACAGACACACTCACAGACTGACGAACTCTCTAAAATATATAGTAGGTCCTCAGTTATACCAGCTAGGGTGAGACGTTTCCAAAGGAACTGATACCTTCTTCCTGCATGATCTTCCTAGGACTGGGAAAAGGTTGGAATGCTGACATGGATTCGCTTTCCTGCTACAGCCCATTCATCCTGTATTGGTAATGCAAGTGGACAGAAAAGAGGCCCCTTGGAGAATACCGCAGTGCATGCAACACAAGATGTTTAGGGTCAAAGCAGGCAGCTCTAAACTTACCTGCAAGTCCCCCACTGTAGTGGTATGGCAGGGTGTGGCCAGGGCACTTGGGCTGCTCAAGAGCTCAGATCAGTCAATTGGCAGATAGGCAAAGAGGCTGTAAATTAGAACAGCCTCAAATTAGGGAGCTGAATAAGTGACTTTAATGTCCTTTTTTCAGACCCTTAGTCTGGGATCCTATTACAGCACAGAATCCAGCCTATTATTAACAGACCACAAAAGGTCCTTTCCCTGGAGAGTTTGTGACTGAAGCTGAGATACAAGAGTGAAAATTGAGGCACCTCAGATTTTTACCTAAGGCTATAGCTGCTTTTTACAATTTAGGTTCTGCAGGACACATCCATAGAAAGCCGTTGGTATGTGTCACAAGCCCAGAGTAGCTGTGAAAGAAAGGGAAAGACTGACTGAGCTAAAAGGAAGGAGAGTCCTAGGCATAAAGATAGTCTGTTTAAAAAAATGATTCTCTGAACGGTTTGACAAATCAGAACTACAATGACTCAGAAAAAGTAGTGTTATTTCTATCTATCTGCCTTTTTTAAAGTTCAGAGGGGCCAAAATTTTGGGGACTGGGGCTTCAAGGCTGCATGTCATGTAGACATTGAGTTTGAGGAGCTAAAAGTTCTTCAGGAGGAGGTTTTAGCCCATGTCTATACTTACGTGCCAGAGATCAATCTTCTGGTGTTCAATTTAGTGGGTCTAGTTAAGACCTGCTAAATGGAATGTTGAGGGTGCCTCTGGTCAGCACTGATAATAATGAAGCTGACAGGAGTGTTTGTTCCCATCAGCTTCTCACTGTGAAGATGGTGTCAAGCTTGGGTTAAGTTATGTTGACTCCAGCTACTTTATTTACCTAGTTGGAGTTGCGTACCTTAAGCCAAATTTCTGGGTCTAGTGTAGACCTGACCTGAGTGCTGGAGGAGTAACTATGTGCTATGTGACACCCCTCAAAGAATTAACTGTAAAAACCAGGTATAGGTAATTGCTAGCCAACTACCTTACAGTTGGTTCTGATGATGCAGTGCTTCCATTTTTTGTGTCCTACCACAATAACGTCCCAGGGGAATCAGAATGGGTATTGTGGGGAGTTCCAGAATAAACCAGAAGATTCCAGCATTCCCCAACTCCAGTCCTTTTTATAAATTCTTAACTGGAGTCATATGGATTAGCATGAACTAGTGGCTGGATCACATGGCCAGCAGCCAGCACCCTGAGTTCAAATCCTGACTCAGACTCTGTCTTGAGAAGTCAGAGACAAGACCAGATTCTCAAGTGCTCATGAATTTCAGCCAGTGGAAATTAGTAGCCTGAATACTTTTCAGGATCTAGGCCTGACCTCCTGAATCTGTTTCTCAATTGTAAAATGGTGATAACACTTGAGCATGTGTAAGTATTGCGAGATTTCGTTTAAATTCCCCTTGCAAATATCAAGTGCCATATAAATGCTAAATACCATCATTTTAACCATAATACATTGGCATAATTCCTGGTCCTGATCACAATTTGTCTAGAGAACATGCATAATGCACAGACACCCAAAAAGGTATATCTCTCATTGTAATGACTTTGTACAGACTAGGGAAAGGATATTAGGCAGTACTAAATATTTGTGCTATCTCCAGATTGGCCCACAATTAGTACATTCCCAAATACGCCTCCTTTTCCCTACTAGGCTGGTTTGCGATTTGTATTCTGCAGTAAAAGCTATTCCTTTTAACACAATGTGACTTATGGGAAGATAGAAAATAACAGCATTACGCTGAATTGGCTTTGGGTCTCTTGGGACGAGAATTATAGATAAGAGAGTTACAATGCCTCTCTGGGTTTATTTAAAAAGAAGTTCTGTCCCTGAAGTTTCTGATTACCTGTCACAGAGCTCACTACTCACCCTAGGGGTCCAGTCAGATGGCTGTATCGGGGGATTAGCTCCTTTCTGGTTGGATGCCCTCTCTCTTGAGGGTTGCTCACAGCAAATATCCCCCTCCTAACTCTCCGTCTTTATGACTCAGCACTCCAGCCCCTTCACTATATAGTTCTCTCCATCCCACTACGTCCTCTGCCTACCTCTGCTCTTCACAGACTTCGAGTCCAATGCTAGGTCCTGTACTGCTTTTCTGGGGGGTGGTAGGAGAAATCTGGATTGTGGTCCACTCTGGATTCCAGATGCTTTAAATGACACTGATAGCAGCCAAAAAACAAGACAACACAAACAAACAAACAAACAAACCCTCAGGAAATAGGACTAATAATGTGAGTAGCATCCCCGCCCTTCTTTTCCAAGAGCCAGTCCTTAACATTGCTATCTGCCATGGGGAAGGGGCAGCATGTTATTGGACCACCTCAGGAATGAACAAACTTTGTTTTTCACTACTCTGCCCTTATTCTGGGGAAGGAGTAAGTTACTTCACCCTTCTGTGGCATAGCTTGCTACCTGTGTGCCCAGCCAGCTACTCTGAACAGTGAGCAAGGGTGGAGGGCGGGTAGCGATAAGTCATCACCCACAAATAGGAGCGGTTTGAGGCCGGCTGCGGCAGCTGGCACCCCAGGCCGAAGGCGCGATCAGCGCCCCCGCCTGCACGGCCGTCAATGGCTGTGACATAATCACAGGGTGCCCCGGCGGCCTGTGATGTTATCATCAGGCGCCAGGGCCGGCGGCGCCCTAGGCAACTGCCTACTTTGCCTATCCTCACGGGCTACCCCTGCCCACAAAAAGCCTCTACTGCAATATCCCTGCCTGCTGTCACCCTGATTATAATTTACCCTATAGCAGAATGATTGAGACTATTTCTACACTGCAGAGTTTTTCGGAAAAACGGCCATTTTTCCAAAAAAAAAACCCTTCACTTATGTCCACACTTCAATCACATTCTTGGGAAAACAATTGAAAGAACAGAGGGTTTTTCTGACATTGGTAAACCTCTTTCTACGAGGAAGAAGCCTTTTTCTGAAAGAGCTCTTTCCGAAAAAGGCATATGGGGACGGGGAAGAGGGAGTTCTTTCGAAAGAAGAGCAAAGAGGAAAAAAAGCACAGGTGCCTTGGTGGCCAATCCACCCGTAGTAATCACAGCGTACATGCGAGAGAACGTCCATTGAGTGTGGACGCGATCTTTCGAAAAAGAAGATCGCTTTTTCGATGCGTTTTTGCTGTGTAGACGATCTCTTCCAGAAAAGCTTCTTCCAAAAGAAGCCTGTGGTCTAGACATAGACATACTGGCGGTCATGAGACTGCCAAGCCAAGCTGAAAGAGCCTGTGTGCACAGACCACAAGAAATCAGGCTGGGGACCATTGTCAGCCCAGACAAAGTCTCCGCACAGCAGATTTCCGGGGGTCACAGCAGATTTCTGAGTGGTAGAGTTTAAAGGGTGTTGGAGAACGATTTTTAGTTTATCCTCTGCTTTCTGCCTTCATTGTACAATGCAGAGCTCTTCGGTCTTGCAGTACATACATATACAAAAATGCCTAATGTTTTGCATAGTGAAATGCCAGGTTGGGGCGCAGGCAATGCACCCATGCAAGGGAATAAAAGGCAGCAAGACTCCATAGAAAGCCCCAGATGGGCTATTTTGGATTCATACTGAGGCTGTGTCTATACTACAAGCCTCTTCCACAAGAGGAAATGCAAGTGGAATGCTCATTTGCATAGGTCGCATTCTGATTTGCATTTCTTCTTTGGATCTCTTTTGCGCAAGAGGTTTTTGCACAAAAAAGAGCTGTGTAGACAGGACCTTTTTGTGCAAAAGCCCCTTTTTTCCCAAGAGCCATTCTTCCTCATTTTTTGTCCGGAACAGGCATAAGGATCTTACGCAAAACAGGGTTTTTGCACAGAAACCCACATCCACACTGCTTCTTTTTGCACAAAACCCATTGCATAAAAAGAGATGACAAAAAATATGCTAATGGGATTGCAACTCATGCTAATGAGTCCCTCGTTAGCATATTTTCTGCCGAAAAAACTCACAACTGAAGAAGTAGCCTAAGGGAACACCTCCCTGTCCACCATCCTGGTTTTACAACAGCCACCTTGGCCCGTGCCAGGAGCAGATTGACAAGGAGGTCTTGCGACTTTGTGGGGTCACGGACTGGCTGTGCAGCTCTCAGGAAGTTTGAGGAAAGGTGCAGCCAGAACCTCAGGAGAGCATTCTGGAGAAGGCAGAAAAGGAACTGTTTCCTGGCTCACTCCAGGTGTGCACCACGGTCTCCATGACGCCACAGAAGGGACAGGTGTCAGGAAGAGGAATGAATCACAGCACATCCCAGAGCTGCTCCTGAAGCCAGGCAGTTTCTACAATGCTCATAGGGGGTGGGTATCGTAGGCAAGGGAAGGCATTGCCTTCCCAAAACTGCCTACACTGGCCAGCTGCCTGGGAAGGGCTGGGGTTTGCTGCATGGTAGACTGGCTCCCCGGTGGCCCCAGCCCTTAGCTGGGGTTGGGTGAGGCTTGGTTGGGCAGGGGAATGTGAAGGGGCATGGTCTCAGGGAAAGGGGTGTGGCTTTGGAAGGAAGGGGCGGGGCTTCAGATGCCTTCCCCAGCGGGGCCTTCACCCACCATCCATGATGCTGCTCCATCTTTGGAGTTGTGCCTCAAGTCAGAAGGTAGCAAGTAAGACCTCTCCTCAGCTCTCGTGCATTGCAACCGGGCTGGTATACAGAAGTGTTTCCCCAAGAGAAATTCTGAAGCAGATGGGGGGAAAAATCATTTTGTCCGTGCTTGTGAGAGTTGCCAAATGCCCAAAATAAATACCGTGCAGAGTACAAACCAAGCTTTCCCACCCTTTCTGGCAACATGCCTCAACTGTGATGTGGACAGACCGTCACTTGGCATGTGTGGTAGCATAACCTCCATGTTCATTTGGTCTCTGGCCATTCTCCTAGCAGTGCCCAGAGGGCAGCTGTGATGGTGTTCTTGTGTGACATGGACATTTATCAACTAGGACAATGACCACAACACCCACCAATTTCAGAAAAATTCAATAAAGATTCATTCACTTGGTTTCAGATTAAAACCAGTAACCCCTAGGGAGATAAAAAAAGTCTCTCTAACCCACTCTCAGCCCTGAGCATCAGACTACTATAAACTCTACTTCAGAACCAGCTATAAATTCCCACTTTATGAATGTGCATCTGGTGAGAACCTGGCACGCAATTTCTTTGTCCAGTGACAAAGCTGCAAGTAATCCTTAGCACATTTCCAGTTTCCAGACTGCTGGCCAAACGAGCGATTAGCAGGACATGCTGAATACGCCTTTGTTTGCTGTTTCCAATGGGTTAAGGCAAGCTCCAACTGCTCTGAAAGTCGGTGGAAATATTCTCATTGACATCCGGGGGAATTGGTTCACGCCCTCAATCAGTTAATCCAGTTTTTAATTAAACAGTCTTTAATAAATAGCAGTTCTCATGTTAACAGTCATGAAAGCTTTATGTTTAAATGCCATGATTTCAGAGACTCTTTGCTTACAGGGCAGAGTAGTTTATGCCTTGGCTTCCATTTTCACAAATGCAGGCTTCACTATAGGTGCAGAAGTAGGCTTATGGGGGTGCTGCAGCACCCTGAGGTTTTCCACACGGCTTCCCCATGTCTAGGACCCAGCCCCATCACCAGCTCCACCAGCCCTGGGTCCTAGCCTCCAGGTGGTCCCTTCAGGGTCCTGCCAGCCCCTGGGGTCCCACCACCTGTGGACTCTGCAGCCATCTGTGCCCACGGTCCAGGCCACCGGCTCTGGAGACTCTACTGCTGTTTGGGGTCCTGCTGCTGGCCTGGGGCGCCATAGCAACCTCCAGCTGTGACTAAGTGGCTATGACATCCAGTCCATGAGAGTTGGCAACACACAGTGTGACCCCAGTCTGAGGTGGTGAGGGGTGTGAACAAGTAAGGGGTGTGTGTGCAGCATAGCATCCCTACCCTAAAAATCATTCCAGCACCACTAGAATTCACCTTCTTGAGTTATTGGCTTTGGTGTGCTAAGATGGAGCACGGTGGAGCTCTGGTATAGCTGATCAGATTCTAGAATCATAGAATCATAGAGCTGGAAGAGACCCCAGAAGGTCATCAAGTCCAGCCCCCTGCTCTAGGCAGGACCAATTCCAATTAAATCAACCCGGCCAGGGCTTTGTCAAGCCGAGACTTAAACACCTCTAGGGATGGAGACACCACTACTTCCCTAGGTAACCCATTCCATTGTTTCACCACCCTCCTAGTGAAATAGTTTTTCCTAATATCCAACCTGGACCTCTCCCACCACAACTTGAGACCATTGCTCCTTGTTCTGCCATCTGTCACTACTGAGAACAGCCTCTCTCCATCCCCTTTGGAACCTCCCTACCTCAATATTTTTCCTATTCCTGAACTGAAGTGTTGCAGTCACTTGGCCTCAGTGTCATAAAGTATTCCTTTCCCTACAGTCAGTTTCACTATATGTTAGTGTGACAGGGCGGACAAGGCCCAGAGCCCTAAAAGAGCCATAGGTAAGTCCTCCAGGAGGCTAGAGAGGCTCTGGAGGAACTGGCCAATCAGGGGCCAGGGAGGCCTACAAAAGGTACAGCAAAGCTCAGCAGCAGTTAGTGCAGGGCAGAACTCAAAGGGTGACAGTGAGGCTGGCTGAGGAAGTTGCCTTCAGGAGGTGAAGCCCTGGAGGGAAAGAAACTGAAGGAAAACAAACTGACACACAGACTTGGAGACACCAGCAGAGGGCCCCTGTTAGGCAAGTAGCCTAGAAGGGGGTTGAGTATTTCACAGAGTGTGCCTGGGCCAGGGGGCTGACTACCCAAAAAGGTTTTTAAAGAGGCAGTGCAGGGACCCGTACTTGACCAAATGGGGGTACTCACAGGAGGTGAGTACCACCTCGCTACAATTAGAGTTTACTATAAGAAGTGGTAACTGCTCTCCATGTCACAAAATGGTCTGTTCTCTCTCACACATAGAAGGGGCCAAGGGATACACTTCTACTGAAGTATAACTACTCTGTGCTTCAAGCTGTGATTGGAGCTTGGACAGCCATGCCAAGACTAGCCCAGCTAAAAGTAGTGGTGTAGATGCACTGTAGACATACCCTGAGTATAAAAGGTGTCCAGTCGCACATTTTAGTTTATTACAAAAGAGGGTTCTGTTTGATCTGCCTGAAAATTCATTTGTCATAAACAATGGTGTGACCTAAAAACTAATATATTGTTTCTGAAGGGGTGTGAAGTGTTGGAAGTTAGTCTCCAGCCAGATTAGGAAATCCCCATTGATGTTGAGTGGTACAGGTTGAACTTCTCTAGTCCGGCACCCTCAGGACCTGACCAGTGCCGAACCAGAGAATTTGCTGGACCACGTGAGGTGAATAGTGTCTAACAGCATTACCAACACTTACACTGCTTCCTGGGCTCTTAGAAGTCATTTAGGGGTGAATTAGAGATAACTAACAGCACAGAACACTGAGAGCCACGACCGGTGGCTGTAAACAAACTTTAGGGGACTGCAGGAAACGTGGCCACACCCATCTTAGCTCTGGGAGGTTGCTAACACATCCATAAAAGAAACAGGTTGTTATTGTCAATATCAGTGTGCAGCTAGGTCACAAAAGCTGACATCATGGTCTGGCATCCATCCATCCTCAACAAACTCCATGATCAGCATCCCAGATGGATGGTAACATTCAGAGCCATCCTTAGGATTTTCTGGGGAATAGCAAGCAGTACTAGTAAACTGATGCCCCTCTACCCGATGGCAGCTTCAGGTGCACGATGATGTTTGTAGAGACATGATTTATTTTACAATCTTCTGCAACACATGAATGAAATATTTTTACAGCAAATTTTCAACTAAGGTCCTGTAGACTTACTCAGTAAATACAGAAACTGACAGCGATTGGCAAATGCCTGTTCAATGGCTTCATTCCCATGGGTTCTGCCAATACGTCTGGCAGGCTTTTCCACTTCTAAGTTATCTAGGTCCTCTCAGCAGAAGCACAGCCACAGAAAAGGGATAGGAAGAGGCTGGGGGAGAGGGCATTAAGACCCAGTGGTGCCCCAAATCGTTGGGTGCCTTACGCAACTGTGCATTCTGCGTCTGGGTAAGGATGGTCCTGGAAACATTTTAGTATACAATACCAGCAAACACTACAAATCAAGCGTCCTTCAGATTTCCATGGATATGGTTTTCAAGGGGCCGCACTGTCCCTTTAGAACCGTGGTTTCTAACACACTAGCTTCTAGCCACATGTGGCTATTTGGCTGGTTGAGTGTGGCTAGTTCTCTATAGCAGTAGCCACTGTGGCTACTCCTGCTTCAGAACTGGTTGGACACCACAGCATTAGAATGTCAGCAAGGAAATAAGCAGCGTTGGTGTAGCCATGTCAAGTCCCAGGATACTAAAAAGACAAGGTTGGTAGCATGATATTTTAAATGGACTAACTTCCGCTGGTGAGAGAGACAAGCTTGTGAGCCACACGGAGCTCGTCTTCCTTGTCTCTCGTGCCAACAGGCTCTAGTCCAATAAAAAGCTATTCCCTCACCCAGCTTGTCTCTCTCATATATATCTTGGGACCATCATGGCAACAGCTCTGCATACAACACTGGAAGATACTGTATTTTTCCTATGAAAATGCATTCATGTTGTTAAAATACAGGAAAATTAGATTCAAAAGCTACCTTACACAGTGCTAATGCTTTTTATTAAACCAAGTAAAACAATAGTGCTCATATATTAAAGCTACACTCATTGGACTGACTGTATATTTGCGGGATCAACTACAGGCAGTCCCCGGGTTACGTACAAAATAGGTTTGTTCTTAAGTTGAATTTGTATGTAAGTCGGAACTGGTACATATTGTAGGGGAAACTCTAGCCAAACATTTCTCCAGAGCTCAGTTTTATTCTCCCACACCTCACTTCCCTCAGTCCTTTATTCTCAAGCTGAGGTGTCTGCTGAGAAAAGCCGCTCCGCGTCTCCCTAGTCTGCTGGGGGGCGGGGGGTGTGCTAGCTTCGCGTCTCCCTGGTCTGCTGGGGGGCAGCAGCTAGTGCGGGGTTGCCTCACCCCGTTTGTAAGTAGGGATCTGATGTAAGTCGGATCCATGTAACCCGGGGACTGCCTGTATTGCTCTTTTCATGCTGGCAGATCCCAGGCATCTGCAGGCACAATCCAACCTTGGTTTTCTGGAGCTTAGTGCATGAGCCTCTACAAGAGTCAAAAGCCAGCTGGCTATTAGCTAAGGCTGTAGAGCACACACATTAGTATCTCTGTAAGTGGTCTCAGTCCTACTAGATGGGACAATGAACCATAACTAGAAGTCTGCCCACCCAGTCTTATAACTAGGCACATAGCACAGTGGCATTCTGTGAACTGTCTGCCTTTTCCAGTTTAAAAACCCCATACATCATAACTTCTGTGAAGTAATAAAGAAAGATGCATTTTAAACTACCTCAGAAAAAATTAGATGAAAGCAAGAAAGGTAATTAAAAACAGCAGCAGGCTGGGCTGTGTAGTTTCCTAAGATGCAATGTGTTTCTTTTTTATATAAAAAGGAGCTGTTTTAAACTGCAGGGCACTATTACCTACCCACTTCCAACCTTGGGTATCTCAATACTTTGTTTTATTAAGAGAATTCAGAGCCATTTCCCCTCTTTCATATGTGAGTGACAAAGACAGAAATATGATGGTTTGGATTTATGGGATTTGGCCCAGCTCTATTGCTGCAGATAAAACAGCTATACTGGAATTACCAGCTAAACTCCAGGCAAAAATACTCATTCTGGAGATACTCATTGTTATTTGAGCCGCTGGTCAAAAGATGCTGAGGCACATTTGAAATGATTGTGCTTGTTTTGATTCCACAGGGTCATAGCAGGGCCTTTCAAAATGGATGTGACAATAATAGGTCAATTTCTGCTTGCTGGAAAACTTATGAGAAAATCAAGGAAGATTTGACCCAGTGTCAGTAGCAAAGTTTTCCCAGCTGAGAGCATCAGGCTGTGAATTTCCTGAATTATTTGTCCACCTGAAATGAGCATGGAAATGGTACATGTCCTGTATGTAGAACTAGATAGGCAAACCCCATAAAAAGGAAGGCTCCGGATTGAAAATGGCAGCTGCAGACTTCGTAAACCAAAAAGCTTTGCCTAGCCCTGCTCCAAAGTCTGTTTAACTCACTTTGGAAATTGAAATGCTTAATCATAGCTGAAGTGGTTCGATAAATGTGGAGCTCTTTAACGAGCACATGCCAAAATTATACACCAAGTACTCTAGGTACCTCTCTCTGCCAAACAGTTACACCTCTTATCCTGCTATAGGTAGAATTATAGCAACATCTAAATGTAAGGCTGCTTAATATACTCAATTATAAAACACATTTTCAGTCTTGTGACTTTGCCAAATGACAACCATTTGATCTAATTTTTTCCAGGATGGGTGTCAATCACAGAGCACATTGTTTTGGAAAACTTTCAGCAAAAGTGGTTCAGCTATTTCTCAGAACAAAGCTAAGGGGAATGTAGGGAGTTTTGCCACAGTTCTATTTTTCTTGGCACCACTCTAGCACGTTCATGCTCTGGAACTAGAGTCAGTTCACAGAGGTGCCTTTTACTTTCTCCAGTCAGGAAAGGGCTTAGAAGGAGCCAATCAAAAGGCAGTTTTCTGGGGCAGCCCTGGTTATAAGGAGCTGCACAGCAGATCAGAGAGTAGTTGGGGACTAGCCAGGGAGGGTGCACGACCAGCCGGGGGGGGGGTGCAGGACCAGTCCCCAGAGATGCACCCTGGATAGAGTAGTGCTGGGCAGGTTCAAGCGAGCTAGAGAGAGGCCTGATACCTGCCAGGCTGCAGGCCTTGATACAAGGGGTGAGAAGGTGCCAGGGTCACAGGGAAATGGCCCAGGGAATGAGAGGTAAAGAGGGAAAAGATGGAGGGAAGAACAAGGCTGTTGCCAGAGGGTCCACTAGAGAGTAGTGGGTAGGTCTGGGTTCCCCCCTCCCCACTGCATGTAGCCTGCACTGGAGCATCATCTACATAGACTGTGGCTTGTCCCTGAAGTGAGGGGCTAGCCTAGGGCTGCAGCTGGCCATGGTGGCAGAGGGCGAGACTGAGGACTGCTGATCACCTTTGAAGGGGATGAGAAACCGGAGTAGTGGGCGCTGTCCGAGGGCAGCATCCAGAAGAGGATGTCGTGGTTCTGAGAGCGATGCAGGTCCAAAGACAGTGTGAAGAGAGCACAGAGTGAAGATGGGTGAGACACTGAACAGAGGGGGTGCCCTGCTGAGGACTGAGGAAACTCCCAGAGTGACCAGCAGGAGGCACTGCGGTGGTGAGTCTGAACCCCAATATAGCCCACTTTAGAGCTCTTAGCCCTGGTCTGCACTAGGGATGTTAAATATCGGTTAATTGAATAGTCGAGTAACTTCATGAATTCCTATTGGTTACTCGACTATTCTATAGTCCCCGGGGGCGGGGCCAGCAGCCAGTGTGCTCCAGCCCCACTCCCGAGGAGGCCCTGCCACTCTGTGCTCTGTATCAGAGGCAGCAGTGCAGGGTGCCAAGCCGGAGCTGGTCCGTGAGGAGAGCCTGTGTAAAAACCAGCTCCTCAAGCTGGAACTGGAACTGTGCCTGCCTGCCTGCCTGACTCCTAATACACTTTAAATGCAGAGCCGCAGAGGGGTTAGGTCCTGGACCTGGCACAATCAAGGACTGAGCCAGGCTGCTGGCCAGCTTGCTAAAAAATGTACTGGAAAGGGGAGGGAGGAGGGGAATGTGTGTAGTCTATAGCATTAACCTATAAGGCTTGTCGGTTAATCGACTACACTATTACATCCCTAGTCTGCACTAGGGAGTTATTTTGAAATAACATTACCTAGCCCGTAAGGTAAGGATTTCGAAATAATGGGCTGCTTATTTCGAAATCTGTACTCCTGCATTCCTCAAGGTATGTCTATACTTGCACCCTATTTCAAAATCGGGATGCAAATACAGACATTCAACATTGCAAATGAAGCTGGGATTTAAATATCCTGCACTTCTTTTGCATATTTGCATTATGGTGCTATTTCGAAATAACAGACGCTGTTAAGCTCTCGAAATAACTAGTAAACCTCATTGTATGAGGAATAAGGGTTATTTCGAGAGAAGGGTTTTCTCTTGAAATAACCGCGTCTAACAGCGTCTGTTATTTCGAAATAGCGCTATTTTGAAATAGCACCATAACGCGAATAGGCAAATGAAGCATGGGATATTTAAATCGCAGCTTCATTTGCAATTTTGAAAGTCTGCATTTGCATCCCTATTTCAAAACAGGGTGCATGTGTAGACGTACCCTCAGAAAATAATGCTAATTCCCAAATAGTTATTTTGAAATAGCGGTAGCGTGGACGCTCTGCTGCCGTTATTTCAGAATAACTACTCCCCGTTGTAATTCGAACTAATTACTCCCCGGTGCTTCCTGGGACTCTAAGCTGAGGTAGTTCATCCACAATAATGGAGCCTGCCTCAGACTAATTTTGAGGCTTCCCCGTCATGTGGACACGCTATTTTGATTTTGTTATTTCGGGAGCTACTATTTCAAATTTAGTTCTTCTTCTTCTTAAACCCTTGTACTCCGAGTGCAGCATAGGTCATAATTTCCTAATGTTGACATGCCCTTATTGAACAACGTCTCATCCCCCTAGTTTAGGGAGTAGCCAAGTATCTCTCCCCCTAAGAGATCCCTAAGGTCGCTTCTAGTAAAGCAAGGAATAGGAGACATTCCTCTAGTATGGCACCCTCAAGTACTCGTGAGCTAAGTACCTCACTGCCTGCCTCTTCTGACACATGACCAGATCTAAACATGGGGCTCTGCTGCTGAACCACATGACGACTCTCCTCTCTAGAGCCAGGATTTCTGATTCCGTGTATTCCTTTGCAAATAATGATGGTAAGCCACTGGCATGGAACTGTGTTCCATCTTCTCTTCTAGTGGTTGGGTCCCATAGAAGACAACAACCCCTTCCAGTTACTCCTTGAGCTTAAGTGAGAATTTTGTGATGTGGATATAAAGGTCCTGGGATGAAGTCTTCCTGATGGCCAACAGAGCAAGTTAATGTTGGCTCACATGATAGAATTTGGATTTTTTTCCAGCTTTTAAAATAAGACAGAGGAAGCTATATTTGTAGAAACAAACTGTATGTTATAAGAATGTGTTTATAAAGTCGAGTCCTGTAAACGCAGAAAGGGACAGAGAGCTGTATGTAAAATACATATCACACATACATTCGCACCGATGCAAACATAGGATTAAAAAGACTTCAGTACCACATTTGGCAGCTCATAAGACATTTCAAAAGCACCAGCTAGTCACTTTTTCATCTAGAAGTTCTTAGAAGACTCGTTTACTGAGATATTTAAAACTGAGGGTATGTCTACACTAGAAAGTTAGTTCGAACTAACGGACGTTAGTTCGAACTAACTTTCCTATGCGCTACACTAGCGCTCCGCTAGTTCGAATTTGAATCGAACTAGCGGAGCGCTTAGTTCGAACTAGGTAAACCTCATTTTACGAGGACTAACGCCTAGTTCGAACTAGCTAGTTCGAACTAAGGGCTGTGTAGCCCTTTAGTTCGAACTAGTGGGAGGCTAGCCCTCCCCAGGTTTCCCTGGTGGCCACTCTGGCCAACACCAGGGAAACTCTATGCCCCCCTCCCGGCCCCGGACCCCTTAAAGGGGCACGGGCTGGCTACGGTGCCCGTGCCAGGTGCAAGCCTGCCAGCACCCAGCTAGCAGACCCTGCACCTGGCACGGCACAGAGCCACCCACCCGATGCCCCCCAGCCCACCCCCTCTTGCCGGGACCAGGCTGGCGGCTCCCGGGAGCTTGCCCTGGACCGCAAGAGGCGGGCACCTTCCTGGGCTAGTGCGGACATCGTGGACCTCGTCCACGATCTCCGCACTAGGCACAGGAAAGTGGCCGTCTAGGGCAGGAGAGCTGCCAGCCTGGCCACCCAGGACCAGGTGTGCATGAAAATCAAGGGGGTCCACTGAGACCCCCGACACTGAGCCCTAAGCTTACAATGGCCGTCCTGGGTCAGACCAAAGGTCCATCTAGCCCAGTAGCCTGTCTGCCCACAGCGGCCAACCCTAGGGACCCTGGAGGGGATGGACCGAAGACAATGACCAAGCCATTTGTCTCGTGCCATCCCTCTCCAGCCTTCCACAAACTTTGGGCAGGGACACCACTCCTACCCTCTGGCTAATACCACTCCATGGACCCAACCTCCATGACTTGATCTCACTTCCCTTTAAACTCTGTTCTAGTTGTAGCCTTCACAGCCTCCTGCAGCAAGGAGTTCCACAGGTTAACTATTTGCTTTGTCAAGAACAACTTTCTCTTACTAGTTTGAAGCCTGCTACCCATTCCTTTCCTTTGGTGTCCTCTAGTCCTTCTTTATGGGAACTCAGGAAGAACTTTTCTGAATGCACCCTCTCCACCCAACCCCTGCTTTTAGAGACCTCTATCCTGTCCCCCCTCCGTCTCCTCTTTTCTAAGCTGAACAGTCCCAGTCTCTGTAGCCTCTCTTCATCTGGGACCTGTTCCCAACCCCTGATCATGTTAGTTGCCCTCCCCTCTCCCAGCCTTTCTCTTCCCCTCTCCCACCTCCTTTTCCCAGTCTCCCCCAGTTTTTTTCAATAAAGACAGAGTCAATGTTGGAAGAAACGTTATCTTTATTTTGTACATCAATAAGAAGGGGGGCTAGGGAAGGGCAAGTGGAAGGAGGTGAGGGAGGAATGGGGTACGAGCCCCCGATGGGGAGGACTGGGCTGGCTCTGCGGGCTTCTGGGGGTGGAAGCTCTCCTGCAGCCCCCCAATTACTCCCTCTCCCCAGATGGCAGCCTGCGGCAAGTGCAGCCGGGCTGATGGCCGAGTGCTGTGATGTGCCCAGTGTGGGCACTCAGGGCACTCCAAGCCAGAACTTCTTTGCAAGCGGGGCACCCCTTAGAACTGTGTGTCCGGGGTGGGGGTCGGGACCCTTTAAGCGCAGCCCTCGGCTAGCCTGAGACAGTATCTCCATGCTCTAAGTCCTCCTTTTATGCCCTGCCGGCACTGCTTCCGGCCATCATTAAGCCCTGTTCAGAGTCCACTCAATGTGGACTTACTAGTTCGAACTAGCAAAACGCTAGTTCGAACTAGTTTTTAGTTCTAGATGCGTTAGTTCGAACTAGCTTAGTTCGAATTAACTAATTCGAACTAAGTTAGTTCGAACTAGCGCTGTAGTGTAGACGTACCCTAACAGATTTGTTTGGGCATCAGCTTCAGTGGGCAAAACCCCACTTTGTCATTCCCATAAATATCAGAGGAGTAGCTGTGTTAGTCTGTAATTGCAAAACCAACAAGAAGTTCCATGACACCTTAAAGACTAACAGATTTGTTTGGGCATCAGCTTCAGTGGGCAAAACCCCACTTTGTCAGGTGTATCTGATGAAGACAAAGTGAGTTTTTGCCCACTGAAGCTGATGCCCAAACAAATCTGTTAGTCTTTAAGGTGTCATGGAACTTCTTGTTGGTTTTGCAATTACAGACTAACACAGCTACTCCTCTGATATTTATGGGAATGACAGTCATACCTACCAAAAGCAAACTGACAGGCCAACCTCTGATGCATTTCTGACATTGTATCTTTTCCTCCCAAATATTGTCAGTGCTAGCACTGATATAGCTTCTGCTTGAAAGATATTGTTGCTTTCTGTAGAATCACTGCTTAGCTTCTGGACAGGCTATGGCTTGAATTCCTTGCATTGTGTTAGGAATGGTTCCAGAATGAATCTTTTAGCCAGCTACTTACTTACTCATTATAGAATTATATACAGATTTTTCCTCCATACCTTAAGAAATACCATACTTACTCATAATAAGAAGATGACATACAGGCACACAATGTTACACAAGTTGTTTCAAAAGCAAGTTATTCTAGCACAATGTTTCTCAACCAGTGGTATGAGTACCCTTGGGGTACTCAAGAGAAGTCTGTGGGGTACGTCAACACAACTGAAATTTGGAGAAAACTGAATTTTTAAAAAAGTTTTATAGCATTTTATTATTTTTGTACTTTTTACACAAAAAAATGTCATTGCCTGCCTGGCTACTATTAAGTTGTTTAAACAAATGTGTTGCAATGGTAGAAAAAAAATTGGGTGTCAAACTGGAGGTACTGATTTTTTTTTAAAGGGGTACTTTATAAAAAAAAAAGTTCAGAAATACTGTTCCAGCCTATGCTTTTGTTTTTCAGAGTTCATGTACAGTTGTTTATCCTCTGACAGGCACTCTTCCTCCTTTCTGCCACCCTCCCTCCATCTCCATCCCAACCCCTAGGAAGGTCAGGAAATTCATTTGAAACCTGTTAGTTATGGTTCAGTTGGGATTTTAGGATTTCAAGGCAGCTAGTGTTCTTGGCATACCAAGCGGGGGACTTGACTTGAAGTGATTAAAAGTGTCCATCCAAAGCAGCTTCAAGTGCAACAACTCATCTTGAAAACTTGGGAGAGCTGAGATCTAATACAGGATGAAATATTTAGTGCACTTACATCTTCGTACAAATAATTTATTCATGTATTGCCGACATAAGATTTTTAATCAAACACAGCTACTTGTATACAGCATTTTGGGATCTAGGTTTACAAGACACATTGGCCTTCAGATCCTGAAAGATCAAGATTAACAGAGGTCAGGATTAACAGAGATCAGGGTAAAGACATACACACCTGAGATTTAGGGACATTAGGAAAAGCAAATCCAAGCCTTGCAGTGGTATTGGTACAGTCCGATTTACTACGTTAGTAATTATATTATTGTTCAGCGGTCATGAGCTTCAGGAAAGAAATGCTACAGTGATATGGTAGCAAAGACGATAAAAAGGATTAATTTAAAATGTATGCTTTATCTTCTCACACAGGAAAAGCAGCAGTTCTCAAATAATAAAGTCTGTGCTTTAAAGATAACGGTGAAGCAGCAGAGAAGCGCCAAAATCCATTAAGTACAATGAGTACTTCCAATTTTAGTAGTAACAAGCAGCACCAGTTCATATAGAGGTTAGCTAAACAGTTGTTTTAAGGATTCGCTGTCCTTTTTGGAAAATTAATAGCGCCAGTGTCAAAAGCCTTCCAAGATTTTAAAAATTAGAACAGTCAGTCTCCATTGGGTATTTGTCCTGCATAAACAGCCTTCACCTACTGAAATTTAGAGTGTGAAGTTTATTCAGCTTCTAGCATTTAACGTTCTCCTGAAATCGTAACAGTCACTTCACTCAATCACATATGGCATTTGATGAAACTCTAAAGCAGTAGAGTTTGTCTGTTCACATCATTTATGCCAGTGGGAAAACTGAAAAAGGAAACTGAGAATAACTAGGTGACTTTAAAACAATTTTTTGAAAAGAAGAGTCTAAGCAGTTATTGAGAATGCAGAATAAAAAACTAAGGGAAAACACTGATGCTTTGCCTGATTTGACTTAAATGGAGAAATTAGTCCTGTGTTTTCTGTTTTGGCACAGGCACACACATCTTCTCTTGGGATTGTACAGAGATGGGGGAGGACAGCACTAAACCAGTAGCATTTGTAAAGGAAGAAGAGAAACACCCAGAGCTTGTTGCTATGAAAGTCATTGGTAGGTTTTAACCATTGACTTGAAGAAAGAGCTAAATGAGTCATCTTACTGCGGTCGCAGTTGGCAATTAATTCAGCATGGTGCACTCTGCTGTACTTCCGGATGGTATTTTAGGGCTTGAACTTGTGTCTGTGTGAGCATCGCCAATAATTGTGTAGTCAGTTCCATCTCAGACAGGGACCTTTCCTGGTATTTAACCGACTCCTTTTCTTGTGCAGCTTCCAGACTGTGAAAACATGGGGGACGATCACCCTGGTAGAGATTTGGGGGCAGGGCGAACAGGAGAAGTGGGTCCCTCAAATTGTAGATTTCCTCGCATCCCAAGAATTTGTGGATGGGGAGGAAAGATTAGTTTCTCCTGTTGGAGCCAAGAAACCCTCCCACATTGCTGCAAGTATCTAAGTGAGGGTATGTCTACACTACCCTGCTAGTTCGAACTAGCGGGGTAATGTAGGCATACCGCATTTGCAAATGAAGCCCGGGATTTGAATTTCCCGGGCTTCATTTGCATAAGCCAGGCGCCACCATTTTTAAATCCCGGCTGGTTCGAACCCCGTGCCGCGTGGCTACACGCGGCATGAACTAGGTAGTTCGGACTAGGCTTCCTAGTTCGAACTACCGTTACTCCTCATTCCACGAGGAGTAACAGTAGTTCGAACTAGAAAGCCTAGTCCGAACTACCTAGTTCATGCCATGTGTAGCCGCGCGGCACGGGGTTCGAACCAGCTGGGATTTAAAAATGGCAGCACCCGGCTTATGCAAATGAAGCCCGGGAAATTCAAATCCCAGGCTTCATTTGCAAGTACGGTATGCCTACATTACCCCGCTAGTTCGAACTAGCGGGGTAGTGTAGACATACCCTAATATATCTGGATACAAAGAGGGGCTCTTCTATCAGGCCAGTGGTTTATTTAATGACATACTTTTGAAATGAGTACAAATACAAGGTATTAATAACAAAAGAGTAACAAGAGAAATAAAAATAAAATGCTTCCAGGCTTGACTTAGCTCAAGGTAAAATCCTTACCACAGGTTCCCCTTAACAACTGGTCAGGATTTCTCTCCAAAGTTAAAGGGCTAGTTCCTTTGTCATCTTCAGTGGAAAAAAGAGAGCATGAGAATCCTGAGGTGTTTCTGCCCTCACTTTATAGCCTAATCATCCTTAGAATGCATTTTCCTACAGGTTAGGAAAATAAAGTTAGATAAAGATAAAATAAACGTAGATAAAGTTCATACCAGCTGTGAGGATGGAGACATGGAGTCTCAGGGTGAAAGAGGTTCCATGTTGTTTGCTAAAATGTAAATTAATCTGTTGCTGCTCCTCTTTGTTGCCAAAGAGGGTATGTCTAGACTGCATCCCTCTGTCGGCAGAGGAATGCAGATTAGGCAGGTCGACATTGCAAATGAGGCAGCGATTTAAATATCCCGCTCCTAATTTGCATAAAAATGGCCACCGCGTTTTGATGACTCAGCGCTTTGTTGGCAAAAAGCGGCAGTCTAGAGGGGGATCTGTCGAGAAAGAAAGCCTTTTTCAACAGATCCTGTAAACTTCTTTGCAGGAGGCATAAGGGATCTGTCGAAAAAGGCTTTCTTTCTCGACAGATCCCCCTCTAGACTGCCACTTTTTGCTGACAAAGAGCTGAGTCAGCAAAATGCGGTGGCCATTTTTATGCAAATTAGGCACGGGATATTTAAATCACTGTCTCATTTGCAATGTCGACCTGCCTAATCTGCATCCCTCTGCCGACAGATGGATGCAGTTTAGACATACCAGAATGGCCACTTGACTTGTGATAGCCAATCAACCTTGATGAACCCTGGCTAGAACCATCCTTTGTCTCTGAGAAACTTGTTTAACCTCTCTCTAGACTAGTAAATATATTGTAAGATTTCAGCTTCTTTTCATAACTCTTCATAAACATTTTGTATATACATTATATATTGATTATCAATGTTATTAATTTTTAAATGATATTTCAAGGTATATTTTGAACAAAGGCTACTATATCTTGGGTGTGAATACCGAGGTGCTTTTGGTCACCACATCTCAGGATTTTGTCTTGGAGGTTGACATTATTTTGTTTAGTTTTGCTTTTCCCTGCATAGGCTTCCACTGCTGTCATTTCATGGCATTTTGACTTTGCTTCAGCATCTCCAGAGAGATGCGATCACATTATTGGAGTTTTGACATCCATAGACCCCTAATGATGATTTTACAATTGCAATTTGACGTTCTATTGCTGGTGCAAGAATGTTTTCAAATGAAGTGAGCTCTCACATCAGCATGAAATAATTACTGTGAATATTCAGAATCCAAGTTTCAATTTCATGCACATTGGCACTTCAAAGTGGCTGTGATGGTTTTTGGATCAAGTTACTCAAAGGCTTTACGCCTCTGTCTTAAACTCAGCAGAACATTGATTACATCATTTGGTCTGGAAAACCATTTTAAACCTGATTTTGAAGAAACTATTTCCACTTAATAATAAAACTCATCCTCTAGATGTGGTGATATGGCATTGTGCTGGCAGAGAAATCAGGATCACGACATGAAATGAGAGAGGAAACCTGAAGCACAAAATGGCTGAGGGGGAGGGAGCAAGAGGTGGAAACAGAATTACCGTATATACTTGATCATAAGCCTAATTTTTTTTTGTAAAAAATGATGCAGTAAAGAGCAGGGGGTCAGCTTATGAATGGGTCATTGCATTTTACCAATTTTTTTTTAACTTGGGTGTGTGGGGTATGTGGTCTGCAAACTTCAGTTCCCCGCCCTGCAGGGAAAACAGCTGGCATGCTTTACACGTTTTATGTACCTGGAATATCTGCAAGCATGGAGCCCCTCTGCTCCCAGTGGCGGCTGTTTTCCATTCTGAGTCAATGGGAGTGGCAGGAAGTGGCAGCCAGCACGTCCCTTGGCCCGCGCTACTTCCCACAGCTCCTATTGGCTGGGAATAGCAAACAGCAGCCAATGGGAGCTGAGAGGCTCTGTGCCTGCAGATTCACCAGGTAAACAAAATGTCCTGACAGGCCAGTGGCTTATGCGGATAAGCTGGGATCAGAAGTTTGCAAACCACCAAAATGGAGTCTGCTTATGAATGGGTCGTTGTGATTTTTTTTTTATAATTTTTTTTAACTTGGGGGGTTGGCTTATGAACGAAAGGGCTTATGATTGAGTATGTATGGTAACTTATTTTTACTTGAAGAAAAGCAACAGGATTGCCTTTTTCAATACAAAGGAGCATCCTTATATCACCCACTCCCTCTGCATTTAGAAAAGTGGACTGCACAAGCATGTGGAGATTTAACACACATGAACAGTGCAACACATTCCTTAGGACTGTAAAATAATCTCCCAGAGAATTGTATTGGTACGTCTTCAAAACAAAATACCGAAGAACTTTCAAATAAATTCTCCATGCACCGACTAATCCATTAGCCAACCTGTCACAATTCAAGCTTGCTTCTAATTCCATCTCCACTTTAATTTCCTCGGCCTGTATAACCACTTGCTGTCCTCTGTGTTGCTGAATCAATATAGAGAAGGCAAGAGCTTTTGTTCTGAGGGATTCCTCCACTAGGGGAATTTTGAAGCGACCCTTTACCTACAGCACAACAAAGCCTTAAGAAGATCATGATTGTGGCCCTGGTACTTTTAATGAGAGCTTCTACTGAAGCATGGGGTTCCAGATTTACTGAGCTTGATTCTCAGCTACCCTACACCTTATGGAATCATTTACACCTGTGCAAAGTGAATTCAAGATACATAATAGGCCCTTGGCCCTAATACTGGAATTTAGGCTATGTTTAGATGCAGAAGTCAAAAGAGAATCCACATCACTCTCCCACTTCTGGGACGATTGCTGTGGTTAAAAATAAGCCACACTTCTCACACAGGCATGTAGCTCTGACTCTGACTGTACAAAGGAAGCAGATACACAAAAGTGCCTTTTTTCACAAAGTGGCTCTTCTCAAAGGCTGGTTGGCAGTTTTGCATCAAGAGTGTTTTCCCAATGGAAACCCAGGTTTTCAACAGCACACAGACTTTCATAAAAAGCGACTGCTTTCTGGAGAACGTTTCAACTTTTCAATCAAAAAACTGACCGACTGAAAAAGGCACTCTGAAATAAAACATAGCCTTGATTTGCTGCTCACATTAAATGTTATTGGAGAAAATAGGAGAAAGAGAGATCCAAACTACAAACACTGACATACGACACCAGGGTAGTGTTTCACAATCAAAATACCCCTCCCTCCCCCCCGAAATATGTTGTTATTTTTCCACTGAAAACTTCATTTTCTGACCAGCTCCACTTGTCACAGTGGGACTATGTTTTCAAGGACTGAAATCTTGGTTTTCCTCACCTCTGCTATAGCTACTCTTCCACCATGCATTTCCCTAGTTGTTTTAAAACAAAAACTTATTCCTAGGATAAATCCAGCTGCATAAGATGATGCTTTTGGCCACAGCAATTTTAGTTATGGTTAAAAAAAACACTATAGTACTCCTCAGTATGATACTGTCTATGCCAGTTTATATCAACTGGCCCAGCATTTTGCCAACAATAATCAAACTACTGAAGTTCTTGAAAGATATTTTGAGCCCATGATTAGAGCATCTTGTCAATTCTGGTTGATATTGAGAAGTTACTATGAAATTGCTGACTCGTGGAATGTCTCTCTGTGTATGCAAAGTCTACCACTAATGGCAGGGCTGGGTGCATGTCTCATACCAGGTACAACGGCGGGATGCTAGTACTCAACAATCGTCTATTCAGATGGGAGCAGCACAACATGCTTTAGAGAGATTGGTTGAAACTGGAAGAAGTAGTTTTCCACATGCCCAAGCGACTGACATTTGGAGAACTGTAAATACCCTAAAGCAGAAAAAAGACACCAACGTGTGGATGATGAATTTTAAAAAGCACAGAGGTTGGGTGGGCGGGAGAAAGAGGCACAAAGCCCACACAGGAAGCTTTGGGCAGGAGACAGGAAGAGTACAGAACACACAGTATAAGAAGGTGTGGTAGGGAGAGGGCTCCATATTTAAAAAACAAAAAGCCACGTGCTGCAGCAGATGGATCGTGTACACAGCTAGAGGTCTGACCCCTCCCCAAAGAGGGTGAGGAAATGGATGTAGGGAAATACAAGTAAGATTTATTTTTTTAATCGACCTGTGTATTTCTTGTGAAAGTAAGTAAAGAACCAAGGGTATGTCTACACTACCACTCTAGTTCGAACTAGGGTGGTTAATGTAGGCAACTGGAGTTGCAAATGAAGCCTGGGATTTGAATTTCCCGGGCTTCATTTGCATAAAACCGGGCGCTGCCATTTTTAAATGTCCGCTAGTGCGGACTCCGTGCCGCGCGACTACACGCGGCACGGACTAGGTAGTTCGGACTAGGCTTCCTAGTCCGAACTACCGTTACTCCTCATTTCACGGAGTCCACACTAGCGGATATTTAAAAATGGCAGCGCCCGGCTTTATGCAAATGAAGCCCGGGAAATTCAAATCCCAGGCTTCATCTGCAACTCCGGTTGCCTACATTACCACCCTAGTTCGAACTAGGGTGGTAGTGTAGACATACCCCAAGGATGTTTAGAATCCTGTGCAGAAACTGTCTATGTTGTGTTACATTTCTGATGTGCCCTTGAAGAGTTAATCCGTGGAGCCAGAACACTCTCCTAGTGGAGGTTCTGGGTGACCGGGTGTGCATTGAAGAAAGAAGTCTGAAGGAGTCAATATTAGTCTCAGGCCTGGTCAGTGGCCCACGTGATCCTAGCTCTACAGACAGGGTTTGTGAGGGGGTCACTCACCACCGTAGCGGGGGTCCATCGTCTGTCCCCAGAATCAGTCCATTCCGCCCGCACCGGCCTCCGCTCCCGTGGCGTTTCCCCTCTGGAATCTTCCGGTCGCACTGCTCTCTTCGCCACACTGCCCTCCGGCAGTGCTCAAGTCACTCGCTCTGAGCCCCCCTTCCGGGGGTTTGGTGTCTCTCCAGCAGGCCTGTCCGCAGGCCTAGCAGGCTGGCCGGTTGACTGTCCGAGCGCCCTGGCCCAGCCTAACTCTCTAGCCCTGCCCTAGCTCCAGAGAGCGTCCTGCTCCCTCGGCAGCCAGGCTCACGGCCTTGCCGCAGGCCTAGCAGGCTGGCCGGTTGGCTGTCCAAGCGTCCTGGCCCAGCCTGACTCTCTAGCCCTGCCCTAGCTCCAGAGAGCGTCCTGCTCCCTCGGCAGCCAGGCTCACACTGCCTTGGCTGAAGCAGCCCTTCCCTTTTATAGCCCCCAGCTGGGCCTTAATTGGCCAACGCCGCCCAGCTGGGCTGAACTCCCCGGGCCTGCTCCAGGCTGGGGTTTGGCTCTTAAGGGGCCAGTACAGGGCAGCTGCCCTGTTACAGGGTTATAGACCCAAAAGTGTGCCTCAAGGGATCTGCTCCCCATAGGTGCCACCTACTGGTTGGGCAAGGTACTCTTGAATCTTAGCATGTCCTCTTGATAGCTGCTTTGGCCTGGCCCCTTCTGAGACTCGGCCCTCCAACAAGGCTGCAAGTTGTATCCATCCTTTCCGGGGTATGGAAAGAGTCCAACAAATGCTTGTTCCATGGCCCATCAAGGGGCGCCAAGCTTCACCCAGCTGCAGCCTGGACTCTCTGGGATACAGGCTCTTAGCCAGCCCCAGCAAGGGTGCGTAGGAGATCCCAGGCCTACCCTCTCCAAACAGCTCTGATCCAGGGTCCAAAGGCTGTAAGCTGGGTGCTATGTAACATCCTCCCTGGATCCCTTCCTACCAGCCTCCCCACACAAGAAGGAAAAGCAAAGGTGTGTAAACCGAATCAACCAAAGAAAAATGTCTCCAAACGTGCAAGTGTCCAGAGTCCTTCTCTCTCTGCAGGCCAGGCAGAGCTAATCAATCAATATTCAGATGCCCTGGCATCTGGGCCTCCCACTGTGCTCCTTTTGCAAAGCTTAGGTCCCTGTGGGGCATTGGCTGCTGGCAGAAGACAGGATACTAGGCTAGGTGGACCTTTGGTCTCACCCAATATGGCTGTTTTTATGTAGATTCAGCACTGCTCCACTGGCTGGTCTCCTTTAATACTCTCCTTCCAGTCTGGGATCAGCTCCTTCCTCTTTCAAGTTTTTTTTTCCTCCATCCCAACACAAAGCCCAAGACAACAGCAGTTCCTAGGTGTCTTTTAGACCCCAGAGGCTTAAAATACACAGGGTCCAGCTGCTAGATCCACTCAGAAATTTGATGAATGGCCAAGAGGGGGATATCTGACCAGAGCTGTCATCTTCACATATGAAGGTGGTCGCTTATTTCATCTGAGGTGTGCTTATTCTGCAATCTCTCTCTTTTGTACCACCAGCGCTTAGTTCTGATCCAGTAGAAGAATGCACTTCCGACCCAGCCTGTTTGGATAGTGCTGTGTCTAACGTACTTCAGTGCTGGAAGGCTCAATCCAAAACAAGGGTGACCAGATAGCAAGCGTGAAAAATTGGGACTGGGCTGAATAATATGCACCTAAATCAGGTTGCGACTACCAGGATTGTCCCTACAAAACAGGACCATCTGGTCACCCTATCCAAAAACCCAGGGATAGTAAGTAATAAGAGTATTTGCATTTACGTCAATGGGCTTTGAATCAGGGCTCCAGTGAAGGTTTTATGCAGGGAGAGAGATTAATAATTAGTGGGTCGCAAAAAAGTGCTGTGCTAGGTAGATTCATCTGATTCCATTCAGAATTACTCTAGTTCTGCGTTCCTGGCAAAAGAACCCGAATGGTATAACAGATAGGATTTAGAAAGGAGAGATCCATTTAGAGAAGTCAGACTTGAATACTTTAAAGTGCTTTAACACTGAGAAGAGCATCCAAGGGTAGTGATTTTTTATTTCCCATGCTATTTACCAACACTTTTCTCTTTCCTCTCTGTCAATGTTAAAGTGATTCTGTAGGCTAGGGAAGACGATCACTAATGCCTCCCGTGTATAAATAAGAAATTGGAAATCCCTACGGCAGAAAATCAGATAAGTCCAACAACTGAAAAGATAAAAATCTGTAAGTGCTGAACAATTTCACCTTGCCTGGGCTGATTCATTTCAAACTGCCCCTATGCCTAGGGTTACAGTTTGAAAAGGATCTATGTTTTAAGTGGCCATTTCTTTTTTCTTTTCATTTATATAAACCTGGTCAACCTTCCACAACGTCCCATATCCAGTGGTCAGTTCCAGGTTGGATGATCAGCATAGGCCAGCTGTAAAAACTTGCCAGGCAAATTTTGAGCCTCCACTGAAACCAGTGGGAGTCTTATCAGTGTCTACATTGGGATTAAAGTCAGGCCCTTTGAATTAAAACAAGCCTTGGGGCATTTAAACCTGACAGTGATTTATATATCCATGTGCAATCATGCAAGATTAAAATAAGAAGCTACTTCTGAAAATCGGCCTTTACATGTATCCTTCCTGCCTTATCCATCCACTGACTTTGATCTTTATCTACTCAGGTTTAGCACCCTTTCTCCTGATACTTTATGCATAGAGGTAGGGGAGTGGGTGACAGAACATCTTTCTTCCCTCCTCCCCCTTCCCTTCTCCTATTTATTTCGAGTTTCCTTATCCCCTAATCATAACTCCCGTCACCTGAAGAAGTGGGCTGTGCCCACAAAAGTTCATGATACCATCTACATGTTTTGTTAGTCTATAAAGTGCTACCAGACCATTTGCTTGCTGTTTTTTTCTGTAACAGACTAACTCGGCTACCCCATGAAGCTCCTGGCTTGTGTGTGTTTATGTTCCACTGCTTCGCTGGGGTTGTTGATTTCTCCTGGACAGCCTACGACAGGTAAAACAGATTTTCTCTGTTGGCCTCCATTTCTCCCTGTGAATTCATGAAAAATTTCCCTCTAGTATTGTTTATCTGAGTACCTATTAGTAGCTAAGCATATAGACATTGGTTTATATTAGTCAGTCAGGTCTAAATGCTAATATTTGCATCTGCTGCAAAAAGTTACAGATGGGAGTGCAGAGATACATCACACGAGCAAAGCTGCATGCACAAAAGAGAAGATTAGACTGAGCCCTATCTGAAAGTCTGGCTCTAACGGATTAGCATTAGTGTGGACAGAGAATAGTGGAGGGAGGGATTTTGAACTAAGGCCTGGTGTGTACTAGATAAGAGCATAAGAACGGCCATACTGGATCAGACCAAAGGTCCATCCAGCCCAGTATCCTGTCTGCCGACAGTGGCCAATGCCAGATGACCCAGAGGGAGTGATCATAACAGGTAATTCCCACGTGATTCCTCTCCTGTAACCCACTTCCAGACAAACAGAGGCTAGGGACACCATTTCTACCCACCCTGGCTAAAAGCCATTGATGGAGCTAACCTCCATGAATCTATCTAGCTCTAGAAAATGAGGTCTGTTTTACTACATTGGCCGGAGTATGGGGGAAAACAAATCACATTCCCTGAGCAGCCCATTTAAACCAACCAAAGTCTTGGTGTAGACAGATCAATGGAAGGATTCTTCAAACAGCCTGACTACTGCCTCTCGTTGGCATAGGCAGAGCATACACTGAAGCCCTACAGTGGCACAGCTGTGCCGCTGTCACATTTTAAGTGTGTGTACCTGACCCCCTCTTTTCTATCATCCCCTCTATTTGCCTTAACTGGGTTCTTCCTTTACCCCCCTCCCTTCCAAGCGATATATCCCTGCAACACTACTTAGACAAGGCCCAGATCCCCAAATGCATTTAGGTGCCCAGCTCCCAGTGGATCCACTTTGGGGATCTGGGTTGAAGAGACTGGAGTCTTCAGAGTCTATTTTATTTTCAACATCAGCCTCGGCATTTTATTATTTACTCCTTTTAATTTCTCTAGTGCAGACCCAAATACCAAGCGCAGTGATACCTTACCATCACTTAAAAAAAGTCTAAATTGCTTGTGGTAAATCTATTCAAGCTGGAGGTATTTATTGGATGGCAGTAAAACCTGGTTACTATGAGACAATAGGAGACGAACTGTGCGGTGCTTTTTTTTTAAAAAGCATGGAATTCTTAGATTTCTACAAGATACTCACCAAGTGTACTTGTGTATTTTTTACTTGCAAAGTTCTGTGTTTGCTGCAGAGGGTTTTCGTTTTAGTACTAAATTGATACAGACTCCTCCATGCATTATGCATGTAACTGATCCCTAATTCAACTGTTTATTAAGATGCAAGGAATTCCTGAATAAGGTATGTCAAAAATTATCATAGGAAGGAACACTGGGAACTAGTCCACACCAGTCAAAATAAATTGTCTCCAGTCTGAAATGCTCAACAACAGTGTGTTGCAATGGGCTATGGGAAGTCAGCTTTATCCTCACATAACTCTCTACTCACTGAGCCATGCCCCACCCCAGCCCTAAACTGGAGTAAGAGTCATGAAACATATTCATGTGATAAAGCCTCGCACTTATCAGGAAATCTTAAAGCACGTTAAAAAGGAAGTCAGCAGTTTTTTCCCCCATTTTACACATGAGGAAATTGAGGCACAGAGCAATGACGTGACCTTCCAAGGCCTCCAGCAGGCCAGTGGCAGAGCTACGAATAAAATCCAGATCTTTTGAGTCCTAGTGTAAGCCACTAGGCAATACTGCCTCCTCAGGGAACAACCCAGACCAATTCTACCAGCAGAGGGTTAAACTCAGCCAAGTCTCTTTCCTTATTTAAATGTATATTCTTTTCAAGATTTCACCCTTTTCTTTCTAGATTTGTGGATTAGTTCCATCGGCAACGATTAACGGCGTAGTGAAATGTTGTGTTTGATGTTTGTTTCCATGTTGTAAGTAACCAGTCTTAAATGAATAACCAGGAAGGCTCAGCTTCTGCTATTTTTTACACTTCCCTGAGTAACAGCTTATTCTATGAGTTGTCCCATTATATTCAGTGGGACTTCTTGAGGAGGTGCTACTCATTGTGAGTAATGTTGGCATAATCTGGCACAGTGCACCTCAGATTTCACTCCCTCGTGTCAGTTGCACGCCAGTGAAACTCCACTGACTTCATCATGGCGCATGGCGTAAAACTGCAGTGATGAAGTGAAAAAAAAATCAAGCACAACATCTGCAAGTTCTCTGCACGTATTTATGAAGGTTTTCTCTTAAGAGTGAGTCCTATACAATTTAATATATAGTAGCCCAATGTCTGTGACTCTGTAACGCTGAAATGCTGGCTGTTCCCTCTGGGCGGCGCTGTTGCCTCTCTGGCTGTTCCCTCTGGGTGGTGCTGTTGCCTGAGTCACGTCCTTCACCTCCCGCCGTGGCGCTCGGCTGACTTCTGCACCACTCAGCCAGGCTGGTGTGGGGGAGCCCAAACAGCCGCTTGTGCCGCTTGCTTCCCCGCGGCGGCCCGGCTGAGCGGCACAGAGTCAGCCGAGCACCACAGCGGAAGGTGAAGGGGGGTAGGGCGGTGATGTGCAGTGTGACAGCAGCTCCAGGCCCCGCCCCCTGGCTGTGAACGTCACCACCCTGCCGTTCTTCGCCTCCCGCAGTGGGGCTTGTCTGACTTCTGCGCTGTTCAGCCGGGCTGCCACGTGGGAGCAAGTGGTGCAAGCGACTGAGCTCCACGCTCCCTATGCAGCACGGGGAGTGTGGTGTCCAAACGTCCGTTTGGGCTCCGCAGTCCCCCGAGTGAGAGGCAGGAGGGGGAGGAGAAGAGAAAGAGAGAGACAGAGAGAGAGGCAGGAGGTGGAGGAGAGCTGAGAGAGAGAAGGGGGGAGGCAGTAAGAGGAGGAGACAGAGAAAGAGAGACATGGAGGAAGAGACTGGAGGCTCAGGAGAGAAGACCGACGTGGAGGAGAGAACTGTAAATCCCGTCTTATGACGGGCTAATTGGCTAGTTTAACAAGAATGAAGCTGATAAGAAAATGAGAATACACTCTTTCATTTCTTTGGAAACAAATGCTAAACCTTTGTGTGCGTGTTTTGGGACCAGTTCTGAAGGATTTTCTCGCAAGAGTCAGAGTTCTCTCTCAAATCCTAAAGGGCAGTTTTAAAAAATACATAGAAAGGTTCTTGCTTTCTATTTAATTCTGTGGGCCAGAGTGAGGTTTTCAGACCAGCCCTGATCAAGGTGTGGTACATAAAATGTGCTATGATTACACTAAATGTAAGATCGCCTCTGCCGTGATCGATCGTCTGGAATTCGATATAGGGAGTCTAGTTACGACTTGCTAAATCAAACTCAGAGGGCAACTTCACAGGCATCTGGTACTCCTGCTTTTGCAAGGAGTAAGGAAAGCAGACGGGAGCGTTTGCTCTCAGAGGCTTCCCGCTATGAAGATGCCGCCAAGTTCGGCTTAAGGTAAGCCCACCTGAATTACCTATTCTACATAGCTGGAGTTGCGTACCTTTAGCCAAGCAGCTGGGTCTAGTGTAGACCTGGTCTGAGATAGCTCCTGTAAGGTGTCTAGCTCAGATCTCTCTTAAATCTTATTTCCCTGGAATTCCAGCATACAATTCTCAAGAATGCATAAGTCCCATTCTTAAAAGTGACTTAGACCAGATCCACACTACGGGGGAAGGTCAACCTATGGTATGAGATACCAGCTATGTAAAAATTGTAGCTGGAGTCAGTCGACATACCTTAAGCCGAGCTTCAGTGCTGTCCTCACAGTGGAAGTTTGATGGGAGAAATGCTTGCGTTGGCTTCCCTTACTCCTTGCGAGGAGCAGAAGTACCAGGACCAATAAGGGTGCCCTCAGGGTTCAATTTAATGGGTCTTTACTAGACCTGCTAAATTGAACGCTGGAAGATTGACCACTGCAGCATTGCTCTTCCCAAAAGAGGAGGGGTGGCCTTAGACAAGTAGACTCTTCTGTCTCATCAGCTTTCAATGAAATCTAGGTTCTCAAGTGCCCGAATCACTTCTAAAACTGGGACAAGCACCGAAGTCACTTTTGAAATTTTACCTAAAGTAATTTATTGCGGAGTCACCTCATCCGGCTCCAAGGGTAAGGGGCTGAGTCAAAGTTCTCCCCATTGCAAAGGCCATGATTCACTGCCCAGCTGCTCCAAGAGCAGCCATAAACAGGGCTATTTCCCTGCTTACTACTATGCTCCCAAGAAGCAAGGTCTGTGTAGCCAAATAAAAGCGTAGGGTAAGGCTTTCTAACTACCTTGAGGAAGCATGTAGCAATCCCAGTCACTCTAGCCTCTCGGATTTGGAGTTTAAATGCTGCTTTTTCTCGTTTCTCTCATCTCTGTGTTTATTTTGATGGAAGATCAAACATAGTTTGATAATTAGTGTATGCTAATGTGGCCATTTCGATTTATTTGTGAGGTAGGGGGACAACAGATCTTGTTTTGCATACAGCAGGCGAGAAAAATTTTCTGCTTTTTTTTTTTTTTTTTTTTTTTTGCTAAACTGCAACCAGCGTGGTCTCTGAAATGCTTAACACTGAAGCCTGAGAGGTGTAATCTTATTTCCTATTTTTATGGGTAACTGAATTCTCCCCAGGGCACAGAAATAAGACGACTGTCAAAGGACAGCAGCTGCAAAATCCAGACAGTACATTTTGCCCCTTTCAGTTTTATTCCCCTGGTTTCTAAAATGAGAAAGTGTGGCAAATGGTTTAGCAGGTGCTCTGAGAAGGGTTCCTTGACTTTTACTGGGGTTCTCATTTATCTCCTGATGTCTGCAGAAAGGTGCAAAAATGACCCAAGTTCCCAGAGGGTATGTCTACACTACCCCGCTAGTTCGAACTAGCGGGGTAATGTATGCATACCGAACTTGCTAATGAAGCCCGGGATTTGAATTTCCCGGGCTTCATTAGCATAAAGCCGGCGCCGCCATTTTTAAAAGCCGGCTAGTGCGAACCCCGTGCCGCGCGGCTACACACGGCACGGGCTAGATAGTTCGAACTAGCTAGCCATTCCGAACTATCTGTACGCCTCGTTCCTTAATGGGGTAGTGTAGACATACCCTTACAGACTAACAAAACATGTAGATGGGATCATGAGCTTTCGTGGGCACAGCCCACTTCTTCAGATGATGGGAGTTATGAGTTGAGGATATGAAAACTCGAAATAAATAGAAGAGGGGAAGGAGAGGGTGGAGAAAAAGAAAAACCGGAAAAAGGAAGGGGAGTGTGAGACAGGGCATCATTAAGTATCTGGAGAATGGGTACTTAAATCTAAGCCAGTGGTCCCCAATGCAGTGCCCACGGGTGCCATGGCGCCCGCCGGGCCATTTATGTGCGCCCGTGGAGCAATCTGGGCTGGCCCCGCCCCCGGGCGTGTGGCAGGTGCCAGCCCTGGGCACCTGGGCAGCACCTGCCCGGGGTCGCGGCACATGCTGGTGCTGGCCCCAGGCGCGTGGTGCATGCTTGGCTCCGCCCCCAGTCACATGGCCTGGGAGCAGCCCCGCCCCCGGACGCACGGCACGTGAGTGGCCCCGCCCCCAGGCGCCCGGCAGCCCCAAAACTTCAGGGACCACTGATCTAAGCAGATCAATGTAAATAGATAGATGCTAAGACAGGAAGGATACCACTCACAGATCTGTTAGCACCTTTAGTGGTTATGAAATAGGTAGTGTCCTAGCCAGCCCATATCTTGATTGACAGCCCATATCGCTCTTTGATTGACAGCCAAAAGCCTCTTCTACAACTCTGCCCTCTGGCTGAGTCACACCCTGTGTGACTCACTCAAGTCCCTTCTGTGGTGCTCATTTTATAAAGACTCATCTCAGTGCTCTTTGTGCTTTCAAGTCTGTTTCCCAGTCTGTTTCCTTAATGGGTGACACTTATTGGTTCCAGATAACTGAGGGGCTGGAGCAGCTGTCCATGGCAGGCCCAGGCGCATTGCAGACAGGGGCTGCCCCCTGAATTGGTTAACCGGCTAAGTGTGAAATAAACTTCACGTTTAACCGATTAACCAATTACATGGGATTTTACTTCCCTAGTGTTAAGAAACCAGAGCAAAAGGGGAGGACCTCATCGTGTGTCTAAAGCAAGGGACCACACACCTTTCTACCAGACGCTATTTTCCATAGACCTGTCAAAGGGTATTTTAGGCTGGCATCTTTTTCTGAAAAGATGGTCGGATACTTGTGCGTCAGTATCCCAATTCTTCACTGTTGTGCATCTGGTGCACTTAATCACACCGGGCAAAGACGTGGGTGTGAAATGCTGCCGTTTTGATTTGGTATCATTTATCCCCATTTTGTGAATGGCTGCCAAAGTGCCAGGCAGTGGAGAATAAAATCAACTGAGAGTTGTGCAGGCAAAGGCTAAGTGGGAAATGGAAACTCCAAGAGCATTTGTGACCTGTCTATTCATGCATCCATTTGTCTCTTGTTCTGTGTTCTGGGAATGCAGAGCCGGTAAGCTTACCCATACGTACCCTGCAAAGAACAGAATCAGTTAGGCTACTTCTAGACTGCAGGCTTCTTGTGCAAGAAGCTTTCATTGGAAGAGATCTTCTGCAAAAACTGCTTGCGCAAGAGCGCATCCACACGGCAAAAGCACATCAAAAATCGATGTGCTTTTGCGAAAGAGAGTGTCCAGACTGTATGGACGCTCTCTCGAAAGTTAGCTCTGATTGCTATGCACAGAATGGCCACCAGGGCGCCTGTGGTTTTTCCTCTTTCCCCTTTTTGTGCAAAAAACCCCTCTTCCCTGTCCACACACACCTTTTTGCGAAAGAGCTCTTTCACAAAAAGGTGTTCTTCCTTGCAGAATGAGGAATACCTACGCTGGAAAAACCCCTCTGTTCTTTCTTTCCTTTTTTTTTTTTTTGCGCAAAAACATGCTTGAGGTGTGGACGCTCCGTGAGGTTTTTTTGGAAAAACAGCTGTTTTTCCGGAAAAAAACTCTGTAGTGTAGACATAGCCTTAGAGTGCCCCTGAAATATTGCCAAAAACAAGTAGCCACTAGCAGATAATTTTATCAGGCTGGACTCTAATCTGACTGCAAAATATGCCATTTTACCACTGAACAACTAGAGAGACTGTAAAACACACATTTACTGCCTTTTAAAATCTTTCCTCCAGTCACGGGCACGTTTGTGAAGAAGAGACTTTGGAGAGAGGATTACGACGGGGGAAAGCAGCTAGTAAGTGATGACATAACAGGTATATATCTTTAGCAGGTCAAATCAGAGGGGGGGCCATTTGCCCTCAAGCTCAAAAGGGGGCCTCTGCTTCCACCCCCCCCCCCCCCCATGCTGGGGAACATTTTGGATCGGATCCATGTTGAGAAGACATCAGGAGGAAGTGGGAATACACACACTTGACAAGAGGGCCCGTACAAAGCAAACCTGCCGGCCACCGCCACACGTTGTATGCAGTGTGGTCGCGGTGTTGGTCCCGGGATTTTACATGTACGGGGGTTTGTTGTCTCTCTCCCCAACCGAAGTGGGTCCAAGAAAAGACAGTATCTCACCCAGGTCTGTATGGGTGTGTCTAGACTACAGGGTTTTGTCGACAAAAGTGGACTTTTGTCGACAAAACTATACCTGCGTCCACACTACCGCTGAGTTCTGTCGACATAACATCGACAGAACTCAGCAGTTTTGTCGACGCTGGTAAACCTCATTTTACGAGGCATAACGCCTTCTGTCGACAGAGTTTCTGTCGACAGAAGGTGTTATTGCATGTAAACTGTCCTTTGCGTCTACACTACCATGTCGACAAAGCAGTTTGCTTTGTCGACAGAACTCAATGTAGTCTAGACGCTCTTTGTCGACAGAAGTTTTGTCGACAGTATCTGTCGACAAAACTTCTGTCGACAGAAGCCTGTAGTCTAGACGTACCCTATGTGTCCTGTCAGAATTACACACAAACCCACATCACAAACAGAGGCAGTTCACGTAAGATTAATGTAGCCCTTTCATGGGGTCCACTCACCATTTGGTGCCTCCTCCTGCTCACTCTGGGTATTAATTCTCCCATATGTTATGCCCTCCACAGGTCGTGTCTCTCCCATCGTCTTCTCACCCTGTGTGCCAGTAACTGCTGCCTCCTCTTTGTGTCTCAGCCCTCTGTCTGGGTCACTCCGTGGCACCCTCTTCTGGGGGGATAACAAATTATTTCCAGAACAAATCACCCAGGGCAGTCCACCACCCTTTGCCTAGTCTATGACACCTCCTCCCCACCACTGCTAGGGGAACCTGGGCCTATCCTGGTTCCAGCTCTTGGGCTCTCTAGTCAGGCCTACACTGCCCTATCTTGTTGCTCTTCCCTGAGCTTTTTCCTACCTTTCCCCCATTCTGGGTTTGCCAGCTTCCCAACTCCCTCCTCCCAGGGAATGACTGTAGACTACTCCCCTGCCATCCCTTCTGATGCCAGCTTCCTACTTTATATAGGACTGGCACAGGCAGGAAACAGCTCGGGGTCTGGATCTCATGCACCAAGCCTTTCAATCCGGCCCGTGGCCCACCCCCACTGGATCCACAGGCAGGGAGAAGGCCAAGGGCTCAAAGCAGCTGACTGTTCTGTCTGCCTCTCCGCACCTGGGGGAGCGGGAAGCTGCAAGTGCTCTGAACCCCCTCCTTCACCCAACCCCCCCTCAGACCCCACACTCTCTCTTGCATTCCAAACCCCTACCCCATGCTTTCTACCCAGCCTCCGTCCCAGACACCATGCACTCTCCATGGAGAAGTGTGGGCCTTGCCCGCTTACCAAAATTTTGGAGTGGCCCCTCATCAAAAATTATTGCCCACCCCTCATATAGACCATTCTGGTCTTGCTAAGCCTTGTCTGATTAAGCAATCCCTGCTACCTGGCTCTGACTCCAGGTGCCGCCTAGAGTTGAATTGGGCCTAATTTATCCTCTCAGGGCCACTGTGGGGAGAACACCCCCGTGACAAGCCCCTTTTGCCTTCTGTGAAACAATCTTTGACTGCCCTTTGTTACAGTGAGCCAAGGCTCGACTGTCTGCTAGGACTCCTCAGGGCAGTGCCAGCTACCTGTTGTCCTTCAAGCTGAAATATCACCGAGTAGGATATCCAAGTGTCCGGAATTCAACCGGACAGTCCATTTTTTGCACCCTCTGTCCAGTAAAAAAATTAGACAATACCAGACACGTGCAATGTCCGGTATTTTCTGCTTTTCCGGCTAGGCGCCCAATAGAAGCCTGGTGGGGGCGGGAGGAGTGGCTGGGAAGGCGGGGCCACGATTGGCTCTGGCAGCTTCATGTAGTCAAAATACGTGATGTAGACGGTTGATTGGTTTTAATAATGTTCCCATTCAGTGTTAAGCATTGTGGTGGTGGGTTTTTTTGCTCGACAAATTTTTGACACGTGTGTTCGGTATTTATGGCGGTGGGTTTCTTTGCTCGATACATTTTTTGCACATGTGTTCGGTATTTTGGGGGAAACCATCTGGCAACCCTATCACTGAGAAATGCTTCGGAACAAAGCTGCTTTTCGCTCTGCGTGCTGCTGGAAAGGGGCTTGGCCTCAGGGTAGTCTCATAGACTCATAGACTCATAGACTTTAAGGTCAGAAGGGACCATTATGATCATCTAGTCTGACCCCCTGCACAGTGCAGGCCACAGAATCTCACCCACCCCTCCCAGAATAATCCTCTCACCTAGATCTCAGATATTGAAGCCCTCAAATACTTTGAAGGCCCCAACATGCAGAGAATCCTTCAGCTGTGATCTGTACCCAATGCTACAGAGGAAGGCGAAAAACCTCCAGGGCCTCTGCCAATCTACCCTGGAGGAAAATTCCTTCCTGACCCCAAATATGGCCATCAGCTAAACCCTAAGCATGTGGGCAAGACTCACCAGCCAGACACCCAGAAAGTTCCCTATAGCAACTCCTATCATCCCTCCATTGACCTATTTCCAACTGATAATGAATGGTCAATTAGTTACCAAGATCATGTTATTTCATCCAACCATCCCCTTATCATAGAATCATAGAACTGGAAGAGACCTCAGAAGGTCGTCAAGTCCAGCCCCCCGCTCTAGGCAGGACCAATCCCATCTAAATCAACCCGGCCAGGGCTTTGTCAAGCCGAGACTTAAACACCTCTAGGGATGGAGACTCCACTACCTCCCTAGGTAACCCATTCCAATGCTTCACTACCCTCCTAGTAAAATAGTTTTTCCTAATATCCAATCTGGACCTCTCCCACCACAATTTGAGACCATTGCTCCTTGTTCTGCCATCTGTCACTACTGAGAACAGCCTCTCTCCATCCTCTTTGGAACCTCCCTTCAGGAAATTGAAGGCTGCTATCAAGTCCCCCCTCACTCTTCGCTTCTGCAGACTAAACAGACCCAAGTCCCTCAGCCTCTCCTCGTAGGTCATATGCTCCAGACCCCTAATCATTTTGGTTGCCCTCCGCTGGACCCTCTCCAATGCATCCGCATCCTTTTTGTAGTGGGGGGCCCAGAACTGGACACAATACTCCAGATGTGGCCTCACCAAAGCCGAATAAAGGGGAATAATGACATCTCTGGATCTGCTGGCAATGCTCCTCTTAATGCATCCTAATATGCCATTAGCCTTCTTGGCTACAAGGGCACACTGTTGACTCATATCTAGCTTCTCATCCACTGTAACCCCCAGGTCCTTTTCTGCAGAACTACTACTTAACTGGTTGGTCCCCAGCCTGTAACTATGCTTGGGATTCTTCTGTCCCAAGTGCAGGACTCTACACTTGTCTTTGTTGAATCTCATGAGATTTCTAGTGGCCCAATCCTCCAATTTGTCTGTGTCACTCTGGACCCTATCTCTGCCCTTAAGCATATCTACCTCTCCCCCTAGCTTAGTGTCATCTGCAAACTTGCTGAGGGTGCAATCTATCCCCTCATCCAGGTCATTAATAAAGATATTGAACAAAACCGGTCCTAGAACCGAACCTTGGGGCACTCTGCTAGAAACCGACCGCCATCCTGACATCGAACCGTTGATCACTACCCGCTGGGCCTGGCCTTCTAGCCATCTTTCTATCCATCTTACCGTCCATTTATCCAAGCCACCTTCCCTTAACTTGCTGGCAAGAATATTGTAGTCCAGGAAGAGAGGACGGCAATGCCTACAGGGGCAACACGCTCAGCCTAGCGACCATGGTTTTATCAAGGGTCCAGGAGAGGCACCCTAGCACAGCCCGAATCCACTTACAGGAATGTTCCCCCATCAACCAGCTGTTGATGCCCAATCATGCGACTGGAGGAAGGATTCCACCAATGCAAGCGGTTGCTGTGTGATGGTCCCCATAGAGAGGCAGGTGGAGTAAACTCCGTCACAAGCCCCCAATCAGCTGCAGCATTTTCTAAACATAAGCACAGCACATGACTGGCTCCATGCGCCACCTCTGGATGCCACACCTTCCCCACACTGTCTTTAGCATAAGGTAGCCCCCATTAGCGGTTCTACTCCACAGGACAGAAGTCAATAGAGCTACACAATGTGACTCTGGCCCCATGGGTTTAGTGGACTAGAAAATGGGGGACTCTGCTTAGGTTTCCAGAAACGGGTGAGACTCCTAACTCCATAATTAGAGAATTGAATAAGGGTGTGAGGCCAGATCCTCAAAGGTAGTGAAGTGCCTGACTCCATGGCCCTGGATTTTACCCTCAGCTCATTGGACTCACTGGGTGATTTATATCACTTAAGATAGCTGCCTCACTTTTCCATCTGCAGAATGGGTATAATAATAAAACTCCCCAAACCCTTCCCTGCTCCCTCCACCCAGTTAGCAAATAGAACAAACCCCTATTCAAATATTGCTGCCGCCTGGATGTGGAAAGTAAAAACCTGGCTGTTGAATGAAAACTTAACAGGATGCAAACAAGTCACTGGTGTAACGTGCTGCAAAGCAAAAAAGGGTATTTGCACCACTCAAAAAGGAAGAAAAGCCAATCTGATGAGACATTTTAACTCAGTGGCTGCCCTGTAGTGAGTGAAAGACTGCATGTTCCATCCTTTTCCAAAGCCCCAGGGGAAAAGACCAAGCAGCCCCTCTAATCTTCTTTTCTGCTCCCAGCTTGTATTTTAATGAACGCTCGTCTCCTTTTTTCACCACGAAAGTAGGTTGACACTTACAGCTGTGAAAGCAGCATGCCAGCATTATTAAGTACTCGAGGTTTGCCATTCTGGAGAAAGAGAACACCCCTCACCCTTTGGAAAGTAGAGAGCCGCCCTGCAAAGTGAATGCGTGTCTGAGAAAGATAAGTGAGAACGTTGCTGTGAATTTAAGAGATAAGTGAATAACCTCGAGACTTATGAAATGAAGCAGGCCAAAGTACTGACAAATGTAAACAGGAAAGTTTTACATGTAGAATAGTGATAGAAATGTAGCCGTGTTAGTCTGGGGTAGCTGAAGCAAAATGCAGGACAATGTAGCACTTTAAAGACTAACAAGATGGTTTATTAGATGATGAGCTTTCATGGGCCAGACCCACTTTCATATTTGTTCATTTTTTTTAATTGTATCCTTTGGTATATATGGCTGTGACTATTTTCTTCCACTATTTGATCTGAGGAAGTGGGCCTGGCCCACGAAAGCTCATCATCTAATAAACCATCTTGTTAGTCTTTAAAGTGCTACATTGTCCTGCATTTTGCTTCAGGAAAGTTTTAGTTTTCTTTATTAGTCTTCTTCCTCTTCTCCCCCACCCTCTTGGAATTTATTTGCCGTTCGTGACTGTAAAAAATAATTTTGCCTAGCATTTTCCATAGTACGACACTATGGCCATCAATGGAATTGCACTGGGATAGATGCAGTGTCCCCTAGAGACTGTGCATTTGTGTGGCCATTCCGGAGAGATTCCAATACTGCCCAGCCGATTAGCAGAGTGCGCACAGCTAGGTTTGGGGTTTCTTGTGGTGGGGCACATGCCTCAGTGCATCTAGAAAAACATATTCCGCACATGGGTGGAAAAAATTAGAGGGAACATTGTATAGGTGGCAAGAGAATTTGATGCAAACTATATACCCTGGTTTTATAGCGGTGGTTAAAGACATTCTGAAAAAGTGACAGATTAAAATTGACTCCTTGCTACTGAATCTGAATCATACTTGTTTATCAGTTGTATTTTGGTAGGTTCTGTTGTGTGGGTACTGTATAAAAATAGCAGAAGACAGTCTTTGCCCCCAAAGAACTTGCAGTTGAAATAAATAAGACAGATAGAAGGTGGGGAAAAGGTAGTATTATTACCCCTGTTTTGACAGGTTGGGGAATGAGGCATGGAAATAGAGTGGGATTTTCAAAAACATTAAGTTTTAACCTAATTCTGCTCCTGCTGAAGTCAGCGATAAAACTCCCAGTGGGAGCAGAGAGACGGTGATGCAGAGAGCACATTTGAAAAATCCCACCCTACGTGATTTGCCCAAGGTTACACAGTAAATCTGTGTCAGAAGTGGGAAATGAACCCATCTCTTCTGATGACCAGTTCTGCGTCTTAACCACAAGCCACTCTTCCTCAGTTACACAATTACGTTTTTGTGAGGCATCTGAGTTGAAAAGAAGTGACTCTGGCCACACAAGCTGCATCACACATGGGATAGGACTACCAAGAAAAGTTATTGGAAGTACTCTCCAGCCGGTAACCACGTGTCTTCAAAAGACTGTCAATTACTCCAGTAATTTGTTACTACAGTAATAATTTGTTACTCCAAGCAGCCAGTTTTAACAGAGATATGACCAAATCTTTCTCTCCATAACCACATTAATTCCAGTGACTTAAGAAGGTAGCAAGCATGCATGTATGAAGCCAAAATACAGTGCAACATCTGCCAGTTAAGGAATTTTACTCTATGCCACCCGAGAGGGGACTGGAACAATCAAGTGGTAGTTTTTCCATCCCTTCAAACCTCCACATCTAGACCAGTTGCCTTTCTGGAAGAGATACAAATTATGGGGCTTAAGTCAGGAGTCACTGGATGGAATTCTATGTCATGTGTTGCACCTGCATTCAGACTGTTGGATCAAATAGTCCCTTTTCCGTTTATAATTTATGAGTATTCTGGACTCTATCTGCTTACTGAAGTGCTTCCATCAACAATGTTCCCATTTCCTTCTTGCTTCATTTGTTGTTTCCCATATTTTACAAAGAAATGCAATTGTCGTCATAGCCTTAGGGGTTTTGAACGGAGTGGGGTTTTTTTATTCTCACCTTCGACTGATGCTAAGGATCTGCAGCCACTTTTCTCCCTCATACAAATGGATGGAAGCACTCAAAGCCTAATAAAACGGCACAGATCTCTTTGAGTCATGCATACTTTCTGAGGCTTGGATGCATGAACCAGTCTCACAGTGCAACTGAGACTTTTGGGCTCTGTCTACACTCGCGGCTTCTTGCGCAGGTATGTCTGTTCTTGCGCAAGAATCCGCAGTCTCCACACTGCCCTCCCGCTTTTGCGCAAGGAAATTGACAGTACGGCGTGGTAAGAGAGGGCTTCTTGCGCAAGAGCTATGCTCTTTTTTAACAGGTGTAAGCCCTCTTGCGAAGGAGCTCTTGCGCAAAAGAGCAGTGTGGACGCTTGGTAGGGATTTCTTACGCAACAAAGCCCTATGGCTAAAATGGCCATCAGAGATTTCTTGCGCAAGAGAGCATCCACACTGCCATGCACGCTCTTGTGCAAAAGCACAGCTCGCATATGGCAGTGTGAACGTGTTCTTGCGCAAGACTTCTTGCAGAAGAACCCTTACGCAAGATGTTCTTGCGCAAGAACCTGGCAGTATAGACATAGCCTTGGAGAGGGGAAGCTGAGGCAAGCTGCCTGTCACATGATCCTTAGCTATGAGGAGGAGCACGGGAGACAGGTGATCCAGTTACACAGACAAGCTCTCATCTAGCTGTGAGCTTAATTTGTTGTCATTGTTTGACTAGAGGCCACAATATGAATGGAACTCTACAGTACACAGAGACATCTAGTGAGTGACTCTAACATTCTGTAAGGAAACATACTATAGCCATTGTAAACTATGCTGGAAATATGTGATCAATTGAGTTGTGTATTATCAAACTAAGGGCCTGATCCTGGAAGCTCTCCATGGGGCTAATGCTGATTGACTTCCCTAAGCATTTCATTGGTGCAAGGCTTGCAGAATCCAGCCTTATAGGGGGGAATGCTTTGGCAGAAGCAAGCAAAGGCTTAAACAGAAATGTTTATTCAAAGATAAAGATTTTGGACTGGTTTCATGCTGGTATAATTGCACACACGGTCTTTAGCAGAGTTGTAGAGGGATTACATTAGCTTATCATGGGCCCTTTCCAACCACTACTGACATTTCAAGAAGGGGGAAATTTAGATCTTGGAATTTGTTTTTTATTATTTAATCAGTACCTCTGAAATGAAGCTCCTTCTGCCAACGGCTGCATTAGTAGGTACCCAGAGGAATGAGTTTAGAATATTCTGAAAAAGAGTATGTATATTGGACCTCACCTCACATCTGGCAGGCTTTTCCTGGCCATTAAGTCATGATTGATCTGGGCAAGTAACCACAAGTTTCTTTACGCAAATATCCAAAAAGATTCTGAGAAGTGAAAAGAAGTCGAGTAACATGTAGAGCTCACTTTCAGTGATCCCATGAAAGCTAAAAATAAGAGAAATACCATCTGCTAATATGGGTTATGGAGAAAAGCAGTTTTCTAGTACTTGGATAAATGTGTCAGCGGAGAAAAAGGGACTGAGGACATATTATGGTAGTTTAGATTAACTGTATAATTTCAGTGGGTAACGCAGCATTTGCACACAATGAATTTTATTGCAAGGTGTAAAGTCCAACTGAATTCACACAAACATTGAAGGGTTGCTGCCCAAGAATTTTGTATAAACTAACAGATATTTTTTCAGATTTAGTATGTACTTGGAACACAGTTTTCAAGATTTCCTGGGCTACTAGGAAGGGTAGAAACTTAATTTTGTAAAATGAAAGCAGAGATATGTTTTCACTTGACGTCAGCAGCTGGTGCTTAAAGAATCACTCCAAATATAATGAGGCTCATAATAAAATCATAAGAGATTGCAACAGTCTAGCTAATGGGGGACAAACTGCCAGGTTAATTTTAAATTGAACAGCGGTGTAGACAAACTGCTATTTCTCTAAAATCCCCTGTTTCCTTCACTTAGAAGTGTTCTGGTTCTGGAGACGAACCATGGAGACCCTGCAACATATAAATGTAATGATGCAAAATGTCCATAATTTTACCTCAGAAATACATAGTCTCTGAGCATGCCTGGATCTCATACTGATCACATTGGTATTGACAGCAGTAAACATCTCAGGTACAGTCCCAAGATGACCTAGCAAGTGAAAGATCCAGATGCACTTCATAGTTTGGATGCTGGGAACACAATGTGAAAAATGAACCCCATTGGAGATGCTCATATATAGCCCCACCGCCTCTCCAAGGCTATGTCAACACTGGCGGCGTTGTTGCCTAATCCCCTTTGTCAGGGAGCGAGGGGAAAGTGCACAGTTTGCTGCATTCCTCGCTCTGGGTATGGAGTGCAGGGGGTAGGTAAACCCGGACCTGCCCCATCTGGGGGAAATGCATCCCTCCCCTGGCTATTCACCCTTCTCACCTGGCCCCAAGATGCTGGGCTGAGAGAGGGCTTTTGTTTTCAAGCTCTCTCCAGAGGAAGGGTTAAAGAGCTTGAAGGTCCCACACAGGAAGAACGTCCCAAGTGTGTCATCCTAGGTTCTCAAAGGAGCTTTTGCCACCACCCAAATGCAAAAAGCCCTCTCTCAGCCCAGCATCTTGGGGCCAGGTGAGAAGCATCTCCATGGCTGCTGCAGCTCCTACCTGAATAGCCAGGGGAGGGGTGCATTTCCCCCAGATGGGGCAGGTCCAGGTTTATCTACCCCCTGCACTCCCTACCCAGAGCGAGGAATGCAGCAACACAGTGACTTTGAGATCCATTAATGCAGTGGTCCCCACCGCGGTGCCCGCGGGCACCATGGCGCCGGGCCATTTCTGTGTGCCTGCCGAGTGATCGGGGCAGCCCCGCCCCCGGGCATGTGGTGCATGGGCGGTGCCGGCCCCTGGGCGCGCAGCGTTTGAGTGGCCCCGCCCCCTGGGTGCCTGGCGCGTGAATGGCCCCACCCCCTGGCACCCGGTAGCCCCAAAAGGTTGGGGACCATTGCATTAATGAGTCCCCGGGCAGGTTAAAATGTTCTCCAACAGGTTTCTGTAGCCATAATACAACTGTTAATCTTTAAGGTGCCACTGGACTCTTTGCACTGAAGGTGAGGGAGTTCTGGCTAAGCATGGGCTGTAGGATTGGGCCCTTGATTACTCCCCTGGGATATCAGAATGGCAGTTGCAAGCCCTGTATGCCAAGTAGCTGGAAAGCTTCTATCAGTAGCAGCAGCTGTCTCTGGACCCCTGGCAAACATCACAAGCAAACAGCCTAATGCTTATCTGACCAAGCTATGAATGGGGTTATCTAGGTGGTTCAGTCCACTGGTATGCTGAAGTCTTTGTGACTCACTTGGTTCTGAGGACTCCGAACCCTTCCTGCCCACCTCCAAATATTTTCTTGCAAGAATCTCCTAAACAATTTGTGCACCACCTCCTTGCTGGTGCAAAAAGGAACATTTCCGTGGCTGCCTAAATTACTGTCTAGCCTCATCAGCACGATCAGACTAACACGGCTACATCTCTATTACTGTGGATACTCTGTTATGGAATAAAAGTGACTTTATTCCATTATTGCGTGACCATATTGGGACTTATAACAGCGTAGCCTAATTACACAATGATTGTTTTGCCAGTCAGTTTGTCCTAGTGACAGCACCCTCCGGCTCAGATTCTCCACTGCCTTACACCTCATGTAGTCATTTACCCTAAACTAAAGTGGATATAAAAGGCAACTCGGGGGGGAGGGATAGCTCAGTGGTTTGAGCAGTGGCCTGCTAAACCCAGTGTTGTGAGGTGTGTGCTGATTGCTCACACTGACTGTGAGAGCCGTGCACTCCCTCTGCCTCCAATCAAAGCACTGCTACGGTTCCATCAGCACACCCTGCAAATTGTAGGTGCGCAAGTGCGGTTGGCAAAATTACCCTTGGAGACTGTCTTGGGCTGCAAGAATTTCGTAACCACTGAGATGGAGGGTCACTCATGCGGCTCGCTCACTAGCCTAGGTTTCCCATTGCTGCTCCAGAGCAAGGATTGCGCACTTGTTAATAGTAGCGATGTTGAGGATGTGCACATATTACTTTATTGCAGGTGATGAAAGTAGACTTCATCCAGGAGAGGCTGAGGGAGTTGGGTCTGTTTAGTCTGCAGAAGCGAAGAGTGAGGGGGGATTTGATAGCAGCCTTCAACTTCCTGAAGGGAGGTTCCAAAGAGGATGGAGAGAGGCTGTTCTCAGTAGTGACAGATGGCAGAACAAGGAGCAATGGTCTCAAGTTGTGGTGGGAAAGGTCCAGGTTGGATATTAGGAAAAACTATTTCACTAGGAGGGTGGTGAAGCACTGGAATGGGTTACCTAGGGAAGTAGTGGAGTCTCCATCCCTAGAGGTGTTTAAGTCTCGGCTTGATAAAGCCCTGGCCGGGTTGATTTAGTTGGAATTTGTCCTGCCTAGAGAAAGGGGCTGGACTTGATGACCTTCTGAGGTCTCTTGCAGTTCTATGATTCTATGAACAGCTGGTGTCTGAGCAATAGTGGCAGGGCACTGATCCAGCACAGCCCCAAGGGCACAGAAATGGGTTCCAGGTGTATTTGTTCTCACTGCATGTGGCTGAAGGCATACTTTCTTGCTGTGGAAGTGACAGATTGAGAGCCATGGGAATATGCGTACCCACAGTGGTGGGGTAGGCACTGGTTTCTTCTTCTCTGTTGATCTTGTTCCTTTCTTTCTTCAGCAGTATCTGGCTTTGGGGATTTAACTCACAGCTGCAAAGTTTGTGGAACTCTGGATTGGGATTTATTTCCAAAGTTCAAGAATGTTTGCTTCAGAGGTTTTGTTTCAGGCCTACTCGTAATACTTGTGTGTCCGGATGCAGATTCTGAACAAGAACATGGCTTATGATGCATCAGTGTCCATTATCATAAACATACAGTTTTTCATATGAGCGTTTAGCTTTTCTATTAATATGAAGTCTTGAAGCATTAGGTGACCTTTTAAAAAAATCTAATTTTATATAAATTCAATATGCCTGCTATATATTGCAGACAGCACGGCAGAGATCATTTTGCTCTGCAGTGACACCCATGAAATCAGTGAATTTATTACAGATTTACACCCATTCCACTGAAAGTTGCATTTGATCCCATGTACTTTGCGAATGACCCCCTTTTAGAGACATAGAAATCACTTAGGATGTAAATGTGGGTTGTTTGTTGCTAGAAACAATGTGAGAGATCAGTCTCGCCATCTGAAACAGAGGGCATTGTTGCTGAACTTGCAGTACCAGCTTCTGCCTTCACATACCTGATCCCAAAGCAATTACTACTCAAGTCAATGAGAGCTGCCCAGGCATATCTTGGGCTCACAGCTGGCTTTTGCTTACTCTAAACACAGCCCCCCACCCTCCGCTCAATCTCTAGCAACAGAACATCTCTTAAATGGCGATGTGTTTGAGAGCCATTGATGACACTTGCATTATAGGGGATGCTAATTTCAGCTTCTGTTTGTACGAAGACAGAGAATCTGGGCATCTTTTGCACCAGTTTTACATGGGCATAACTTCATTGGCATTAATGGGTTCATTCCTGCTTTGAAAAGCACGAGAGATCAGAATCAAGCTTGGCTACTGCAGATTTGGGTATGTGCTGTCATTTACCTCTGTGCCATCACGCTATTTCCAGGAAGGCTGGAATTGGGGACCGGATTTGTCACTGAGGCTATGTCTAAACTGCATCCCTCTTTCGAAAGAGGGATGTAGTTTAGACATGCCCTTGATGGGGACCAGCTATATGCGGGCAGAATTTGGCGTGACATGTTTGCAGATTTGCAGTTTGATAAGCTGGTGCTTGCTTCATGATCTAATACAACTATTTTATCTAGCTCACACAGTATGACATTTATCAAGATTCAGGGGTGTTAGATGTACACAGAGAAAATTTTATCTCTGCCTTAGAGGGTTTTTTTTTTTTTTTTACTGCAGAAAAGAAATAAATTGCTAGGAACACCTCCTTGATGGGAAAGAGAACTCCTCCAACTTGAAAGATTGCAGCAATAAACATTCTTGTCAGTGCTGTGCGGATCAGATCCACTCAAAGAGGACAGCTTGAGCCTACAATGGCAGCCTTCATTTCATGCTGTAGAGCAGTGTTTCGTAAAGATTTTAAGACTGAGGAATACCAAACAATATTTTTTTTGTTATGAGGAATACCAAGGATTTTTTGTTGAGCCAAAAAAAAAAAAAAGTTGCCTGCCCCTTTAAGGGAAGCCATTTTGAACTTTTGTTCTCCACGGCACACCTCCAACTGCCTCGTGGCACATGGGTGTTCCCCGGAACACAGTTTAAGAAACACTGCTGTAGAGGCTAGGCTAGGCAGGCATGCTGAGTGGACTATAAGAGGGAACCTTTCCAGGAAAGGTGGGGCCTGATTCCTGGAAAGAGCCAGTTGCAGGGGTGTGCTGGCATGCAGACTTCACTGGGGCACAGGAGTCCCATGGCTGTAGACTGGTCTCAGGAATTGAGCCTCTGTAAGGTGGACAGAGCTATGGTTTTTTTGGCCGGGCACTGTTGAATGCCAATTGACATAGCTCTATGACTTCAGTGAAGATAGGCTGAATGCTGCCAGCTGCCAACCTTAAACCAGCTGTGGGCCTGCCTGTGTGCTAGAGGCAGGGTGACAAGGCAATTCTAAATGTAGGAGCTGGCAACATGAGAGATGCTGCATTCTCTCCTGTGGGGATTTTATGTTGCTTGTTTTCCTTAACGTCAGTCACCTAGACCTAAATTCTAGTCCACTGCACCCAGGCCCAGAAGAGGGGGTGGTTGGGAGTGTGATGGTGCCTACAGTCGATAGCACGCAGGGTGCATCATACACCAGGAAGTAAGCACAGTAGGCTCCCCAAACACTAGAACCACAGCACCTAGCAGTCCTGAGCTCTTTTGAAAATCTGGCTGCTACTGTAGGGTTACCAAGTGTCTGGTTTTGAACTGGACAGTCCAGTATTTGAGTTTTCTGTTAGGGAAATAAATTGAGAAAATAGAAATGTCCGGTATTTTCTAACTAAGATGTAATGTATATTGTGATGTAATGTCAAGTGTGTCCGGTATTTTTGTTGAAACCATCTGGCAACCCTGCTAGTTTGGGAGCTTAGGGTGCACAAAACCTCAGTTTTCTCATAGACAAGGCACAAAATAATGTACCTACTCGTCTTCCCTGACTGACTAATGATAGCAGGCATGTGGCTTCATGGTGAGGAGAGTTGTAGAAGAAAAAGCTAACAATGTACTAACCCTGCTGGCTCATTATGGGGCACAGTGTTAACCCCCAGAGCAACATCCTGCTAGCAGAGGGTGCCAGAGCAAGGGAAAGGAAAGTACCACCAGAGGACAGAAGGGACCGGGTTCAGGAGGGCGCAGGAGAGCAGGCAGGAATTTGACCATAGGTGCTGGAAATAGGGGTTCTGCACCCCCTGGCTTGAAGTGGTATCCATTAAACACAGGGTTTGTAGCCTGGTTCAATGGGTCACGGCCACCCACTGTACAAATTGGTCCAGCACCCTGGCGCTGACTGCGAAGGCGGTCGGGGGGCTGGGACTGAGAGCCTGAGGAGAGCCAGGCTGGGAAGCGACTTGTTGCTAGCAAGGCAAAGAGGGGCAGAGAATCCATGGGAAAAAAAATTAGTGTTTAGCTAATTAGCTCAGCATCCACCGGCAACCAGCTCCCCCACCATGCCTGTCTCCCCTCAGCACCTCCTGCCTGTCGGTGGTCCCACTGATTTACTCCTCCCCCTCTTTTCCTCCCACTGCCATGAAACTGCTGTTTCATGGCATTCAGCGGCTTTGAGATGGAGAGGGAGGGTGCAGCGTGCTCGGGGGAGAGTGGGGTTGGAGGCTTGGAGTAAGGGATGGAATGGGGCAGGGACACAAAGAAGCAGGATATGGATCTGGGGCAAGAAATGGAGTGTAGGCAGGTCCCGTCGCTAAGGGGGGTGTTAAGCACCACCCGGCAGGGCAGACATCAATGTCTCTGCATGGTAGCAATAACAAGTGGCTGTTTGAAAAACAGCCCATAAACCAGGGAATTAGGCAGATGGGTGCAGACAAAAGGACTGACTTCTAGCTGGGGGAAACCTACAAAGCAGCATGTTATTGCCACCAGCAATGGGGTGTCAGTAGCCCAGAAGAGATTCTGTGTTGGGCCATTTCTAAGGCTTGAGCTAGGAACTGTGGGTTAATTGTGACATAAAGCTGTCATGTATAGGGTAATGGCACTGATTATGTCTAGCAATCCTTGGTTAGAGTGTAAGCTTTCGTGGGCAAAGACCCACTTCGTTTTTGCCCATGAAAGCTTATGCTCCAACACTTCGGTTAGTCTATAAGGGTATGTCTACACTACCCCGCTAGTTCGAACTAGCGGGGTAATGTATGCATACCGAACGTGCAAATGAAGCCCAGGATTTGAATTTCCCGGGCTTTATTTGCATAAGCGGGGAGCCGCCATTTTTAAATCCCCGCTGGTTCGAACCCCGTGTAGAGCGGCTACACAGGGCTCGAACTAGGTAGTTCGGACTAGGATTCCTATTCCACGAGGTGTACCGGTAGTTCGGAATAGGAACCTAGTCCGAACTACCTAGTTCAAGCCCCGTGTAGCCGCGCTACACGGGGTTCGAACCAGCGGGGATTTAAAAATGGTGGCTCCCTGCTTATGAAAATAAAGCCCGGGAAATTCAAATCCCGGGCTTCATTTGCACATTCGGTATGCATACATTACCCCGCTAGTTCGAACTACGGGGTAGTGTAGACATACCCTAAGGTGCCACAGGACTCCTTGCCGCTTTTGCAGATTCAGACTAACATGGCTACTCCTCCGATACTTGAATCCTTGGTTATTCATCCTCCTTTGGGTGTTTATGGGAACTCACTATGGCCTTAGCCTGCTAGACTTTTAGGGGTTTGAAATCTCCCATATTGGCTTTACTACTAACAGGAGATTAATCTTGATTCCAGGAAACTCCTGGTGAAACAGTGAGGATTGGCAACCCTAGTACTTAAATATATACATAAACACCCTCCCCCCCCTCCCCCCGCATGCTGTATCCTGGAATTACTTAGAGATAAATTCTTAACACCATGTTAAATAAAATGTATATGATTAATGTAGCAACATCCCTCTAGGCCTGTACGTATTACAGGGACACACAACGTCAACAATGTCCTTCTACAATTTTATCCCTAATTTGCACTCCACAATAATGGCTTAGCTGATGCTATGGTGATGATCCCTTTTCATGCATACAAACAATGAAATGTTTTCCAAGTTTACTGCTGTAAAGAAGTAATGAGACCAGTAGTTTCATTTATGAAGGACAGAAGCAAACGCTTGGCATTTATTATCTGGCACCAAAATTGGAACTCTGCTTTTTGAGAGAAAATGTTGGTTCAGTTTAAATAGATACTACAATTTAGTGCAAAGGCAAAATGCTAACCAAGCATGTGTTAGTCTGATAGAATGTGGTTATATTAATTTAACAGAAGAAAAATGGTCATGTTTAAAATCTCAACACTTTGCTTCAATTACACGTTATGATTTTCAAATCATTATTGAAACAGGCTTTAAATGTAACATCCTGTTTGTTATGTAGACAATATCATAAATGTTATTACTTTCTACCAAAAAAGTCTGCCTCCATCTCTAGGACTGGAAATGCAAATTGTAATTTGTAACGTACATATAGTGAAATGTAATTCTTACCAAGTATTTCCTTATACTGTTGGGTTGACCAAATGGGTGTAACTTTCCTCTAGCAAAGCATCAGCATTGCTGTTGTTCATGTGATAATATGGCAACTGAGTGCCACAGTTACTTTTCTATTAATTTGAACATTGAACTATAGAAAGGGAATTTCTCTTGCTACTATACTTTAACTCCCAGACAGATTTTTCAACTATGCTCTTTTCCAAAAGCATAAACAACAAACCCCAAACAAACCATGAAACTTTAAAATGATAGCTCTGGAAATTCAGTATTGACTTGATAAAATTACATAGCCGATGTTGTTAGGTGTATTTTAGGAAAACGAGAGCTACAATGATCTATTCTGCTCCAAGGCAGTGTCATGAATCTGTCATGACACATAGTGAAAGAAGCCACTCAGATGATACATTCCTTACTGTAAGACACCTACCCCCCAGCCTAATAATAGGACAGTTTTTAACAATGTAGAAAATAAACTTGATAGAAGGAAAGTTACAGAAGAGAGAATCCAAGCTCATGCTGTACCATACAGAGTTGTATCTAGAACTGAGTGTCTTGTTAATGTTTTATTTGGCAACAGCCAAACAGACATAGGCCCTAGTAGACTCAATTTTGGCTCAATTAAAAAAGCCTAAATAAAAAGCCTTAAACTGTGGGAAAGACAGAAGGTGTTCTTATGTTAACATAGCTTTCAATATAGTGATCCAGAAATGATCTATCTGTAAGTCAGGGGAAGCATGTGATCTGGCTGGAACAGCAGAATCAGTCAGCAGGTAGCCTAGAATAAGATGGAGTGAATTATACCACACTGGTTTTTTTAGGGAGCAGCCTGCTTTGTGTCTCTCTGGCAAGGAGTTCCTCGGTCTGATCGTGTGTTGTGTGAAAGTGAACTTTGTTTTGTTTGTTTTAAACCTGCTGCCTATTAATTACATTGTGTGACCCCTGGTTCTTGTACTAGGTGAAGGGGTAACAAAACTTCTCTATACTCCACACTGTTCACGTTATCATGGACCTCTAGCTTATCTCCACCACCATATCTCTTAGCAGTCTCTTCTAAGATTACTAGTCTCAATCTTTTAAATCTATCCTCATATTGAAATTGTTCCATATCCCCTAATCATTTTATTGTACTTCTCTGTACCTTTTCAAGTCCTAAAAATATCTGTTTTGAGATGGGCAGCCAGAACTTCATGCATATTCAAGGTGTGGGCATTACCATAGATCAATATAGTGGTATACATTTTCCGTATTTATTTATCCTCCTCCAAATGGCTACTAACATTCGGATATCTTTTTTGAGTAATGCTGCTGAAAATATCCCAGGCTTTTTGATAGTGGGGGTTGAAGCACCTGGAACAGCTTGAGTCATGCATCCATTAAGCAATCTAGACGTGGTCCAAGAACTGTACCCTGTTCCTATTGATGCCACTAGCAATGCTCTCCTTGATTTAGAGCAGGCTTTGGTCTCTCGTACAAAATGCTTTTTTAAATAGCCTCACTGTTGCCCATTTAAAAACAACATTCTTGAGCAATAAGCCAACAATTAAAAAAAAAAATTCAACCTTTTTTCCCCTTGAATTTTTGTAGAAAAACAGACCATAGGGCCCTGATCCTGTAGACGCTTAAGGCTCATCTATATGTAAAATTTTAATCAGTACAATTAGTTTGGTTAGGGATGACTGTTTTCCTGACATTGTTATACAGGCAGTCCCCGAGTTACGCGGATCCGACTTATGTCGGATCCGCAGTTACGAACGGGGTTTGCTCCGTGTCTCCCTGGTCTGCTGGAGACCAGCAGACTAGGGAGACGGGGAGCAAAGCCTCGGAGGACACCAGCAGTGGGACAGCCGCGGCGCATCTGGGCTGTCCGCTGCCCACGTGCTCCGCGGCTTTGCTCCCCGTCTCCCTGGTCTGCTGGAGACCAGCAGACCAGGGAGACGGGGAGCAAAGCCTCTGAGGACGCCGGCAACGGGACAGCCACGGCGCGCCTGGGCTGTCCGCTGCCCCCGTGCTCCGCGGCTTTGCTCCGGACGCCTGTGGTACAGCAGCTGGGGCGCTGCCGGTTGGTCCCGTAGTGCCACTCTGGGTGCTACTGGACCAACCCGGCAGCACCCCAGCTGCTCTGCCCCAGGCGTCCTGATTCAGCCACTGCTGGTCAGTTTCAGCAGCGGCTGAATCAGGACGCCTGGGGCAGAGCAGCTTGGGTGCTGTGGGTTGGTCCAGTAGTGCCGAGGAGCGGAGCTACTGGAGCAACCCAGCAGCACCCAAGCTGCTCTGCCCCAGGCATCCCCAAGTCAGCCACTGCTGAAACTGACCAGCTGACTACAGGAAGCCTGAGGCAGAGTTGCTCTGCCCCGGGCTTCCTGGAATCAGCCGCTGATCAGTTTCAGCAGCAGCTGACTTGGGGACGCCTGGAGTTCTTAAGTTGAATCTGTTTGTAAGAACTTGCGTCCAGATTCAGCCTGTTGAAACTGATCAGCGGCTGATTCCAGGAAGCCCGGGGCAGAGCAACTCTGCCTCGGGCTTCCTGTAGTCAGCCGCTGGTCAGTTTCAGCAGCGGCTGAATCTGGATGCCAGTTCCGACTTACATACAGATTCAATTTAAGAACAAACCTACAGTTCCTATCTTGTACGTAACCCGGGGACTGCCTGTACTTGTAAAACGCCAAGTGTAGATATATAGGCATAAAGGTGCTTGTATACATACAACTTATTTCGGTTCCTGAATCAGAATAAAGTTTGATGCTGTAAGCACTTTCATATTGATGTAACTGTGTCCACACTGGGAAGTCTGCCACTTTTAAGTATGCCAGTATATTTAAGGAAGCAAAAATCTGAGTGTAGGCAAATCTTTCAGCTTTTAACAGCCATTGATGGCACCATGAATTTTTCTAGTTCTAGTCACAGCCATTCACTCAGGCCTTGAAACTAGGAATGTTAAATATCAATTAACTGAATAGTCGATTAGCCACATGAATTCTTATCGGTTACTCGACTATTCTATAGTCCTCGGGGGTGGGGTAGGCACCCAGTATGCTCCGGCCCCACACTTGAGGAGCTCCCTGCCACCCCTCACTGCTGCCGCTGTATCAGGTATCCCAGCAAAAGGACAGTTTGTGCTGGCAGAACTACATTGAGAGGACTTTTGCCAGCATAGCTATGTCTGCGGGAGTGAGGGCGGCGTGCGGACGGTGCTTCCCTGTGAATGGGAGTCACAGGGACCAGGTGGTCACTTGCGGGAGCCATGTGCAGCCCAGGTAGGTAGGGAGCCTGCTTTAGCCTCTGCTCCTGCTGTGCCACCAAGTGGGCTTTGAATGGCCGGGGCAGCAGTGCAGACTAGAGCTGCCAGGGTCCCTTCCTGACCAGCCCTGCAGCTGGAAAACCCAAGGCCTGGAACCCCTGACACTGGCCTACTGCACCCAGCCACCAAACTCCAGCCTTCTGCCCCGCCCCCTCCCTAGGCCCCGCCCCCTCCGAACGACGCCCCGCCCAGTCCTCCCAAACTCCGCCCCTCCCCGAGCCTGTCCCTCCTGCCTGGGGCCCCGCCCCGTCCTCCCAGACCCCGCCCCCTTGCCGTCCCGCGCCGCGAGGCTCCGCCCCCAGGCCGCTTCCTGCGCGCGGTGGGGCTGGGGCCGGGGAACATGGCGGCGGGCGGGCGGCAGCCGCAGCCCAGGCCTGGCGCCACGGTGACAGCGCTCCGCGCCGCCTGGCTGCTGCTAGCGCTGGGCCTCGCCGCCGCCGAGCCGGGCAGCCCCGGGCCAACGCGGGGCCGCGTGCGGGTCCTGAGCGCCGCCAACTGGAGCCTGGTGCTGCAGGGCCAGTGGATGGTGCAATTGTGAGTAGCGCCCCCCCCCGCACAGACCCCCCCCCCGGCCCCTCCCCCCACTCTGCGTCCCCCCTGCCCCCCCCATCTCCCCTTCATCCCCCCACCCCCCCAGCTCCCCTCCCCCAGGGCACAGCCTGTTCCTGTCCGCCCCTCCCCCCCACAGTCCGCCCCCCCCCTCCCCCCCGTCCTCACTCCGCAGCCCCCCCCTTAGTCCTCCTCCCCCCCCCCACGTCCCCCTCCCCCACTCCGCAGCCCCCCCCACAGTCTGCTCCTCCCCCACAGCCCGCCCCTCCCCCACAGTCCGTCTTCCCCGCAACCTGGTCTCTCCATGAGCAATCCCACCAGCCACAGCCCCCATCTCCCCGTCATGCTGGGACAGCCCCCCCCCCCCCCCCGCCTTTGTCCCGCCAAATACCTGTGGATAGCTCCCCCCTCCCAGGGACACCTCACTGCCGTTCACCCCCACCTGCAAGGGCCGTGCATCCCCATGACCAGTCTGCATCCCCCTCTGCAACAGTCCCTCTTGGGGTGTCAGCACAGCCCCCTACTTAGGAACAGTGGCCCCCCTTGGGCAGCAGCGCAATTAGGGATGTAATAGTGCAGCTGGTTAAACGATTGACGATAAGCATTGGTTATCGCTACCAGCTACACGCAAACCACCTACCCTCTTCCCCCGGCTTTGCATTTAAAGTATTTTGGGAGCCAGTCTACAGACACACTGGCTCGGTCCCTTAAATGGATTTAAATGCAGATCCGCTGCGGGAGTAGCTGCCGGACCTGGCGCGAGCTGGGACTGAGCCAGCAATGCTTCCCTGTCATTTCTCAAGCTCCTTTAAATGCACAGCCACAGTGGGGGTAGCTGGTGCTAGCTGGGACTGAGCCAGCATTGCTTCCCTGTCATTTCTCAAGCTCCTTGAAAGGTGCAGCCACCGTGGGGGTAGCTGGCGCGAGCTGGGACTGAGCCAGTGTTGCCTGCCCACCAGCTCTCAAGCTCCTTTTATATGCAGAGCCGCTTATCGGTTAATTGTGTAACCGACAAAAGTTTTGTCGGGTTCACAATTGCTGAATTACACGCTTCCTTACATCCCTAATCCTGATGCTGGGAGATCAGATGACAGTATTGTATACCACACTGGCCCTCAGACTTCTGTGGGCTGCTGTGGTGACAACACTGTGCATCCTTTCCAGCCCAAACACCCATCCAGAAGTGGAACAAGACCACAGATAGGGGGCGGGGAGAAGAAATTACCATTGTGCTCCAGGTAACAATCCCATACTTAGAGCCAGATGTCCCTGTATTGTCTTGGAATGAGAGAAACATCATTTTTTTTGTTCACACACATAGTAAATAATGTCCCCCAAATATAGCATGTTTCTTCTGATTATCTGATGAGAAAGTTCTGAAATATGGGCCTGATCCAGCAAATCCATGAACAGTCTTACCAGGCCCCTACCCTTTTCTGCTGCTTCCCTCAACCCTAGGTTATACACAGAGGGAAAAAAATTTCATGTTACAGATATTAGCTAGTACAGGTTCAGCCTCTCTAGTCTGGCACCCTCAGGATCTGACCACTTCCGATGGAGAGTATTTTCTGGTCCACGGGATGTCAATATTGTCTGGCAGCATTACCAGCACTTCCATTGCTTACTGTGCTGTTAGAGGACATTTAGGGGTAAATTAGAGCTAAATAACAGCACAGAACACTGAGAGCTAGAACTGGTGGCTGTAAGCAAACTTTATGGGACTGCGGGGAAATTTGGCCACACCCATAAAAGGTGGACATCTGGCTAAATCCAGCTAATGATTTTAAAAATCATTCTGGACGACAGATGTTTCCAGACCAGAGAGCTCTGGACTAGAGAAGTTCAACCTCTATTACCTCTCTGTCTTTTACAGGGAAAAGAGAGATCCACTAAATAATGGATTGCTTTAATTGAGGATAAGAGGAAGCTGCTTACCAAATTTGGTTGTCCTAGCTGTTATATTTAGGGGGAGCTCTTGAACAAATGGATTCACAGACAGACAGATACCTCTAAATTACATATAGAGATGAAGAACATTAATTATGTGGACTTGTTTCTTATATTCTGTTTTCTAAGAAGTGTTCTTTGTAATCGAGAATGAAGAGCTTAGTCCTAGGCTGAAGCAGCAAGTTAGTTCGGATGATCTAATTCTGTATGCTTTATTCTTAGAAAGTCTGTGCATGTCTGAATAACATGACTCAAGGTTGATGGTGGTGGGTGTTAAACTTCGGTAAATTTAGGTATCACTAAGTCTATGAAAGCTGCATTCCTGTTAGTTTTAGAATACAGGCAGTCCCCGGGTTACATGGATTCGACTTACATCGGATCCCCACTTACAAACAGGGTGAGGCAACCCCGCACTAGCTGCGCCCCCCCCAGCAGACCGCCGAGACGCGCCGCGGTCCCGCCGCCCGCATCCTCTGTGGCGAGAAAAGCCGCTCCGCGTCTGCCTGGTCTGCAGGACTGAGGGAAATGAGGTGTGGGAGACTAAAACTGAGTTCTGGAGAAATGTTTGGCTAGAGTTTCCCCTACAATATGTACCAGTTCCGACTTACATACAAATTCAACTTAAGTACAAACCTACAGTCCCTATCTTGTACGTAACCCGGGGACTTCCTGTATTTCACTTGTTTCTGCCTTATTTTTCTTCTATGGGGATTGAGCCACCTTGTAGAAGACGGTGATTAGAGGGAGGGACTGTCTAGCTCCACCTAAGAATTTTAGATTTCAGAAGCCTGTTGGACTCTTTTGATATCAGTAGGCAGTCTGAATAATCTTTATGCTCAGCCATCTTTAAGTCCTACTTTAGAGACACTCCCTTACTTACTATTCCGAGTAAGATTTTTTCGTTGGTTTATTGATATATTCTTGTTTATCTGAAATGTGATATGAAAACGAAACACAAATTTCTGATATAAATAGAGGGAAAAAAACCCAAGAAAATAGAGTTGAGATTATCAGGTAACTAACTAGTGCCTTGTCTTGCTATTGCAGTATGACCAATATTATGGGTCACTGATAATCAAATAATATATTAATGATATCCTAGTACCTCTCCAGTAACCACAAGTCATATGGTATTTAGTTAATTGGAAACAATCTTTTAGTTTAGACCTAAAATGTGGGAATATAAGAGGTTTTGCACAATGTAAGAAACATTTTAATTCGCTTAAACCATTTAAGGCTGAACAGAAATTTTAGACTCTTTCTGTGAAGGTTTATAAATTAAGATTTGTATCTGAAGGCAGAAGAAGCTTCAATTGCCTAGGTCTGAATAATAACTTTCTACCAAAATCTAGTGAGTGTCTCACTTTCACTTAACACATTTTCCACTTTAGTTTTTATGGCTAAGCAAAAAGTCCTCCTCCTCCCCCCCCCCACTGCAATCCACTGACCCACACCTATCCTTTGTCTCCTTGCCCTCCAAAAAGGGTGAGTGAGAGGAGAGGGGGAGTATGTAAAGACGGTGGTGAATGTCTAAGCCAAAAAGTGGAGGAGCAAAGACATTTTTAGGCTGATTTTGATTTGTTAAAAGCTCATTTTATCAGAACTCATTGCTGGTTAGACCTCAGAGTTTGTTTCAGTCAGAGGTGCTCTTATTCTCAAAACTGGTGCTTAATTTAATTGGTGACTAAATTACCTGAATAATGTGAGAGACTGAGACTCTTAAAAATAAATTAATACTTTAAATTTAAAAATGAAAGTTTCTTATTTATTTTATAACTATCAGCAAACTCCTCTGATGGACTAATGTCAACAGTGGGTTTTTTGCCCTTCCACAGACTTCATGAATCTGCAAATCATATTTCCACACTACAACTGTAGCGTTAACTCTGCATAGATGTAATGAAGAAAGATGATATAATAAGTCATGGAGATGATAGTGGTAAAACCTGAGCTCACAGGTTTCCCAAGCTATCTGAGCATGAGGAATGGGACTTGACTTACATACGCTCTTTTCCCTTATGGTGGTTGTATTCTGTTTGTACATATTCACTATATGTGATATGAAGTAGCTGTTTAATCTATCTCATACTTTTTCTTCTTGCACATCCTAAAGTGCCTTTGACTTGACCTCAAGCGGTCACATTTGTAAGTGAGAGTGAACTTCAGTCTTTCTAGCCATTTTGTGGTTGCCCTTTGTAGAGAGAGGTAATCCACTTGTGCTGGGTTTGTGATCAGGAGTTTTGATGTCTTTCCGCTAGAACGTAGTCCGAAGTCCGATGGTATCTATAGAAGAGTCATCAAATGATTGTTGGTCATTGCTTATCTTGCCTGGATTTGAACTGGTGACTTGCAGGTGAGATTCTCATCCAGTTACCACTCTCTTGATTCGGAATTTAGTCCAGTATGCTCCTCTGAAATTGTTGCAGTATGTGACATAAAAATCCTAGTTGATTGGGAGGCCTGACACGTTTTTCCCCTACTCGTTTGGTGTCTCTACCATTTTTTTTAACACTAATACGTGATGAGTTCTCTTAACATCTCTGTGGCAACTGTAACTACATTGGAATGGGGATGTTAAATTTCAATTAATCAGCTAATTGAGTCGTCATCATCACCATTTGTCCTTTGGGCTCCTAATGGAGCATAGGGACTTCACAGTCATTCTCCATCTCAATTTTGATTTTGAACGATGTAGAGTTTTCTATAACATAATATTTTTTTACGGGGATGAGTTGTTAGCCCATTGTCCAACCCCCAGTCTGAAGGACCAGGTAATTGCTTTTTGTCTGTTCTCTACCCGTCCACCTGTCTGGCTTGGGTGGCCCTACCAGGAGCACTAAGCTCCCACCGGCATAGTTCTTAGGGTCCCTGAGACACGCAAGTCCCTCAACACATAAAGGTAGCAATCCCACCTGGGGGGGCTAATCGAGTAGTCGATGGAATTTCCATCAACTACTCAATTAATTGATAAGGAGGGGGCACTCGCTGTCCTGCTGCACCTCTCCCTTTGAAATGCACAAGAAATCCACCCGCAGCTCTTGTATATTTCAAAGGGGGAGCGGTGCAGCAGGATAGCGAGTGCCCCCTCCTTCCAGCAGGACTGAAGCAGTACCCGCTGGAGGGGTTTCCCTCTGTGTCTCTTCCTTTTGTACAAGAACCACCTGCGTCTCTTGTACTTTTCAAAGGGAGAGAAGCAGCAGTCGGACTGGCTCAAGCGGGACTGTTTCAATCTCTGCTCGCGCTGTTTCTGCGCTGCCCTGTGCCTTCCTTGCCCCCAGCATTGGCTTTTGCCCCCCCCCTTTGCTGCCGCTCTTTGATAGAAGCAGCAAGTGTGGGGAAAGCGACTAGTCGAGTTCCTACTCAATTACCCCATAAGCAAATACTTATATATGACAGATGACTTACAGACTTTAATGCTTATCGGGTAGTCGACTAGTCAGTTACATTCCTACACTGGACACCTCCCTATTTAAAGTCTGTAAGTCATCTGTCATATATAGTAAGGACTGCTATTTAGCTTATGTCAGTCTACATATCTGAAAAATGCTGTCATTTGTTCAAAGTTATACAATGGCAAATGCTTAGGGAATAAAGTGTAAGCTAATTAGCATAGTGTTGATACCATTCGTAAGCAGGAGATAAAAAACCAGAAAAATCTTGCATGTCAGCATTTAAATTTTAACTTACTTTGCACAATGCCAAGTGTGAAGAGTCAAATTCTTTTCTGGAATAGTTCTGTGCATCACTGCAAAACACACCAATTAAAAAAAAAAAAGTTATTGGATGGCTTCTTGTAACTGTTCACCCATTCACAGCTGGCAAAGTTGCAGAATCTGGAAATACTCCAGAACATTTTGTCAATGAAATGCAGGATAACTGTCTTTGAACAAAATTATAGCTTTTTTTTAGTCGTCTTTTTGCATCATTGTGACAAGGAATGTGCTGAAGTGTCTGAGATCTAATATTTGAGAGAACTGGTAATAGCAGGAAGCTAGTATGAACAAAATTGTAAAGGCTTTTTAATCAACTTCGGTTTTTCCTCAGCTTACAGAATAGAAAACATACAGTCCACAATATTTTGGAGAAAACATCATTTATTGTTGTGTTTGTTATGTAAATACATTGTTGACATTGTCCATGGCATCTTTGAACCACTGTGTCCTGTGCTTGTGGTAGGAATGACTCCAGAGTCAGAACCTTGTCCCTCTATTCTCACACATGTATATGCAGATGTGACGGTTGACAGCTGTACAGGCCTTGCATAAATATACTAAGAACAGAATTCCAGGCAAATTGCATAGCTTATTTTGAGTCCACTTTCAAAATAACTTATTTTGAAATTTGGCGCTGTCTACACAGCACTTATTTTGAAATACATCTCTATTCCTAATTGTCCCTTGCTCCCCGTGGAATGAGATTTACAGGGACGTTGGAATAGCGAGCCTGTTATATTTCGAAGTAATGGGTACGCTCAAAAGATGCGGAATAGACGTAGCCTTTAGAGAATGAATCTTGTCCTGGATTAACTCACACAGATTAGTTTTGAGGTGCTGTTGTAAAAACAAGATTTGAATGGTCCTGAAGAGCAGTGATAACACTACCTGCATTCCTGATGTTTTGGTTAGTGCATTATGTATTCGTAAAATACATCTTCTTGGCTTCACAATGCAGGGATTGAGATTAAAAAAACCTTGCTTCATCAGCCTGAAACTCCTTGCTCTCAGTGCTGCTGTGCATGTTAAGAAACATCACTCAAATGGTCCTCTTTGCTATGTTTTGCCACTGCAACAACAGAAAAAGAAAACAGTTAAAGAAATAATGCCAATAATAGTTGCTGTGGGTGACAAACTGAACAGTGTATTAACACCATGAGTCACCAGCTTCCTGCTTAAGTAAAATGCGTGATTCGGATCTAAAAGGGAGGAAATGGTTATCAATTCTTTTTATGTATCTTTGTTTTGGATATATTTATATTGAGGAAATCACATCTTAAATCTTTGAATATGGTGCCACACTTTGTAACAGACACATTCATAGATAATAAGTTTTCCTTATATACTCTGAGTGGAGTTCGCTAAAAGAACAGACTATAGAGAAACTATAGTGTGATGCTAATCTGAGGAAAATGTGTTAGGAGAATGGAGAGGGTGCAGAAGGTGATGGGAAGAAGAGCAGTACATAGGATGTAAAGGGGGAGATGCTAGCTTGGAAAGTATTTGGGGCTGGTGGAAGACACTGGTAGGTTTGTATGTACAATCAAATCTGAGGTGAAATTCTGACTCCAGTGAAGTCAGATCAAGTCCCCACCTGTTGTCTGCGAACTTCAGAGATCAGCTCTCCTTGGGCTGTCTTGTCATTCTAGTTCTTGTGCAGGATCTTAAAAACTGGCCATTGAATAAATTGCCCATGCTAGTATATTGGAGCAGGTATTAAAGTCAGATGCAGGTAGTAAACAGAGAGGTGCATACATTTCACATTAATAGATGCTTATAAGCAGACATTAACTATACTTATCTGATGGCCATTATGTTGGTAAAATAATTCCTTTTGTCCTTGGCAAAGTGGCTGATAGGATGGTTGCGGCTGGTGGAACTGTGCAGAGGCTGTAAAATGTGAGCCTGGTTTAGGGTGGTGGTAAGATGTTGTCTTTAATCAATGCATCTTCCTATCTTGTGGTTTCCCATCTACTGGGGAGAGAAACTATATTCAGCTGGGCTGGACTAGAACTACAAGCATGCTTCCCAGACTTTGTGACCAATGATACAGTACTTTTTAGATGCCCAGGCCTGCTGTTGTATGGGCACTCCATACGATACAGACCTTGCAAGACTGAACTGATCTAGTGTCTTTTTGTCAGTTGCAAACCAGCCCTAAGATCTCAGGTACTCTAATTTCATGAATTCCTTCCCTGATAGGACTTCAATTTCCTCAATATGGGGAAATGGGATTGCTTTTTTGTGATCTTCCATGGAAATTCTGTTCTCACTTACTGTAATAGATTTCAGGCATTAAGTGATTCAGTTACTCATTGTTTTTGGTGAGGAAAAAAATTAAGGTCCTTTGGCTTTTTTTGAGCAATGATTTTAATATCAGTCCTACCAGAAACTCTGTGGTCCATTATAAGTACATGTGGGGAACAGGAAACTTAATATTGTACTTACATTGCCTAAGTTACTACACTACATACATCAGGTGATATTGCCTGAACTTAGCCTCAGAAATATAAAATGTTGTGCTGTGTAGGAACTGCAGGAAGGCTGCAAGTTCTGAGTATGTAAGCAGTTAAATATCCTGGATAATATTTGTTTGGGTTAGAGAATTAAATTATAGAAACATGAGGTTTACAGTGCTGCCTGATCAGAGGCGTAAGGTTTCATTCATATAGCACCAGTGCCATTGTTATATCTGTACTAGGGATGTTAACTAATGTGAATACAGGCAGTCCCCGGGTTACGTACAAGATAGGGACTGTAGGTTTGTTCTTAAGTTGAATTTGTATGTAAGTCGGAACTGGTACATATTGTAGGGGAAACTCTAGCCAAACATTTCTCCAGAGCTCAGTTTTATTCTCCCACACCTCACTTCCCTCAGTCCTTTATTCTCAAGCTGAGGTGTCTGCTGAGAAAAGCTGCTCCGCGTCTCCCTGGTCTGCTGGGGGGGAGGGGGGGCGCTAGCTTCGCGTCTCCCTGGTCTGCTGGGGGGGGCCCTAGCTTTGCGTCTCCTTGGTCTGCTGGGGGGAAGCAGCTAGTGCGGGGTTGCCTCACCCCGTTTGTAAGTAGAGATTCGATGTAAGTCGGATCCATGTAACCCGGGGACTGCCTGTATGTGTAAATGCATAACTGCTGGATTTTTTAGTGGTTACACATTTACACGCGGGAGGAGGCAGGTGGGAGCTGGTGCTCGTGGGGAGCCAGCTTGAAAGCCACTTCCTGCGTGTACAAGCTCCTGCGGAGCCGACTGCCCCATACTCCCCATGCTGCTGCTTCTGATCCAGAGGCCGGTAGGGGGGCATGTGTAACTGTTACAATTAATTGATAAGATTGGTTACACACCAACATCCCTAATCTGTACACAACAAAATATGAGTAAAAACATAGTTTATCTTTTAAAAAGCCCACTAAATGCCAGTGGATCCTGCTGCATGCTGTCACTTTGTCGTTTTCTTGTAAAGTATCAGAGGTGCTTTGTGATCTGCAATGCAAATTCCAGCTGTTTTTGTGAACTTACAGCAATCAGATCTGTTCATTAAAGATGGAATGTGTTATGCAGTTATATATGCCTTGGAAAAGATTAATTTTTCAAACTTGTGTATTGTTTAAACAACTTTGAAAGATCCCCATGGATTTATAGAAAACTGGTTGGGATTTCATGATTTTTCCTACTCTCATAGTTTTAATGAGAAAAAATTAGGAAGAGTGCCTACTTGCATAAAACTACTGATCGCATATCCGTTGCGTCCAAAGTGTGTGTTCTTGAGAGCTTGGTTTTAAAAAAAAAATTCAGTGTGTTTTTATTAATCGAATACTTTTTTTTTATCTTAGTTATGCCCCTTGGTGTCCAGCCTGCCAGCAGACTGAAGCAGCATGGGAGAGTTTTGGAAAGGAAAGTGAACTTCTAGATACCACTGTAGGAAAAGTGGACGTCACTCAAGAACCAGGTGTGCTATGAAAAGGAACAATCAAAACTATGTATCTCTTAACTCCTGGGAAATGCTCCATTTTACTGGGGTCCCTGAAAAAATAGCCAAGTCAGAAGAATTAGAATATTTAATCAAAATAAATGTCATTTCCTCCCATTTCTTTGAGCTGCTTATAGTTGTGAATTTAGTAGCATAGTGTTTCTAGCTTCTAAATGAAGGGTCAGTGTGGGTCATCCACTCTAGTACCATCTGTGGTGGACATCCCATAAAAGTGTCTACCTACAGCGTTGGATCTACCTCTGCCATAAAAGGCTGTGGTTTGACAGAGATTTCCATTGCCTGGTAGTAATGGTGGGGGAAACAAGGAAGTTGAAAATGATGAATTTTTCTAGTTGGAGGAACAATCTTGTGGTCTGTTCAAGCTAAGTGGAATTTTTTTATAAACACTGTCTCTTAGCTGGCTGCTTTATTGCCTTATTGTATTATCGAGCTATAGTAATGCTTTTAAGCACTTTGAAGGGACCAGTTTAATTTACATTTCTTGTAAATGAAGTATGTATAGAAAAAAAGCTTTTATAATTATACTTGCAAATAGGCTGCTTCCTGCCTTCACAGATACGTAACAACAAAAGGTTTAGAAAAGGGCAACAAAAACGATTAGGGGTTTGGAATGGGTCCCATATGAGGAGAGATTAAAAAGACTTGGACTTTTCAGTTTAGAAAAGAGGAGAGTAAGAGGGAATAGGATAGATGTCTATAAAATCATGACTGGTATGGCAAAAGTGAATAAGGAAAAGTTATTAACTTATCCCCACAATATAAGAATTAGGGGTCACCAAATGAAATTAATAGACAGCAGGTTTAAAACAAACAAAAGGAAGTTTTTCTTCACTCAGCGCACAGTCAACGTCTGGAACTCCTTGCCAGAGGATGTTGTGAAGGCTAGGACTTTAACAGGATTCAAAAAAGAGCTAGATAGATTCATGGAGGTTAGATCCATCAGTGGCTATTAGCCAGGATGGATAGGAATGGTGTCCCTAGTTTCTCTGGAGGTGGGTGATAGTGGAAGGATCACATGAGGATTACCTATTGTGTTCCCTCCCTCTGGGGCATCTGGTATTGGCCAGTGTCAGCAGACAGGATACTGGGCTGGTTGGACCATTGGTTTGACCCTGTATGGATGCTCTTATGTTCTTATGTAACATTTTGAAACAAAAAAAGCTTTGTTAGTTTTATACGTGTGTGCAGATAGAATTGTAAAAAAATATTGCATTTATCCTAGCTGCAAAGGAATGAAGTTTAATATAGTTAGGCTTGGAAGGATTAAATTGTTATTGGTTAATGTTAGTAAATGTCAGTTCCACTGTAGACCTATAAACCTTTGAAGAAATATTTCTGTTGATGATGATCATTAAAACTTTACAGATGGGCAGAATGAGAAAAGTGTTGCTTGACAACTTACTAGAATTTGATTTAAGGATACTTTATGGTTTGATGGTTATACAGTTTCAACTTTTTGAATCTCAAAATCTACTTTTAAATACTTATTGGACATCGCCTCCCAGGTTCCTACAACTATGAAAATGTATATTAATGACAATAACAAATGCTTTAAAACAGACATATCATCCATTAAAATAAAATAAAAAAGAATTTTGCTACGCATAATTATAGTAATGATTTGCGATAAAAGAGGAAATTCCAGTTACATTTGAATCAGAGTACTCTGTAGTTGATGATTTTGCTTTATCAAACCATGAAAATGTATACAGACCTTATGGGCTTATTTCTCAAATGCAGGTGATGTTACAATTAAGTTAACTCCATACTGTTAATTTTAACAAGTTCAGTCTTAATTTTCTGTACCTGTGAAGCTGAAGTCTAATCTCAAAGACAAAGAATTTCAGCTGTTCCTAGAGGCTCAGTGTGTGCTTGTGAGTTGTATTATTAGAAAGTTGAAGGAGCAACAAAAGGCTCTGAAACCGAAAGGCTACCAGTATGGGTTCTTCAGTTAGCGAATTCACAGATTGTTACCAGATTAATAAATCTATGAGTTTGGAACAATTATTTTTTATGGGCTAAAGCTTAATTAAAAAGAAACCTCTAATCCATTATATTAAAGAAACATTGACCTCCTAACTATTGCAATATCAACACTGTTTAGTTAAGATTGCAACCGGTATCCCATTGTAAACCTGACTTTTCAGTTTCCATTAAGTTTTAAGCTTTTTTGTGTTTGTACTGTGTTAAAACACCAGGATCTTTATTAAGGCTTACAACCACTTAAGTGATACATATGATTTTTTGAAAAATGATTACTTGAAAAAAATAAGGCTGTAAAATAGGGATATTAGCTATCTAGTAATTAAATAGTTGAGTAATCGCCTGAATTCTTATTGATAACTTTACTATTCTGTAGTCCCCAGAAGTGGGGGCAGCAGTCAGTGCATTCTGGCCTAATTCGAACTACCTACTCCGTGCTGCGTGTAGCTGCGGGCACGGAGTCCGCACTAACGGGAATTTAAAAATGGTGGCGCCTGGCAAGATGCAAATGAAGCCCGGGATATTTAAATCCAGGGCTTCGTTTGCAACTTCGAATGTCTACATTAGCCACCCTAGTTCGAACTAGGGTGGCAGTGTAGACATACCCTTATATACTACCGATTGAATTAGATCCGTTGATAAGAAGAAATATATAGCATGAAATCTCACATTGTCTCCTCCTTATTTCATCTAATTGCTTTTCCTGTCTCTGTTCCTCTCGCTTTTTTTTTTTCTTTTGGTCTTTGCATTGTGGAGGAGAAATAAGCTGCAGATTCTTTATCCAGTGCCATGCCTTGGCCAATTAATGTCAGATCACTCTGATTCCCTCTTACTGCAACAATTTTCAAGGGCTTTTGGGATATTTGACCTTTCAATTCTGGTTGACTCATTTAGCATCTCATTTTCAGCACAGATTTTGGTCTAGGGTAATGCACGAGATATGGAATCCTTATTTTAAACATCATTTAACAGGTCCTAAAAAATCCATGTTTTAAATCTAAAGTGCTGGCTAAGAATAAACTAAGAAAATACCTCTTCAGATACCTCCTTTGCCAACATCAGGGAATTGTGGACATGCAGAGGTTTGATCCTGGTGGGAGATATACAAGTGAGTTGATGTTTACACATAAGGCTTTGTATCTTCTGACTAGCATTTACAGCCCCTTGCTAGTTTCTCTAACTTCCTGCCAACACTGGCAGGCTGCCTTCTAGCAACATTTTATAGACCTGTGTGAAGTTGCATGCCTGAATTGATGACTATATGCACAAATGAATTATAGTAAAGTTTAGAGGTAACAGAATCAATAATTTCTTCTTGAAGTATTGATCCACGTGGATCCCACTTTGAAGCACCTGCATGTCACATGCACAAGATCTGAATCTTTGAATGAACAGACATCAGTGCATTTCATCTGTGCTGTACATGTACTTACATTTGTCTACCCGAGGATGTAAAGAGCAGAGTGACCACAAGTCACATGAGGTGCCTACTTTTTCATAGTCATCCACTCAGTCCACAGGAGGTTCCTCTTTGGTCAAGACCACTGTCCCTTCAGATCTTCCTCTTTGGTCTAGCCACAGCACATAGGGTATTTCCAAAGGTTTTTTGTTTTTAAATAGTAGTAGCACCTTAGATGTTAATAGCCATAATATCATCCAGATTAGTCAGTGAACGCCCATGGCATGTCACTGTATATGGCCTTCTTGGAAAAAAAAGGTCTTGTTGTGACCCCACCACAGATTCGTACTTAAGGTAGTTTTTGAATTTCATATGAATCACCTTTCATCCGCTTACCACTGTTTTTCCCTACACCACATGCCTGAGATGAGGAGAGATGGCCTCTTGTTTGCATGTTCTAAGTGCTTTGGCCTTTTATCTGCAATGAACAATGGATGTTAAAAAGCTGCCTAAATTTATTTCCATATCAGCCCAGTTCCTTTCAGAACGGATCTTGGGTTGTATTGCTCTTTGTTACTAACTAGCTTGTGCCCTCTCCGCCCCAAGTGGGTGAGGGATAATTCCATTAGAACGGGGGTCGGCAAACCTTCCGAAGCGGCATGCCAAGATTTAACCCTCCTGCCCTGGGCCACGCTGCTCTCCTGGGGGAGAGGGGCTCTTTCCACCACACGCCCCACTTGGTCTCCTGCCCTGGTTTGATTTAAATTATTAAATAGATTAAGCATTTAAACTTTCTTATGTTAATTTATCAAACTTCATTTAAAATAAAGTAAAATATTAATTCATATCCAACACAAGAGGTTTCATTGTTTTCTTTATTTATGGCAGCGGTGGGGAACTATCAGTTCGGGACCACACAAGTGAGAAGCAAAAAATCTACTCACCAAATGTCCAACTCTCTGAGCCTGACCCCATCACAACCCAGTCCCTAATTCCCACACTACCTCCTCACCCTGACTCCCCCCCCAGCCCCCATTCCTCCACTCCATTGCTTCCTTCTCATCTCGTCCCACCTCATCACCCCCCAGTCCTCAACACCCCAGATCCACCCTGCCCATCTCCTGTGGTGGTGGCTGCTCGGGGACCGTCCCAGCCAGGCCCCGGGAGCAAAGCAGCCAGTTCCCGCCCGTCCTTCCTGCGGGTCTCCCACTTGCCGGTGAGGCCAGGGTGGGCAGGGAAGCAGCGGCACACATGCAGGGACAGGGCTATCCTGGCTCTGCAAGAGGTCCCTGTGCCTCCCGGTGGAGGCAGGTGGGAATCCGGGATGGCTCTCAGGGACAGATGCGAGTCAGGGCTTTCTTCACTTCCCCCCCTCCTGTGTACCCAGAAGCCGCAGCTTGTGCTCCAAGCCTCGCAGCTGCACCGGCTTGAGGGAGGGGGCTGAGCTCCTGCCGCCGATTCCGCACGCCACTGAAAATTTACTCGCGTGCTTTAGGTTGCCGACCTCTGAACTGGAGCGTAAGCCACGTCAGCTGCATCTTTGAGAGACCTATCCCCCCTTAGAGATATGTGAGGTAGCTACTAGCAGCTGTTGGTATCTCTTCATGAGAAGTTGCTCTCTGGTCTAGTCCACATCTGAGGATACATGCTGTCACTCCTGCATCCTCACACTCAGCCCCTGTGTGACTACTGATAATCTACGAGGTGTGGAATACACAGAGACCGTCACTCAGCAAAATGAAGGTTATTTACCTGTACCTAAAGAAACTAGAGATTTTTTTTTGAGATGGGTAGTCCCTATCTGGATTCCGAAACCTGCCTCCCATGCCCTGTGCGGCATTTTGTTTTGGCTGCAGTAATAAGGGGAAACTGGAGAGACATCTGCGCATGCCACTAGTTTGGAGCATGGGGAGAGCAACAGCTTATAGGCAGGCCAATAAATGATGCTTGGGAAAAATTCCAGGTGCAAGTGCATGGTCTGCATGGGGTACACATTGGCTATATGTAGAGACTGCACATCTCTAGGAAATTCCTGTTAACAGGCAAGCAACCTCCATTTATTCAGCTTCTGTTAACTCTCCAGTGTGGACCCTCCCACAACCGCACTCTCTCTACTTTTTTATACATGTTATTAACTAGCATTCTGAATTAGCAAGTGAACTAAGAGACAGTTTCAGGCAGTCTGCCTTTTATGCCCTCGGGTGAGGAGGGGGCAAGCACATAATTGCCCTTAGCAGATGCTGCTATTCAAAGATTTTGATCTTATAGGGTATACACTTAAGAGGTGGGATCCACACAGACCAAACTTCTCAAAGAATCAGTAACTGTAAGGTAACAGTTTTTCTTATGTTTTTTGCTATTATGCTAGTCAATATTGTATTGTCAGGGTGCATCTATACAGCATTGTCAAGGTGCATCTACACAGCAGCGCTAGCTTGAAATAAGCTATGCAGTTTGAGCTACAGCTGCGCAAATTGCATAGTTTATTTCGAGATGGTCTATTTTGAAATTTAATTTTGAAATAGACCACTATTCTGACAAGTCCGTTAATCCATATGGAATGAGGTTTACCGGGACATTGGAATAGCAAGCCTGTTATTTCAATTACATTTGAAAATAATGGACATGCTGTTAAGACACGGAAAATGCTATTTCAGGATACGGGGCGTATCCCAAAATAGCGCTGCTATCTAGATATACCCTCATGGATTTATTGTGGTGTTGTCTAGAACAAAATATTTTCTTAAAGATGTGATAATCCCATTGCACGTTCACTTTTTGTTCTGAAAAGACAAATGTTTCAAGGCATGTTTAGAAAAGCAAAAAAAATAAGTAATAATTTTTCAAAAGTTGAGCTGAACAAATGTTGTTTGTATTTTTTTTCTCTCTTCCAGGTTTGAGTGGCCGTTTCTTTGTCACAACACTTCCTACCATTTACCAGTAAGTCTGTATCATACAGAAATCAAAGCTGTCAGTTTCCATACAGATGAAGCATCATGCAGAGACTGTGAACAGATGCAAATTAAAATGATTCCTTACATACGGTTGTTGATAGCCACCACCTGTTGAACATAATTCTGGCATAGTGTGTGTTATATAACACAATTCTCCTCACCTTCTCCAGAGTATTAGCTACTGGAGTGGCTGAGAACAAGACTTGTAATCATTTTCCTCTCTGTTAAGGCTGTTGAAGGGTGTGGGATGAGGTGGCTATAGCTATAAATAGTCCTTTGTCTTTCTATTTTGGGTTTTTATTCATGGGATAGCACCCAGAACACTGGCTAGCAAGCTATAGTATTTTTTATGAAGAAATAAATTTTAGAGCTTAAAATATCTTTGAAAAAAAATTTTTTTGTTCCAAGACAAAATAGCTTTGCTCTTCATATGTAATTTAGATTAATTCAATTTAAATCAGTTTTCTTAGTCTAAAGATAATTTTAATTGCATTTTCTCCGGCTAATACTATAGTTTAAACTTGTTTGAAGATTTTCCTCTATTCTCACTCGCTTGTCATTTTCTTAGAATTTTTAGTTTTAAATTGAGATTTACAGTAACCTTGTCATCCCAAAGTGAGAATTTTCTTGGAAAAATTTATATAATCATGAAGTCTGGAGGGAGTTATTTGAGCAGGATAAACAGGGGTGTTAATATAACAATAAGTTTGCAAATTTAAACACATCAGGAAAGTGAAGTATAAGTTTTCATCTTAACAAAAACTTGCTCACCCTGCATACATATAGTACTGGATTTTTTATTACTAGATTATTTTTAAATGTGTTGACCTTAAAATAACTCTCTATGTGTGTGCACAAGAACAACCAACAGGAATTTGAGGTCCCAGGGAAAAAAATCACTGGGCTCCCTGTCCCCTTTCCTCAAACCAGGTACCTGAGCAATTGCCTTCTTTGCTTCCCCCGCCCCTTGTCAGTGGGCCTGTGTGCGCATATTCTGTGTGTGTTTGTATTACAAATTCTGCTTCTAACTTTGATCTTAAAGTGGTATAATTGAAAATAGAATGGGGGTATGAATGGATAAAGAGAACTCTCTAAATCTCTGATATGTAATTCAAGCTGTTGGCTTACATTTTAGTCTGTGATAACACAGGTTACTTCCTCGCCTGAGGTTTTGTTTCCAAGAGGAATAGTATCTGTAAATGTCCTTCTTTATGTATAACATAATTAAAAACCTTTATGGGAGGAACTGTAAGGTGTTCACTCCCTCATCATAGAATTGTAGAGCTGGAAGAGACCTCAGGAGGGCATCAAGTCCAGCCACCTGCCCAAGGCAGGACCAATCCCAACTAAATCAACCCAGCCAAGGCTTTGTCAAGCTGAGACTTAAACACCTCTAGGGATGGAGATTCCACCACCTCCCTAGGTAACCCATTCTAGTGCTTCATCACCCTCCTAGTGAAATATTTTTTCCTAATATCCAATCTAGACCTCCCCCGCTGTAACTTGAGACCATTGCTCCTTGTTCTGCCATCCGTCATTACTGTGAACAGCCTTTCTCCATCCTTCTGCCCCATTATGTTGTAAGAATCCTTCAGATAAATACGTGTAAATAGTATGTGACCCAGTTAGATCTATTACAGTAAACTCATTTTAAAAAAATTAAAAAGCTAATGGCTATTTCAGAGAAGTCTGAGGAAGTCAGCTGCCTGATTCCATGGCATTTGAATGAGATTTGGGATCCCAACTTAGTTAGGTTTCTCAGAAAATCGCTGCCATCAAGGTGTGTATATATGGGTATATTTCTTTGAAAATATGTTTTATCTCTGTGGATTGTTTAGTTTTTAAGAATTCATGAAATTAAGCATTCATAACGTTTGGAACCACAGTGTACCATAGTGGGTCTCTTTGTTGGAGTGCAGGTCGAGTTTCATAAGCGGCACCAATACCTTATGATAGGTATTTGGCTGTAGAGGCATTTTTTTTACAATAGGGACAATATTTTAATTACCATGTATTTGTGCTCTGCAGTGCGAAGGATGGAGTATTTCGCAGATATCGTGGCTCAAGGACATTGGAGGACCTTCGAGGCTATATCCTGGAGAGAAAATGGGAAGTTGTGGAGCCCGTACCTGGATGGAAATCCCCATCATCTATAATGTAACTACCGTATCATTTTTGTCTGAAAAGCAGCTGTTTTTTGATGTCACTAATAAAAGGTGCTAAACTGATGTCCTTGTCCATTGGACAATCAGAGTATAGGCATTGGTGTCTAAGCTTCTTCAAGCTACTCTGCTATTGTGTCTCAGCCCTGACCCTTTGATATATGAGTAATTTATTTTCCATGCCTATTCAGTCTTGCCATCTTTAAGATTTGTACATTTTATATAAATAAAGCTGTTTGAAAGTGAAAAACATAGTTGTTCAGCGTTACTAACAGGAATAGCAGTTTTATGGCCACTGGGCACTGGAATAAAAGAGCTTTGTTACGCAGGTCTGCAATATAATGACTTCTGGTGACACAAGCCTTTTTGACTCCCTAAAATCCCTATAGTGAAGTGCCTAGCAAGGACATCAAAGTGCCGTTTTCCTTTCTTTGTTGCTGAATGATAGGAGATAAAACGTAGTGCTAGCGTAAGGTATTTTCCTGTGACCTTCTGAATTGGCCTCGGCTTTGTCTTAAGTGCAAACCACGCTTTTATGGTTAGAAGTGATGATGAAACAGTGAATCAAAGATTTGTGTTGGACTCCTTTTTTACCATATTATAAAAGAGTCTGTTAGTTGTCGTGAATGAAATTCACATGAGCTGTAGAGAGCTCCAGCATAAGCCTTTTGCACTACTTAAGAACTGGGAAAGCTGTAGGAATTCTACTAGTGCAAGGGAGCCTCTTGTGCTCCAAATAGGCTAGTGTATTTTTGTGGCTGAGTCATAGGATCCCTGACTGTCCTGTTTGGGAGTTACCAAAAGGTAGTAGTATCTGTTTTGGCCTGTTGAATGAAGTAGTGGCTGTGGACAGCTTTGTCTGTTGGAATTTCTTCTCCCAAGCTTCTCCTTAAGCCAAGCCAAGCTTTACAAAGGGCTTTAACTCAGACTAAGTGCAAGAGGAGTGAATTTCACTCTACGTTCATTAATATGCAATAAAAATTTCTGTTTGAAGATATGAATGGCTAGATATGATGAACGATGGAAATTTTGCATCTGTCTCCTGCCAGTTTTCAATTTGTACAGTGCATCATGAATCTAACTCTGAATTTTATCTGAAGCGTGTCCCTTTCTTTCTTAGGATGCATGGAATGGCAGGTCTTTTTCATTTGTCTGGATGGATCAGGGTAAGTAACACTAACCACCAGGGTGGATTTGATTTGGTTATTTCATTTACCAAAGGTATATGAAGCAGATATTTATGAAGTCCTGTTATGCTTATAAGAAGCACATGGGGTTTTTATTGGTGGAAAAGGTGCAATACGCCGTATTTATTGAGAATATAATTGCAAAGCAGTTAGCATAGGCTTACATAGACTCACAGACATACACTCTCTCTCCCTCTCCTGCCACTGATGATATAGTTACCAGTTTGTTGCTCTCATTAGTCTGATAGCCAAGTAGGCTAAGTGTGAGGTTCATTTCGGCCCTGGCTGACATTCCAGTCGGATAATGGTAGGACGAACATGACCTGTTACAGGAAAGCAGTCCTTCTTTTATAGTGGTTCTTTTCCATCAGGATCAGTGGGTTTGCATCGCCATACTGGGTTTTTTTTGGCAGATGTTTATCTCCAGTTGTTCCTTTTGCTCCTTATTTTCTTTGTTTTGCCATGCTAAGCTAGTTTTTATCACAAATATTTTGTTCCAGTTGATACATGCTTGCCCTTTCCCTCGGGCTGTGTCTAGACCACATCCCTCTTTCAACAGAGGGATGTAAATTAGACATGTCGAAATTGCAAATGAAGCAGGGATTAAATATCCCACACTTCGTTTCCATAATCATGTCATGGCGTTCTTTCGAAAAAGCGCCATTACGAAAGTAAAACCGCGGTCTAGCCTTAGTTTTTCGAAAACGGCAGGCTTTTTCCAAAGATCCTGTAAACCTCATTTTTTGAGGAGTCACTTCAGCAGTCTCTGAATCCAAGCAGTTTAAGTGACTTCCACCAGTTCATTGGTGTGATTTTCTTTAAAACATTATCAACAAACATATATTTATTGAATAGTTCACCCTTAGCTCTGAAGTTTATTATAGTTGGCATTATGGATGGATGATTGTGGATTTGTATGTCATAGCTGTCTCCTCTTTTTCAGCAGTTAAAGTTTGACCCTGGTACCGAGTATTGAGAATATTTGAAAAAAAATGAACTGGAGATAGTGCTTGTCCCATTTGTTGTTTTAATGCTTGTAATTTAACTCTGCCATTGCATAGTTCTTTTTTTTAAAGAAAAGTTCCTTCCAAATTTCAACAGCATCAGCAATAAAATAGCTATTTCCCTGCCTTTTGTTGATCAAGGCTACAGAAATAGGCTTCACGGTACCCGGCATGTGTTCAACATTTCTCTTACGCCCAGTGTTAATAAGTTTGGTTTTGACAGTGCTATCTGTTTTTTCACAATTTTGTTTACAAACTGTCATCAGGTTAGGCCAGTTCTTGTGCTCAAAACAGTCCACTACAGAATTCCATCGCACATCTTGTGGGAGAGTTAACTTGGTTTCTCCCACTTTTTTTCAGAGCAACTGCTGCACAGTGATTGTTACAATTTCAGTGTTTGCAATTTCATCAACATTAGTCTTTATTTCTGGAATACTAAAGTCCTGGGCTAAAAGGTGCATCAAATGAGCATTGCAATCCTATGTTGTTAGCTTGGGATTCTCTGCACTCTCTTCTAAAATTTCTTCTCTTCAAGGATACATTCGCAGCATGGTCTGTGACCAAGCGGGTTACTAGACATTTGAATATTTTTTTCACAGTTTGTTATAGCTCTTTTGGTTACTACTTGTAAGTATTTTGCTGTGTGTGCATTTCCCGATGTATCAGTTGTTTCTGCAAGGAACAAGTTCCTTTCTTCTGTTATCACACGAGCACATACAACAGGATCATTGTGGACATTGCTCCTCCCATATAAACTCATGTTAACAATTCTAGACTTTTTACAAACTGCTCAGTTTCTCCTTCATATACTTTAGCCAGAAATTTGCCTGGAATATCTGTTTGCCTGGAATTTGCTCTGTTGGGTGGACTATATCGTGGTCTTAATGACTGAACCACATTAATGAAAGCTTCAGAGGGGTAGCTGAGTTAGTCTGTAACGGGAAAAACTTAAACAACAAGAAATAGTGTAGTAGCACTTTAAAGACTAACAAAACATATAGATGGTATCATGAGCTTTCATGGGTACAACCCACTTCTGCACTCCAATCATGTGAAGAAGTGGGTTGTGCCCACGAAAGCTCATGATATCGACATGTTTTGTTAGTCTTTAAAGTGCTATTACACTATTTGTTTTTTAAGTTTTTCATGTTGCTGAAGTGTGGGTTCTCAATAATAGAGAAAGGAGAATTTGATGCATAAACAAACTGGGCAATTTTTTCATCAATAACCAGCAGATTACAAAAAGAGGTACATATCACAAACGTATCTATGGTTGTTTCTGGATGATAGAGATTTTTTTTTCTTTTTGCTGCAAGCGATATACTGTGGCTATGCGACATACACCATGTGACTGAAACACTGTCATTGGCAGATAACTCTTAAATTTTAGGCAATGATGGTGATCTTGAAGATGGATCGTCTTCAGAATCCTGTATGTTGAGGATGGATTCTCCTAAAGAAAATAAGTCAGTGCAGTTATTTAATTATTACCATACTGCTCATTTAGTAATATTAATTGCATTCACTGACCCTCAGTACTACTTTAAAGGTGAAATTGTAAAAGGAAGGTCTGCCTATTTCAGCTGTGTATTTTTTTAATACAACTGCGTCAAAAATGATAGTACCATAGAGTAACAACTATTTTTTGCTCAAACATGAGAATTCAAGAATAGGCCAGAAGGAAGACAGGCAGTCCTTAAGAAAGAATTATGAAATAAAAAAGTTTAGCAACCTGAAGATCCTCCATGTCCAGACATGCTCTTTTCATCATCTTCAACACAGCTTCCTCCTGAGAAGGTACACTTCTCACGAAGTTATTTCATTCGGGCAACTAGGCCTTGCATTTCTTTGTTGCACTACTTGCATTTTGCATACATGCCCGTCTTACCCACAAGTAGAGGAACTTCATTAAAATACTCCCAAACTGGGTCTTTTATACACCCTGCTGCCATTATAGGTTTTCTCTTCTAGTGAGAGAATGGTATAGTAGCGCTCAAATCAATGAAAAGCTACTCAGAAAGATCTTAAGACTTCTGGAATATGCTGCTCAAACGGTTTCAATTTTGTTTCTACTGTCTGTCCCTCCTTTATCACATTTAATTCCAAATTTCTTCTCCTTTACCAGATCTATTCCGTCCCCAACAATCTTCTATTTATTGAACTTTTTAAAACTTTGCACTTTTACAGAGAGTCAAGGGATTGACTGTACACAGTTTTTCAGAGGGACAACAGGGTTGAGCTCTGTTATTTCTCATCTCTCTTTATTATTTACTTAGTTAAACACATTTTTGCTGTTAGCAAGAATGTTAGCTCAGGAGACATTAATCCATAGTTTGGGAACTGTAAAACTAAGCATCTCTGATGGAATCTTCTAGACTGAGCACTGAGTCCCATTGGGTAGATAGAAAGATTAACCTAAATAATCTATACAGAAGCCTCTGGAACCCCATAAAATTGGGTCCCTAATATATGAATTATTGGAACTCGTTTACAAAACTTTTCCTAAATATTACATGAATATATTGTCTCATAATATAGAATTTGAATTTATAGTCCCTATTCCATGATGAGATATCTTTGAGCTATACTGTATCTTAAACTATCTTTAGATAGGTTTTTTTCCTCAAAAAGCATGTTATGAACAAAATCTGATTTAAAAAATTTTTTAATATCAATGATTTTTATCCACCCCGCTAACCACTGTTACATAATTCTCCAGTTTAGCATTTAAGATTTAGCAAAAAGTATGTCAGACAAGGTTTAAATGAATATTTGACCATCTTTTACATAACTTACATTTTTCTTATTGTGGCTGACTTTGCTCTCAAAGTATTTCTGTGTCCTTGTAACTGAAGGCAGAAATCATGTCCAGCTAATGAATTGTTTGCAAAAGTGACATTTTAAGGTTATAGATAAGATTATGATCTGTGCCAAAGGTTGCTCTCTGTTGAGTGTTATCTTAGTATTCATTAGGAGTTCTAATAAAATAAGCCAACCTAAAATTAATCCAGTACTGATAATGGGAGTTATTATAGTCCATTTATTACCGTATTGGGGAATATACTTTGCATTCACAATGGAGTTAGGCTGCCTTCACATTCTGTAGTTCCTTCTCTTCTTAATGTTTATATTTTAGGAGTGGATCTGTGAGATTCAGTGACCTGCAGTGTTCAGGGAGATCAGACTGGATTATCATAATAGTCCTTTCCAACCTTAAAGTCTGAGTCTATGAGACTGCTTTGTCCTTGGAGGGTCTTTTGTTGGCCCTTTGCCCACTGGCTAGAAAGAATTATTTTATGCATGATCTTACTTCAGCGTCATATCTTTCTCTAACCATACAAAGCTGAGAGTATCACTTCCATATAACTATGAGAGAAGACCCTTATTGAAATTTAGACTATCATGTCTTTTTTTAATTGTAATTTATAGCCGTTTTTAAAACTGCTTATATGGACATGTTTAATGACTAAACCATTTCACATCCTCTGGCTGTCCCATACTGTGTTTTCATCAATTCTGTAATTCTGTTTTGAAAATAAGGTGCTCAGAAGTAAGCACAACATTCTAAATGTGGCCTCGGTAATTTTTATGTGGCTAGATTAATTCCCTTTTGTTTGTCACAATAAGCAGTTAGATATTCCAGAATTGTACAGGCTTTTGTAAGGGTTTCACTCATTCTGTGAAGGATATCCTATTGATCCTTCAGTTAGTCAGTTGTATTTTTAGTATTTGACCTGTTGTGGATATAGTGGCCTTTTGCTTCTTTGTCCCTCAGTTCATTGCCTCCTGTTTGTTTATACTGATACACACCTTATTTATCTAGTGTGCCTACTCTGTCACATTCTGAGAAGGGATGCTTTTTCTTCCTTGGATTCACATCCTCATTAATATTTCAGAAGTACGTTCCATCAATCTACTTCATCTGCCTCTCTTATATTCTTTTATTTATACAGGTAAAAAACCTTGACAGAGCAAATAGAAATGAATTTGGAATTACAGCAGTAACACTGTTAATGTCGAGAATATTTTTCTAGAATATACCTATTTTTGACTCTTCCATCTTTCTAGTGTGAGTTTAAAAAAAAAAAGTTTTCCACCTAGAATTTCTCATGCTTGGTCTCTAGCCAAAGTAAATTTTTTTCTTAAGATTGCATTATTCGTATCTGTACCTATAAGAAGTCAGATTTAAGTAATGAGATTCTTCACTCAGGAGAAGCCTTAACATTAATTTAGTTTAGAAACTTGGAATGTGTACTTGGTTGCCCTCAGTTCAGAGCAGTGCCTTTAAGTACTTTTTAGGAACTGGGGGGCTCATTTTAGTCATTCACTAAATTCTGACAAGTTCAATATAAAAGATGTAGAATCTGGCCTCATGAAATTTTAAATGTTCAGATATCTTTTCAATGTAGGGTAGTGTATTATGAGGCTATGTTTTTACAGCTACTCTGAAGCTGGAGCCCTGAATAAGGCATCTGTGTGCTCCAGTGGTGGGGCTTAAGAGGTGACATGACATCTCTACTTTGTAATCTGCAATGGTTTCTGTTTGGCTTCTCGGTGAAGTTTAAAGTGTGTTTTGCCCTAGGAAGCTCTACGTGGTCTGCTTCACAACTGCCAATGCTGTCACATTTGCCATTATTGGGGATGTTCAAACTATAGTCTCCTTGACGTAATGGATGGGGCTATACTGGAGTATTTTCCATGACGAGGACCCCATAGCTTTGGATTTTGTCATCTCCACTACATCTTGGGTCATTCTGAAATAGCCTGAATTTGTTGATGTTCAAGGTATGTTGCAAGGTCCATCTGTCTGGGCCTTTGAGGAGGAGACTTATGTATGGCTTAGATGTGTAGGGTAGAATTTAAGGCACTGAGAGACCATTGAGCCAGGACTCCTTGCTGGTCACCAGAGCACCCACCTTTAGTTCTTGCTTCTGTCCACTGGCATCTATCTAAATAACTTTTTCATCAGAAAGGGCAGTGGGGTGGAATCTTACACACAACTGTGTGTACCTCTGAGTCTCTTCTCCAGTAGCGCTACTATGAGAAATGCTGAGCCTCTACCAGCCCCCACCCCTCACCAGTTTGATACGTGTTAAGGAGGTGGCAACTATTATACCCTGTGCATGGGTGGGGAGCCAGGTGATGGCAGATGGGAATGTTGCCCTTTAGAAAATGGGATGGCAGAATCCAATACATGAATACACATACATTCAGCACTGAGAAACTCATGAGTCTCTTTCCTCCCTGTGAGCCTCGTGCAGGTGGTATTATGAACCAACCAGCCTTTTTCTAAAGGATGAAGATAACCGAATCTTTATTTTCCTAAGTCCCATGGTACTCGCTTTCTATTAATCAGGCAAAACTAGGTTGATCAGATTGCTCTCTTGAGCATGCAGTTGTAATGAAGTACAGAGCTGCTCATAAGTGTGTCACTAGAGCACAGGCAGTGGACTTCAGCTTCCTGTGAAGGAGATACATACCAGGGTAATTTGCAACCCCTAAAAGCTAAAGGAATGCAGAAAAATGGGCTTTGCTGTAAATTAAGAGAGCAAATTTAAGGGACAGGAGACCGAATAACTGAATTTACGCAAGGTAGGTTGAGCTACTCTCCAGTTGTGCCCGTGTAGGGAATAGTGAATGACATAAGTTATTGCTCCTTCTCATTCAAAATGGGAAGTGACATAAAAACATACAAAATGGCAAGTCACTCTCTAGGAAGGAGAACTGCAGAAAGAGATCTAAGGGTAATAGTGAGCCACAAACTAAATATGAGTCAATGAGGGTGACAGCAAACATCATTCTGGGTTGCATTAACAGGAGTGTTGTGAGCAAGACACAAAAAGTCCTTTTTCCTCTCTACTCTGTGCTGATTAGGCCTCAACTGGAGTATTGTGTCCAAGTCTGGGCATCACATTTCAGGAAAGATGCCCAGTATTCCTTGTAGGCATGGTTATTCTGATGACTGCATCTTGCTCTCTCCAGCCCTTAATGTAGAACTCTCACAAAGAGAAATGGCAGCAGGTATCTATATACCATTCAAATTTTAACTGTCTTTCCCATTTGTTTTTCTGGCTTTCTGCCAACACCCCCTGCTAGCTACCTGAGTTTAACCCTTTAGTCATCGCGTGCTGGGCAGCATTCCTCCAATCCATCCCAGTGTGACAAGGAGGAAAGAGAAAAATTATTCTCCTTAACCTCTGAGGATAGGACAAGAAGCAATGGGTTTAAATTGCAGCAAGGGAAGTTTAGGAAAAACGTCCTGTCAGGGTGTTTAAAAGCTGGAATAAATTGCCTATGGAGGTTGTGGAATCTCCATCACTGGAGATATTTAAGAGCAGGTTAGATAAACATCCATCAGGGATGATCTAGATCAGGGCTACTCAACACATGGCCTGTGGACCACATGTGGCCAGAGACCCATTTGTTTGTGGCCCGCAGTGCAGCTTGGATTTACATAGGGCTCAACACGAGGCCCGCAGGTGGGAGCCAAAACAAAAAAGTTAATTAATATAATGTCTTCTGTTGATATGTGTTTTAGTAGTTAAATTGGTGGACTGTCATTGCTCATTAAAAGTGCTGTCATATGGGTGAAAATTGGGTAAATATTGCATTTTATGAATATCAGCAGAACTAAATTAAATGGGGCCTGTGTATTGTGTAGTCTTGCCTGAATTTTTGTATTCATGCCCATCCGTGTGAAAGAAGCTATTTGCAAGTATATACAACCACACTTAAGTTGTGGCCCTTGGCATGTGCTATTAGTATCATTGTGGCCCCTGGGGTTTCCAAAGTTGAGTAGCCCTGGTCTAGATGGTGCTTGGTCCTCCCATGAGAGCAGAGGACTGGATTTGATGACCTCTGGAGGTCCCTTCCTGGTCCAGTAGTCTATGATTCTTTCCCAGCTGGTGCTGATCTTTTCTGTGCTATTTTATAGGTGGACACTTTTAAGATTCAGTGGTTGAATGGCAGGCACACTGTTCTTGTACATTGGGCAAGTAGAATTGTACACGTGGATGTATAACAAGACTATCCATATTTTTTTAAAAAAGAAAAAGCTTAAAAAACAGCTAATAGTCCTGCCAGCACCTTAAAGACTAACAAAAAATGTAGAGAATATCATGAGCTTTCTTGGGCACAACCCACTACTTCAGGTGTATGGAGTTTAAGGGGTCCTAGTTCCAAATAAATAGCATAGAATGAGAGGGGTTGGGGAGGGAAAGGAAAAGAGGAAAAAAATGGGAACCAGATAATCTCAGTGCCTGAGATGATGGATCGTCTGAGATTTAGAGGTTCCAGATGGAGTATAAAATCTCCTATTTCATGGATTAAAGTCAATCTAGACTATTAGGGATTAGGAGGAAACTTTATCTCCAGGGCAGTAGATTATCCTATATCTATGCACCACAGGACTTTTTGTATCTTCCTCTGAAGTATCTGCTGCTGGCTACTGTTTGAAGCAGTATGGTAGTTTTTATGTTACTTAGAAATTGGGTTGGAAGTCTCCTGAATTGTAAATTTCCTTGTGACGCTAATTGCTATAAGACTCTGTGCCGATCACATAATGAAGTTGTATTTGTTTCACTAGTGAATCTGCAGGTATCAAACCACTAGGATAATTTAAAATCTTACATTTGTTAATATTGTCCTCTTTTTCTGAACAAAAGTAGATGCCACAGCACTGTCTGTATGTTACAAGACCTAGGGGAAGAGAGTGAAAAAGATTAAAGATCAAAGTCCATAATGCGAGGATCATTCTAAATAATTATTTCCTTGCAACATGACTTTTTCTTTAATATAAGGGTATGTCTACACTAGCTCATTAGTTCGAGCTAGATAGGCAAATGAGAGCAACCGGAGTTGCAAATGAAGCCCAGGATTTAAATATCCTGGGCTTCATTTGCATGTTCCCAGGCGCTGCCATTTTAAAATCCCACTTGGTCTGAACTCCGTGCCCACGGCTACACGCAGCACAGAGTAGGTAGTTCGAATTAGAGATCCTAATTCGAACTACCGTTACTCCTTGTCCCACCTGAGTTTCCAAAAGGAGTAACGGGGATCTCTAATTCGAACTACCTACTCCGTGCCATGTGTAGCCTCGGGCATGGAGTTCAGACTAAGGGGGATTTAAAAATGGCGGCACCCGGGAACATGCAAATGAAGCCCGGGATATTTAAATCTCGGGCTTCATTTGCAACTTCGGTTGCCCTCATTTGCCTGCCTTGCTCGAACTAACGAGCTAGTTCAGCATTTTCAAAACTATGGGCCGTGGCCCGGTACCGGGCTGCGGGAAAAAAATACTGGGCCTCACAATGCCTGGTAGCTGCCAGCAGGGCCGGCCTTAGGCCGATTCAGGCCCCCTGCCCTTGAACCCGGAAGTGCTGGCGAGTTACAGAGCCGGGGGCCCTGCTCCACCGATATGTGGAGCTGGGTCTCTGCCTCGGCTCTGGTGGGCGCGGGCCCCTCGCGCTGGCGCCCCCCCCACGCGTCCTCCCAGTAGCAGCGGCGGTGGGCTTGGGCGGAGGGAGAGGGGTGGAAGGAGAAGGGACTTGGGCGGGGGGAGGAGAAGGCAGCAAGGGACAGGGTGCAGGAGAGAGAGACAAATGGCAGGGGGCCAAGTGCAGACAGTGAGGGAAAGGGCAGGAGGGGAGGTGTCAGTTGGAGGGGGGATAGGGTGATGCTGGGAGAGGAGAGGAGAGGGGAAGGGCATTGGGGGCTGGAGGAGGAGGTGCTGGAGAAGGCTTGAAAGAAGGGATGGGCATGAGGAAGGCCAGGATGGAGCAAGTCATGTGAGGGCACAGAGGGGCAGGAGGGGAATGGGACAGAGAGTGCTGAGGGGGTGGGTATCAGGGGAAAAAGGGGGCAGGGGCAGTAAGGGAAGGGGGAGGCACCAGGAGGGTGCAGGGCTAAGGGAAGGTGCTAGGGGATTCTGGGGTGAGGAGGAGAGGAGAGCTGGCCACCAGAAGCAGCACTGGACGGGGGAATTGGGGCTGGCTGGGGAGATTGGGGGCCGGTGGAAGCAGGGCTGCCGGGGGG